>NC_133537.1:78010165-78353165 GCF_048544455.1 Silene latifolia | reverse complement strand
TGTATTAGATTATGAGATATGAAAGAAAAATATGAGTTTTTGGTTCATATATGATAATCGCATTTGTCGTTTGAGTTTATTTATACAAACTCGTTAATATATAACCTTGTTCTATCCAAATGGGTTGTGGAGACAAATTGAACCCCATTAAAGTGAACTGGATTAACATGGTATTAGCCCCTAGTTACTTATATGAGGTGACGTCTCGAAGTGACTAGAGTGTGATGCGATTGATGGCAAGTTCAAGTGCCATAGAGTCATATGGGATGACTAGTCGATCACATAGGCGGATGTATGGGACATTACGCGGGCGGTGACCGCTTATAGAGTTCTGGTAATTCATAAAGCCTGGTCGTGGCAAGAGCTACTATAGTATTCTTATGAGTCAATTCTTTTGACTAGAGACTATTCGCCCAAGTTGGCACAACTTCTGATTAGCTTTGATTTATACTCTACGATTTCGTAAATGAGGTCAAACTGGGTATATTTTGGGTTATGATGGACTGTGGCTGAACAAAGGGAATAGGGCGATAGGAATTGTCCACCCCTTGTCAGGGTTGTTTGAAATCTCAAGGCCACTCGAGGAGTAGTTAACTGGAAATGCGTGGCCACGCTCGGAAGGTATCTATGATAGATAATTCCGGTCAGACAGTTAATCTCCAGATCGAGAAAACCACTCAAGATATGATCAAATGTAAGTACGACCTGCAAGACACCTTGCATTGAGTGGGAGATTGTAATAGGACAAGAGAATTGGTGACGCACACTTGTCGAGGACAAGTGGGAGAT
Organism: Silene latifolia; assembly: GCF_048544455.1. Classification (NCBI taxonomy): domain Eukaryota; kingdom Viridiplantae; phylum Streptophyta; class Magnoliopsida; order Caryophyllales; family Caryophyllaceae; genus Silene; species Silene latifolia. The sequence continues at coordinate 78,352,376 of NC_133537.1, read as the reverse complement.
TGTTGGGAAATGTGTCCTCAACAATAGTGCGATCACAAGATTTAAATATCATTATTAAATCTCAATAAAGAATACATGAGGGATGATTATTTATACAGTCGACTGACCGTCATTAATCGGTAATGATTGGCTGACTAGAGTTTGACATTCTTTATCGTGTGACGGTGGTGGTCAATTGATCCCTTAAGGTCACACCTAAAGGACAATTCCCTTAATGGATAAATTGATTAATTGTATGACGATACGAGGTAATCAATTCCTTAAAAGTGAACAATTTACTTGTGAGAGAGAAATTAATATCTTATTGTAATGGGATTAAATAAGATTCTTTTTAGTAATAAAAGGCTTTATTACTAAAATAGCATGTTGTTTGAGAAACAATAGAGATAAGAATGAATGGTTAATTATAATTACAAGATGTTGTGAATTATAATTTTGTGACCCATTTTATTTATGTGATCAAGTATCACTAGTCAATTTATTGTATGTAATTTAATTAATTCGTAAAATGATATTTATGGGATAAATATGCATTAAAATTAATTAATAACATGTAAAGTGCTACATGTGACATATTGTGTGACAAATGACAAATTGACAAAATAAAATGGTAGTCCTTTTATGTTGAATGGACCGTGTGGAGGGACATATTGGTATGGTAATGATTTATTTTATGATAAAATAATTCATAGGTTTTATACAACACCTCATACCCATACTACAATGCTTTAGACATATGCATTGTGTAAAACAAAAGGGAAAAGCATGGATTCCCCTTGTCCATCCTCATGCACGGTTTGCTCCTCTCAAAACCGTGAGGCATGCTCACTTTGTGAGCTTGGTTGTTCATATATTTTTAGAACACAATTCATTCGAAACATGACACATGCAAGCATTGCTCATATTTCTCTCTACCATTTTTACAACAAGTTTTGAGAGATTCAAAAGAAATTGTTCATCATTTCTAATATCAATATATCATTACTAGTGTAGTAGTAATAACTATATTAGAAACATTTTAAGGATACTAGTATAATAATCTAGTTAATTAGTATACTAGTTTAAGGGTAAGTCTTGGGTGCAATCTAAGGAGGATTTCTATACTTGGGATCTTGGAGGATCATCCATCATTATAAGCTCAAGAACAAGTGAAGGAAGGTGACCTTACTTGTGCCCAATATTTCGAACCAAATACATTGTAAGGAACATTGTTTTTCTTATAAATCCTTCATTTTGTTATGCATGCACTAGGTCTAAAGAATAAATTATGAACCATTAATTTGTTCACTATTAGAGGAGTCTAATAATAGGTATATGAACCTAACATGTCTTCTGTAATTGCTTGAGCAAATGATCAGTGGAGTCATCTTCGTTATCATTTGGTGTGACAACGTTGGTTGGACCGTTTTGAGAAGTGTTTTGATATGGACGCCCCGAACGGGTTAGGTGGTCCACGTCTTGGTCTTCACCATTTTGGACTATTTCCTTGACTATGGAGTGTTCAATGAGATACTCGTCTTCATCGTCATCGGCCCATACTCCATTTATTGTAGCTAGTTCCCTCATTCTCATGATCTCGTCTTCTAATTGCGTGATTTGGTCGACTAGTTTATCAACCACGACGACTATTTCTTGCATAGTAGCATTTTGAGAGAAGAATAGTGGCACATGCTCCTTAGGTGTTGCGTTGGGGTTATGTAAAGTTGTCACCACATTTTCTAATTCCCAGACTTGCCTATCCACACTCCTTGCCCATGTGATGAAGTCGGAAATGGTAGGGGAGATGGTGGAGTAGAACCGTTCATTCTCGATCGCGTAGATCTCATCTTCAATTAGAGAAATGAGGTGTGAACAATCTAAGGTAGATTCTTCACTTGTGATCACTAGAATCCCAAGAGGGTTCTGAGTGTTGTTGGGTTTACCTCCCGGCGGTATTGGTAGTCGGCCATCCTCAATGATGTCTTGAAGCACATTTTTCAATTTGTAGCATTTTTCAGTGTCATGCCCCTTGCCCCTATGGTATTCACAGTACGAGTTCTCATCCCAGAATTTGGATTTCTTTTCGGGTTCGGGAGTAGGTCCTATGGGTTGGAGTTTGCCTTGTTTCATTAACCTCTTAAGAGCGTTGGAGTAAGTGTCCCCAAGATTTGTGAATTTCCTTGGTGGGGTACTTTTCTTGGATGGCTCGAGAAGGTTAACCTCATCGGTCTTGCTAGTGGAGCCGTATGAACGACTTATTGAGCCTTGATATCCTCGACCTACCGTTTTGGACAAGAGCCCTTTACGGATGTCATCTTCAATCCTTGTTCCTAGTACGGTTAAGTCCTTGAAAGTTTTGATGTTTTGGTACCTTAAATGATTGGCATAGATGGGTTTGAGATTGTCCACAAACTTCTCCACAAGGGTAGCCTCATCCGGGTGTTCAACTAGTTAGGTACTAGTCTTCCTCCACCTACTTAGAAAGTCGGTGAATCCTTATTTGTCATTTTGGGTAAGAACCTCTAAAGTGCGCATGTTAACTTAGATTTCAGCATTATCCGCATATTGCTTAGAAAACTCGATTGCGGCATCTTCCCAAGTGACGATCTTCTTGTGTTCTAAAGAGTAGAACCATTGCATTTGGATGGTGTCAAGAGATGAAGGAAAGATCCTTAAGAACATCTTGGGTTTGATGCCTTTGATAGACATGTAATCCTTGAAGGCACGGATGTGGTTCAAAGGGTTTTCGTGCCCCTTGAATTTAGGGATATCCATCATATTGAAGTTGGTTGGCAATTTGGAATTGACGGCCTCATACTTGCGATTATTCTCCCTATAAATGTCATCCCCTTTAAGATACATCAATTGCTCCTCTAAGTATTGGAGTCTTTTCTCAGCTGCAGTCACACCCATGGGAGAGCTTTCTTCCCTGAAGTCATTCACGAAGTCATCCACAACTTCACTTTCTCGAGGAGGAATCCTCGTTTCTACGGCGTAGATTCGGCCCTCGATGGTGTCAAGGCGATCATACACTTGGTCTTCGGTAACTTGGATTTGAGCTAGTGCGGCTAGGATTCGATCATTACCATCTTGAAATTGATTGAAGTTCACGTCACTTGTTTCAGGCATCTTGAAAACTGGATAAGAGATCGATGACGAATCAAAACACGATCGACCATCCTAACACAATTACTAAGAGAAGAAATGTTTTGACTCGTGAAGTGGGTGTGTGCCACTTGTGTTGAGTGGGCTTTGAAGAAAAGACAAAGTTTTGAAAATGTGTATCCTAGTCAACTATAGTGTAGTTGTAGGAGTGGACTCGAAATGAGGTTTTGAAATGGGCTTGGGCCCGAATTTTGACTCGACAAACGGACAGAGTTTTGACTGGGTTTTGCGCTAATTAATGTCCTTTTTCGAAATTTTCATTTAAAAATGGGTTTTGATTTTTACAAAAATCGTCATGGTTTCGTTTAGAAACGGTGATCACATAAGGTACAAACATTTATACAAACATTATAACGGGATGCTGAGTGCATTTAAAAAGGTTTTGGCTTAAAGGGCGGGTTGCCATACCGAACAATCAAACTTGAAGTCTGTGGAGAGGCTCGTACCAAACAAGAGTAAGGCCGATTCCTAGTCCATTTCCTCAAGTAGTGAAAGTCCTTGATACAAACAAGAGTAAGCATCATGGTACGGATGACGTCAATCGCTATCCATCCTTAGGCCCAAATAAGAATTAGGACCGTTAAGACGGGACGATTGGTCAAGTGGGTTGGGTTGGGCCTAGGAAGGCCGAATAAACGGTCTAGGAAGACCGAGTTATGAAAACCGACAATTGTCTTGTACAAACTATTCCCTAACCTTGTTCAAGTTTCACCCTTTTGGCTACACGTAAGTGTATTATCCCCAGCGGAGTCGCCAAACTGTGGACAATGGGCCCACGGGGGCGCTTGGGAGGAGAACAAGCATTTGCATTTGTGGAGTCGCCACCAATTTATTGTGGAAAATTGGAAACCGTTGGAATACCTCGTGCCATGTCAAGACACGAAGTAGAGACATGAACACCAAGAACTCGTTACCCTTAGCATTCTATGTCTAGAATGACTCTCGTGGATGCCAATGAACACGGATGTTCACAGAGATCTGGAGTAAAGGGTGAGGGTACGTATTAGGAAGCTCTTTTGATCGAACACCTAATCCCGCCCGCCTCGATAGCGGCCTCTACTAATGATTAGGGACATCATCTATACTCGATATATCGTCGATTATATGCATGCAATGCAACACCCAAGTTTTAATCCTAGCATGTGAAGATTAGACAAAGTCGGTTAACACGTAATTTAGCATACAATTAATGTCGAAGTAGGATTTAGTGCTCAATTACATGTGAAGGCATACAAATGATACAAGAATTATGACAAATACAATAAACAAAATGAAAATTACAATAATTACATCGGGTTCATTGATTTATGTCGAAAATACCTTTAAAACGGATAATTTGAGAAAAAGAATAAAAGAAAGAATTAACGAACAGATCAGTAGGCGATAATACGATTAATAGTCAATTATACGTAAGCTAATAAACTAGGTCAAGACAGAACGGAAGTTCAGAGGCAGGAATGAACCTGGAACAGGCGCAACATGACTGCGCCCTTTGGAAGAGGCGCATCAGTTGTTGCGTCTGTTCCAAGGGTGAGTTCTGGTTGTGAAGCCAGAACTGCAAATCGTTAATATTAATTGATGATTTTCAGGATTGATTAATATATTTGACTCGGATGAAAGTGATTTAATACATTAATTACATGCGAATGAGTCATAAACACGATACAACATGGATGAAACGAATGTGAACGAATTAATTACTTGAATGAAAGATTGATTAGTGACATCGGTTAACAAATTAGGTTAGATATAACGAATTAATGAAGAACTAATGACAAAAACGACAATAGACAAATGGAAATATATCAAAAATCGAATTCCAGAAACCCGATATGAACGAATCGAATTTCTACAACCCGGATTGACTTTAATGACGAAAACCCGCAAATATTGGTTATAAGGGATTTAAGTCGGATTTTAACTATGAATTAGACGTATTAATGATGATGATTTATGTACATGTGAAATTATTATGCTATCGTATCAAAGAATTAAGGAAAACAAATGAAAACGAATAAAAGTTGACGAATTACAGAGGACGAAGGAAGAAGAAAGGAAGCAGGAACTGCGGCAGCCTCACGAAGAGGCGCAGCAGGCACTGTGCTCCTTCGAAGAGGCGTAGCAGTTGCTGCGTCCTTTATCGACGGTTTGTCTTCTGGAAATCCGTAAAAAAGAGTTTTACACGAGGTTTTAGAAATCGGTTTTAAGTGGTGTTTTCGACATAAACCTTACATTAATGATACAAAAAGGTAAATAACAATAATAAAAGAGAGATTTACACCCTCAGACTCGAATGTAGACGAAAGTGCCCTCGTAAGAGGAAAACGATTAAGATTAGTTAAGTTGATTAGTTGTGGAGTTGGTCAAATTGGTCGGTCATGCAAACGAGGCTGGTACTCAAGAGGATCCGAGCTTACGTGGTCGAATGTTCAAGCACGTAGACGCCAAAAAGTAAGAACAAAGGTCTAGAATGCAAAGGGAGAAGAGAATGGTGGACACTCGCGTGAGAAATATGTGGAGCGAAGGCTCCTATTTATACTAATCACGTGAAGGAATAGGGTTTTCGGAGAGACTTTGGAAGTGAATCTGGAGAAGATATGAAAAAGATACGAAAAATACGCAGAAAAGGACCTGGGAAGAGGCGCAGCAGTCACTGCGTCTCTTGGAAGAGGCGCAGCACCTGCTGCGTCTGTTCCCAAGTGGTTTCCTCCTACGGAAGAAAGATTTCCGTGTTTAAGTTATGGAATAACGAGATAATTTGGTTTTCCTTAATATCTTGTATGAATATTACGGGAAATTGTTTACCAAAGATTAAAAGATTGTGAAATATTTATAAAATATGGAATAGAAATATCCGGAACATTCCAGAACATTCTGACTCGGGATTTAACGGTTATCAGAAAATGAAGACGGTTTTAGGCCCGGACTCCAAATGTACTCTAATTACTGTCAAAACGACGGTATCGGCACGTAGATGACAACTATGAGGTAGACATTAGTGTTTGAGCAATCACTTGACGATAAACTTACGAACTGTCATAAATCGTTCCGCGTACCAAACACGCGGCCCAATCATCACCGGGTGGTTTGCGAGGGGTGCAGAAATGAGGTATCTACACTGTTATACAAGAAGAGTAGGGTGACGGCATCCAAGCATTGGTTTCACAACCAAGAATGTACTCCTCATCATCATCACTCTCTTCATCTAGCACACCATCTTCCCAAGGAGGGGCAAATTTGTGGGCATAGTAGGTTGGCTCAAGGTTATAGGAAGGTGTCTCATTCTCATAAATTTTATTTTCATCATAGTTTTCCTCAATGAATTTTTGAAGTGTGGTTTTTATCGCTTCCATACCTTCCTTGGCACTCTCAAAGACGTCATTTACAATTTGCTTAAGACAATCGATGGTCATGAACTCAACAAATTCCCAAAATTCCTCACAACTCATCTCACATATCCTACCACCACTCAAGTGAAATGCCAAGTTGCGGGTTTCAAGGTTCATGCCATTATAAACAACACAACATGCTTCATAATTTGAAAGAGTAAAACCATGATGCCAAGCATGAGTCATATAATCTTCAAATCTTGCAATATACTTATCAAAAGACTCATTTTCATATTGCCAAAAAGTGAATGTAGACATGTTAAACATATGAAATAATGCAAGTACAAGAATTAAAATTGTCAAGAAATCCCTCAAGAAGATGCACAACTAAAACTAGATAAAAGAACGATTCAAATACACAACACCGTCCCCGGCAACGGCGCCATTTTGATGGGCGGGTCGTTGTCCACCATCAAACACATTTATATCCAACTACTAGCGTATCAAGCAAGTCGGGTTCGATCCACAGGACGGGGGTACTCAAATTGTTCAATCTAATCGTAGTTGGGCTAAGGGTTGTCACAATTGAAATAGGTTTATTATTCTAAACTAATAATAGCAATGAAAGGTAAACAAACAATAAAACAAAATGAATATGTAAACAAATAATAAAGGATACTAGGATGTCATGGGATCATAAGGAAATCATGGTAAGATAGCATAAATGAGTTATATAGATGCAAGCAATTTATTATTGTTGGAATTAAGTTAGTTCATGTCAAATAATTCATAAGAAGATATGGGTCCCGGAGCCGAGTCATTTGTGACTGTACAACACCTACAAGTCGACTTAATTCTTCCTATTAAACTACATGCATGATAAACCAAATCCTAGGGAAAATTACATCTCGGAACCGAGTCGGTTAGGACTTTACAACACCTACAAGTCGACTTGGGTTTTCCCTATTCAACTCTATGCATGGTCTAATGAGGTTTGAGTTGGTTTATGTCTTACAAGCCTCATTGAAAAGATAAGAGATGGTAAAGAAAATGCAAGGTTTCATAGTCTAGCATTTCTTTTTTTTTTTGGTGAAATGTGAAAATTATATTAATAATTAAGATAAGTCATACATTCACCAATAGACACAACCATAGTAACCCTACTATAAACTGCTAACCATATAACAAATTACATCCAAGGAGACCAACTCATACATTGATATTTAGAAGTCCACTTCCATTGCTGACCTCTACTTTGCACTATTTGTTGCACTGAATTAACAACACTTGCAGGATAAGGAAGGTAACAGTCCACCCTGCACACATTACAGACCCTCCACAACTGATACACCAAAGCCAATACCGCAGCACAGACAATCCTTTTTTTTTCATGAGAGACCTGCATCTCCAAGAGCTACACCACTCAAGTATCCCACTGTCAGGCAATGCCACATCCAACCAGACCTTAAGAAATGCCCAACATTGGCTACTGAATCTGCAATGAAATAGCAAATGAGAGTGATCTTCAGAATGGTCCCGACACATATCACACATACCATCCTGAATAACCCCAAATCGTACTAGTTTATCCTTAGTGAGTAATCTTCCTTGGATAGCTAGCCATCCAATAAACGAATGCTTGGGCATATTGAAACGATTCCATACAACAGGATGCCAAGGAACCTTAGCCTGATCACCTTGAAGCCAAATGTAACCCTCAGAGATAGTATATCTCCCTGCATTAGTCCTCTATTGCCCATTACAGTACGCAGGTTTAAGTTGCTCCTTGACCTGGCAAAGTTTCCTCCATGTCCAGCTTGAACTAACAGTTGGAACATAATCCATCCAATGATGGTCTTTAATATACATGTGATTCACCCATCGTATCCATAAGTGATCTGCCTTCAAGGCAAGCCACCATACATACTTGCCAAGCAAAGCCACATTCCACAGTTTACAGTTAATAATACCAAGACCACCAGATTTTTTTCTAGTGCATACCTTAGTCCAAGCTACAGGGGCAGTTTTCAGAAACTCCTCAGAACCACTCCACAAATAATTTCGACAAATAAGCTCTATTCTGTCCATCACAGTAACAAGAATGAGAAAAATACAAGCCCAAAAACTGTGCAGCTGTGCAAGAACAGCCTGAAAAAGGACAAGGCGCCCTGCATAACTGAGCTTTCTAGCTCCCCAACCACGTATTCTCATTACCACTCTCTCCACAAGCCTGGAACAATCCCCAACAGCCATTCTCTTATAAGAAATGGGAATGCCCAGGTACCTTAAAGGAAATGTCCCTTCTCTGAAGCCTGAAACCCTCATCACATATTGACTATCCTCATTGCACATACCATTAAAGTAGATATCATATTTCTCTGTGTTCATTGCCAGTCCAGAAGCCTTAGAGAACGTAGCAAAAGCTCTCAGAATGGTGCATATAAACTGTTTATCTCCCCTGCAAATCATGAGAAGGTCATCCGCAAAACACAAGTGAGTAAGCTTGAGTGCTCTACACATGGGATGGTAATTGAACTCCAAGAAACTTGTCACATAATTCAAAATTCTACTGAGGTACTCCATGCTAAGGGTAAAAAGGAGAGGAGAAATTGGATCTCCTTGTCTGATCCCTCTTTTCCCCTGAAAGTACCCAAAAGTAGCTCCATTAAGAGACAATGTAAACCAGGGAGTAGAAATGCACTCCATAACCCATTGAATCATCTTCTGAGGGAACTCCAGAGCAACCAACATCTGCCTAATGAACTCCCATTCAACAGAGTCGTATGCCTTCTTGAGATCCACCTTCATTAAACACCTAGGAGAACAAGCTTTCCTTTTGTATAACCTCACCAAGTCATGACATATCAGTATGTTATCAACAATGTCTCTCCCTTTTAAAAACGCACTCTGATTCTAACTAATGATATCTGGTAGCACAGTTGCTAATCTGGCACAAATCACTTTAGATATAATTTTATAAACCACATTGCAACAAGCAATTGGCCTAAAATCTGCCATTGTCACTGGTCTGTCCTTCTTAGGAATTAAAGTCAGAGTGGTAGAATTGACTTGTTTGAGCATTCTTCCAGCAGTAAAGAACTCCTTCACAGCACCACATAAATCAGCACCAGTAATATCAAATGAGTCTTTAAAAAACTGTGATGTATACCAATCCGGACCAGGTGCTTTATCAGCAGGTATAGAAAACAAAGCATCTTTGATCTCAGTATCAGATACATCACCAATCAGCGTCATCTTATGCTCATTAGTTAGCAACTTTCCTTTCTGAACTATGCCAAAATGCACCTTAGCCACCTTAGTTTGTGTACCCAGGAGATGCTTATAGTAGTTTATAAATGCTGCTTCAATATCAGCCGAGGTAGTGTGATTCTGACCATCCATGTCATAAATTCCAAGGATCCTATACTGCATCCTACGAGCTTTAATGACACTATGGAAGTAATGAGTATTATCATCACCATCCCTCATCCAATGTGATTTAGCTTTTTGTGCAAGAAAACTTCTCAATGCTTGCCCACGTTCCTTATAAAGAAGATCAGCATCCTTAACTGTCTGCTGCATACCAACATTAGTAGGGTCACCCTGCAACTGCATCTGTACACTGTGAAGATGTTTCAATGCAACCTGAGCAGTGGTCTCAATGTTGGCATACCCAAGTCTGTTAAGCTCTTTCAGAGGCTGTTTCAGTAGCTTAAGTTTCTTTACTAGCTGAAACATTTTATACCCATACAACTGAATACTCCAACTAGCCTGAACAATATTAAGGAAATTAGGGTCCTTCCCCCACATGTTAAAGTACTTAAAAGATCTATTCTGATTCCTGATTTCAAAGGTGAGCTGCATGGTGCACGGGCAATGACCAAATACACCCTCAGGATGATACATAGTAATAGTATTTGGAAACTCAATTAACCAGCTGTCATTGACAAGAGTTCTGTTAATTCTACTGAATTTTAAATCCCCAATCTCATAGTCTAGCATTTCATCAAACAAAACATGTGCATAAGTTGAAGAACAATAAGAAAGCATTCATATGAACTCATTAAGCATAAATCTATCCCATGATTAACTCCCCTAATCCTCCACTAATCCTAGTTAAGTAACTACTCACTTATTATCATGGGAAACATGTTATCAATGGTGTCAATCATCAAAACAAGTATAAACTTGATAAGAGAGTGAGGAAATAAACAATAAAGAGTAAAGAGATTATACCAAACTTAAGATGAATAATTGGAAAGGAAAGAATAATAAAAGAAAACATGATTTATTGATGAAGAGTTGTCAATTCTCCAATAATAACGCAATAATCTTCAATTACCCAATAATAAACTTGAACAATAATTAGGGAAAGATTAATGTGTAATTTGTGGAAAGATTAAATGCTAATCTATTCAAATCTACTCCTAATGAAGGCTTAATCTAATCTAAGAGGACTTGGTCTTTTGGTTATTACAAATGGAGTATATATAGTGGTACATCATTAGGTTAAGCAAGGGTAGATTAGTAAATAACAATGCTAAGTGTTGAGTAGAGCTTTGCAAGTCCTAAGGGAAATGCGCGGATCCTAGGTCTGGGATGCTCATCATGAGCTCGGGATGCGCGGATCCTTAGGCAGGATCTTCTGAAATGGCAAAGCAGCTCGGGATGCGCGGATTGAGTTCGGGACGCGCGGATCCTGGGACAGCTTGTCTATTTGAGCTCGGATTGTAAAACGGACGTCATTTCCTCATCCGGACTCCTATTGGAGTGACTCAAAAGCCTAGACCACTTGATTTTTCGACGCTGTTTCGTCTAGTATACTTCCAGAGCCAAAAAAGGAAACTCTTGGTTTGGTTCCGAGCAATTTCTTCTTGTAATGGCTTCCTTCTCGTCATCCTTGCTTTTAAGCCTATGATCCTTCTATATACTCTTTATTCCTACATCCTTGGTCATTATTCTTGCCTCCTCTTTATACTAGTCCATCCAAGATCGTCAACAAGCTTCCGAATATGCACAAAAGACGAAAATTCCGCCTCATTATCTTCTTTCCTACAAGACATATACAATGAAATAGGAAAGCAAAATAGGAAGGAATTGACGGATAAAATGGTCATGAAATGTTATATTAGTATGCAAAATGGGTTCAATTAGGGGACTAAATGTACGCAATTAAGAGTCACATCACCCTAATAAACCGATTTCACTAATGTAAGAAGCATTTTCTTTACTTATTTATTTATATTTTGTTATGCATGCATAAGATCATCATATTTAATTAATGAGTAAATAGATATAAAACTAAAGAGTAAAATTAGAGCGTTTTAGAATCCTAACAAGGAGGTGGTTAAGGAGGTCCCGAGGCGGGCCAACGTGGGATGTGGTGGTCGCCATCTAGTGGGTGCACCCGAGTGGGCCGAGTAATGGGATGGTAGACATCTCATTTGGGCGGCAGAGAGCCACCTGTCCTACAGGACGGCGGGGAGTCTGGTAAATTTCAAACTTCTCATTTGTTATTACATTTCTTATTTGTTTGCCGTTTTATTTCTCATTTGTCTTGTGCTAAATATAGCATTGTTTCGAATTGATGCAGGAGGCCGAGAACTTGGGGTCCTTTTCTGGTTACTCGATGATGATGGACGCCTTCGAGAGACTTTCGGAGGAGGAGAAGGCCATCGTTGAGTTGGGAGCCTTCGGGGCTCTGGTGGGAGCGTGGAGGGCGATCAGGGAAAGGAAGATCGGGCTAACCATATCATGATTCGAGCTTTCCTTGATCGGTACTGGGGCACAACCTCGACTTTCCATATGCCTTTTGAGAGGTCGGGGTCACTTTGGAGGACTACGGCATGACCTCAGGTTTGCCGTGCGGAGAGGAGGCTTTGGTGTGGCCGTCGACGGCCATGAGAGTGGATGATATGTGATTAGTTTATACCATTTCACTTCCGGTTTCTAAGGCATTTTGCCTCCAATAGCATGTTTCTAGCTCACTATCGCTCGTGTTTTGCCCTTCATTTAATGTACATCGATATTATGACTCCCTGTACTCCCTTGTAGGGGATTGGCCTTGACAAAGGCAAGACGGAATGAAGATCGAGTGAAGAAGCTGACTCGTGTTAGCTTGAGAAGAAAAGGTGTGAAAAACCTGAAGAAGCATGTTCTGCCGGCAGACCGGCAGCCGGTCCAGCCACCGGCTTAACACCCCCACCTCTTAGTACAAGGAAAAGTAGGAAAAATCTGAAGAAGTATGCTATGCCGGTAGGCCGGCAGTCGGCTCACCGGCAGAACACTACAACCCCTTGACTTGAAGATATACAAAGAAGAAGAGAGGCAAGAATTGTTTGGTCTCGCTACCGGTGCACGCACCGGTAGCCGGCCATCCGGTAGAAGACGCACCAAGGAAGAAATTGGAGTATAGAAGAGTGTGTTCTGCCGGCAGGCCGGTCCACCGGCAGAACACGCACGCTAGTTAAATTTCCAAGTTTCAATTCCAAATTGAAAAGGCGCGCTACCGGTAGGCAGACCGGTAACCGGTCCACCGACACAGAGCAACAGCTGCGAGAGATGGGCCTTACTTCCTCATTTCCTCTAATCCAATGAAATACTATAAATACCCCTTCCCTAATCAATTGTACACACAACCCTAGATCTGAAAACTTTCCTTTAATTTATGCAATCTTTCCTTAATCAAGCATTAATCTTTCCTTAATCAATATTAATTACTTAGTGAAATTAGCTTAGTAGTAGTTATTATCAGTTGTTTACATTTGGTTATTGGGTTGTAATTGAGAGATATTGAAGGATTTCTTCATCAATTCAATCAAAGCAACCATCTTTCCTTATTGTTGGTATATTTCTCTTCTTATTTACTTTGTTTAATCAATAGTTTACATTTCAAGTTGCCTTTTATCATTGTTGAAGTTTATACCACGTCTTCTACTTTCATTACTTGTCTTTCTCCCATTATTTGTATGAACTATTTGAATATGTGTGAGTAGAAATCTTCCTAAGGTTTAGGGGGAGTCTAAATGGGTTTAATGGGTATGATTGGATAATTAATTTTTGGGTCTTTGGTGAGTTGTTTAGCCTTCTTATCCATGCACACAAGGTGTTTGATGAATTGTGTGACTGAAAGCATATGCCTTTCTTCATTATTTGCTTAATTCCCCTATGAACGAAAGTTTATGGTGGGTCTTGTTGTATGTTTAAGAGAAGTATTGATGCTTAATGAAAGTTAGGTACCACCCTTAGGAAGGTCAAGACATTGATTGTTTTTCCTAGGTTGACCCTTACCATTGACCCCATTAAATCAGCTTGTTTGCCCTTAACCTATCTAGATGAACCCAAAAGCCCTAGTCTTTAAATCAATCGTTTACATTTCATCTCAATTGCTTGTCTTAGTTTACATCTAGTAGTTCAAACTTGAATCAACTCCCTTCATTTTCTAAACTAAATTAGACTCGTATTAGACTAAATAGAAACCCCTCCATCCTTGTGGTTCGACCCCGATTTATACTACTAAATTGGGTTATTAATTTTGTTGGTGATAAGAGACCACGACACCCTACTTATCATACTCATCAAATGGCGCCGTGGCCGGGGATGGCGTTAGGTTATATTTAGTTTATTAAGAGTCTTTGCTTTAGTTTTATCTCACTTGTTAGTTTTTTTTAGTAGTTGTGTGCATCATTGTAGAGTGTGTGATTTCTTGCCCTCCCCTAGTGTGTAAAGACACTAGAAGACTAACGGTTTGTCGAGTGCATTCCTAGAAGGAACCATCAAGCTCTACTCTTCTATTCCGACCCCGAAAGGCTTTTTAGGACCTTGAGGACAAGGACCCTTGATAGAGTTCGGAACCTTCCTCAAGCAAACATAGACCAACCAAACCCACACACCCTACCAATCATTGACACCACAACCCCACTTTAACCAAACAACACAATTCAGATCCCTATAGAAAATCCCTTTCACAACTTTCCACTTCCAAGTCCACCTCAATCACCACCTCCTCAAATACCAAACCCACCACCAAAAATGGCTCTACGAGATCACAACCGACCTAACCATAATGATTAATGTAACCCTATTAATTTTGGCACTTTGGCTCCCAACAACTTTGAGATGCATCCCGCCCAAGTTGGGTTGATCAAGAAGGATTTGTTCTGGGGGCATATTGAAGAAGATGCTCATGCTCACCTATGAGAGTTCAAGAGAAAGGTCTCAATGATGAAGAAGAACGGGGTATCCGAGGACACTCTAAGGGATGATGTTGTTCCCATTCGATTTGACGGGTAAGGTAGACCGGTGGTTGAATAACCCTCCGGATACATTCACAACATGGGACGCTTTAGCTAAGGCGTTCATGGCCGAGTACTATCCGTCATCCAAGACCGCCATGCTTCGTAATGAAATTCATACTTTCCAACAAGAAGATGGGGAATCCTTGGGTGAAGCATGGGATAGATATCAAGACCTTTTTGCTAGTTGTCCTCGCCATGGGATCTCGGAGTGGTACATCACCCAAAGCTTCTTTCAAACATTGTTGCCTAGAACTAATGAAATGGTAAATGCCTCCGCGGGGGGAGTATTTGATCATTTAGGTGATGAGGAAGGGACGGCATTAATCAAGAAGATGGTAGACTCGGAAGCAAATTATGGCTCAAGAGGAAATATGCTTAGGAGAAATGGCAAATTCCCTAAGGAGAACTCTTCTAGTGCAAATGCCGAGACAAATGCTAAGCTTGATCTTCTCACCAAGCAACTTGAGAAATTGAAAAGGAACCAAGTTCATCAAGCCACCACCTGATCACATGGTCCACCCTTGGAGGAGGTAACTCAAGTTTTACCTTGTGAGCTATGTGGGGGAAATGGCCACACCTTTGACATATGTGCCAACAACTACAATGGGGGGGTATGAGGAGAATGTCCAAGATGTTAATACCTTTCAAAGCTATAACAACAATACAAGACCACCAAGACAACCCTATAACAATCCCAATGTCTACAACCTTAACACCAAATTCTACCATTCAGGTTTGAGGAACCACCGGAACTTTAGCTACAAGAGTACCAATGTTCAAAACCCACAACATCTTCAACCCCAAGCCCCAAATAATCCACCCGTATTTTCTCAACCAAGGGGTGGATACTCCAACCAAAAAAATAACCCCGGAAATCAAAACCAATGGCCGAACAACAATCAAAACGAAAACTATGGGAACCAACCTCAAGGTTACCAAGATTTTGGAGGCAATCAAAACAACCAAGGGTTCTATCAAGGGAACCAAGTGAATTAAGCTAATCAAGGATTTGGGCAAGGGTATGCTCAAGGGTCTCAAGATCAAGGTCAAGGACCAAACTTCAACAACAATGGTCCTAGAGCTAATTTTTAAGGGGGACAAAACAACAACAACCAAGGTCCCAACGCTTAGTACGACTATGGGTTCCCTTTACCCATAGCCAACCAACCTTATCAAGAACCCCAAAGTGAACCCTACCAACATGAACTTTTAAAGATGGTGAAGAACATGCAAGTGCAACATAGCCAAGACATGGCTAATTTCATAAAGGCAAGTCAACAAGAACAAGCAAACTTAAGGGCTAATTTTCTTAAAGATATGAGGGAAATGGAATCAAGGATGGCCTCTCATGCTTTGGCTAACCCTCAAAGGCCACCCGGTGGTCTACTAGCCCAAGGACAATGTTCCAAGGACGCCTCAAATAGCCATCATACTCATGCGTTAGTTTTGGGGAGCGGGGTAGAACTTGAGGACCCCTACAAAGATCTTGAGGTAGAAGTTGAAGGGGATCCCAAGACAAAGAGGATGTAAATGAATGGTGGAAAGGAAAGCCCACCCATGACACCGTCAGCTAGAATGAGTGAGGCAAAGAAAGGGAAGAAAGCTTGTGAAGAGCCTTCAAGTGGGGGAATTCAAGTGGAAAAGGATGTTGATGGATATGTGGAATACCTTCCTTATGAGGAAGAAGCTATTGAAGAAGAACCTTTGCAACACACTAAAAAGGTAACAAAGAATTCGGTTCCTCCAAAGGTATCTCCTAATTCTCAACTTGTTTCTCATATTCCTTACCCCTCAAGAGCCATAAAGAGTAGGGAAAACTTCAAGTATGCCAAGTTTTGTGACATGCTTGAGAAACTTGAGGTGACCCTACCCTTTATCGAAGTAATCTTGAACATGCCAACCTACACAAAATTTATAAAAGACATTTTAACTAAGAAAAGAGTCTTGGGTGACCATGAAATTGTGGCGATGGAAGAGGCATGTAGTGCTCATATCCTTAACAAAATGCCCCCTAAACTTGGTGAACCGAGATGCTTTTCAATCCCATGTGTGGTTGGTGGTGTTACCATCTCTAGAGTTCTTTGTGACTTGGGAGCAAGTGTGAGTGTAATTCCTTTAAAAGTTGCAAAGAAAATTGGCATTCATAGTCTTGCTCCTACTACCATGATTCTCCAATTAGCGGATAGGTCCGTCAAGCGCCCCTTGGGGGTTCTTGAAGACGTACTTGTCAAGGTTGGAAAGCTTCTAATCCCAGCCGATTTTGTTGTCCTTGACATCCCGAAGGATAACCATACCCCCATCATCCTAGGTAGGCCACTTTTGGCTACCGGAGGAGTGCTTATTGATGTAAAGAATGAGCGGCTAGCCTTCCAAATTGATGGCAACAATGTCGAATTTAACCTCCCACATTTGATGAAAGGACCAAGAGTTGAAAGGTTAATCACTATCGAAGTGATTGATGAGGTAGTTCATGAAATAGCCCGAGTAGAGGCGGAAATGGAAGAGGTTTTCCAAATCTCCTTGCATGATGAAGCAATGAAAGAAGATCATGATGTAGATGATGAGCTTTTGAAGAAGGTGGAGGGCCTCCTCCCTCCAAAGGTATAACTCAAACCCTTACCTCCCTCACTCAAGTATGCTTTTCTTGGTGAGGGGGAGGCTTACCCCGTGATCATAAATGCTAATCTAAGTGAGTCACAAGAAATGAAACTTTTGCAAACCTTGAGAACTCATAGAAGCTCACTTGGGTATAGCATTGTTGACATCAAGGGGTTAAGCCTGAGTTTGTGTATGCATAGAATTGTCTTAGAAGAGGGGGGTCAACCCAAGGTCGATGGTCTTAGGAGGATAAATCCTAAAATGGCCGAGGTAGTTAAAAATGAAGTTTTGAAATTACTTGAGGCCGGGATTATCTATCAAATAACGGATAGCAAATGGGTGAGTCCGGTTGACGTGGTACCCAAGAAGGGAGGGGTGACCATGGTTGAGCATGAAAACGGGACTCACCTACCTACTAGACCGGTGACGGGATGGCGAATGTGTATCGACTATAGGAAACTTAATGCCGCCACCCATAAAGACCATTTCCCAATTCCCTTTATAGACCAAATGCTCGAGAGACTTGCGGGACATGCATATTATTACTTTCTAGATGGTTACTCCGGGTTCTTCCAAATCCCCATTCACCCGGAGGACCAAAAAAAAATAACTTTCACATGTCCCATAGGAGTCTATGCATATCGTAGAATGCCATTCGGGCTTTGCAATGCGCCCGTCACCTTCCAAAGGTGCATGATGGAAATCTTTTCGGGCTTTCTAGAGAAAAGCATGGAGGTTTTCATGGACGATTTTAGCGTGCATGGGGACTCATTTGATCATGGTCTTGTCAATTTGACAAATGTGTTGAAGAGATGTGAGGAGCACAACCTTGTCCTAAATTGGGAAAAATGCCATTTTATGGTAGAGGAGGGGGTTGTACTCGGTCAAGTTGTCTCAAGACGAGTTATTGAGGTTGATGGTGCTAAGGTTGTCGTGATAAAGAACTTGTCACCTCCTTCCAATGTAAAGGGAGTGAGGGGTTTTCTAGGCCACACCGGATTTTATAAGCGTTTCATTAAGGACTTTTCAAAAATAGTGATACTGTCGTTTCTGTACCAAAAATAAAATACCAAAATATAACTAACAGAAGCTAGTGATAAGTAGGGTCGATCTCCACAGGGAGGCGGTTTACTATCTACTTGTCTATTCTATATGTCGAATGTCACTAATAGGGGTTTTGATTGTGTTGACTATACTAATGAAGCTAAAGCAAAAAGTAAAGGAATGCAAGAAATTAACAATAAGAGAAGGGAATATGCTAGGAGTCGGTCTATCGTGGCAGCTACACTAACGGGTCAACTGAGTCAATTAAACTATTGATAAGAAGAGCTATGGTCGTCACCTTTCGGTCCTTAAACCGCCCTAGAGTCTCCTAACTTAGCTTTCGCCCTAATTAGGTATCACCTATTGTAATTAAGCAAGCCTTCCCTTCCAATCTTTCGATCCAGGTCGGGGTTAACTAGATAAATGGTGTCCTGCATGCATTCATTCAACCTAATAACAATTATATTGCCTAATACAATTCTTATCGCAAGACTAATCTAATCAAATTGGTCCTATCATATCGCTACCACGACTTCCCTAATCCTAACATACTAAGGGAAATTAGCTACGCATAATTAAATAGAGAACAAGAAATAAAGAAGAAGTAAACATTAATTAAAAAGAGAGTAAGGGAAAGGAAGAATTACTGAATAAATGATCCGGAAATAAGAGGAACAAAGTAACAGTGTATTCGAACCAGAGGGAAAAAAAGAGAGAAAAAGAGAGGAGAAGCCCCCTTATTATGTCGTCCTAGCTCCTATTTATAAGAAAATAGGATTATTCCTAAACCTAATGACGGAAATAAGCTTAAAAGTCCAGCCCATCAGCGAATCCACTCGATCGAGTGGAATAAAACCACTTGATCGAGTAAAGTAAAGCTTAAACCACTCGATCGAGTAGAAAATCTACTCGATCGAGTAAATCAATAAATGCAACTACTCGATCGAGTAGAAAAAGGACTCGATCGAGCAGAATTCTACTCGATCGAGTACTTTCCAGCAACGATTTCCTGCTTTGCGCACTGAACTTCAAACGGCTGCCATTTCTTCGTTACTTGGGCAAACAGGGTGATTCCGGTGGCATTGGAAAGCTAAAAGGACAAACTTTTATCTCCAATTCGAATCACCTGAATATCTGTTGTGGAACTCGAGATATGGCTCTCCTAAGTAGGCACTATTAATTTGAAGTTCTTCCTTTGCTCGCCTAGCTATCTTTCTTCTTTGCGCACTTCAAAATAGCTACATTCCCGCCTCAAATTCACTTTTCCTCCAAATGCATGCTAAACGGATGGTAAATGACTTGATTTCACTATTTTTGGGTTCATCCCTGCAATTAAGACAAAATACACCAAAGTAGCATATTCGGGGCATTTCGTAGCATGAAACCACGATAAAAGCATAGAAATACGTGCATAAAATTGGCTAAAAAGACTATATAAAATGCACGTATCAAATCTCCCCAAACCAAACATTTACTCGTCCTCGAGTAAACTAAAATGCAGCTAATGGAACGGAAAGATAACTTAGAGCTAGCTACAAATGCCCACTTAAACCAATTTAATGCAAGCAAACTAAACACTTATAGCAAACAGTCAAATGCAAACGAGTTATGAGATGTTTATAATAAAGCTGAACCGTCGACCTTGCAAGACCTTAAAAATCGGACTCTCACGGGTCACTCTTCTCTCATGAAGCAAAGGGTGAAAGTATATGTATAAGAGAGAAAGAGAAAACAGCCACTCACCTAGACTGCGACCCACATAAACATGCATGCACCTGATATGATAAACAATTCTAGCTACCGTACACACATTACAACCAAACAAGGTCCTGTCACAGCCGAGGGCTTACAAAAATATGGTAAAGTGAGGCAATGGGTAAGAAAAGGCAAAACATTTATGGGATTGTGGAGGTATAGGTGATCAAGCTAGTACCTAAACAGAGCCATGTGACAACATCCATTTCCAACTCAATTATGAAATTAAGCACAGTGCCCTTCATTTGGCACAAAACTCACCAAACCGAACTGAAAATACTCCTCAAAAGATACAAATAAAGCATAGGAGCGAAACCGACTAATCAAACAACATCTTTTTTTTTTCTTTTTTTTTGTTTTCTTCTTTTCTGATTTTTTTTCGGTTTCTTTCTTCACATTCTTTTTCTGAATTCTTTTTTCATTTTTCAATTCTTTTTTTTTTCTTTTTCACGTTTTTTTTTTCATCAACCTCCTTTTCTTCATAAATTACCAACTCCGAATCAAAGGATACAAGCCAAACTTGATACAAAGAAATATATACCGCAAAACAATCTAAACTAGCTTGACAAGGCAGGCTAAATTTGGAATGTAGTTAAGGGTCAACAGGCAAATTTGGCTAATGTGGAGTTTATGGGTAAAAATGAAAGGAAAGGGAAATTTGTAAGCACCTCCCTGCATGTTGCACCAACCACTAACCCGAATGTATGACGGCAAAAAGCAATTGAATTTCATACATGTGCAAATTAATGAACATGCTATGCAAGGAGTAACTACTCACAATCCTACATGAAACTGGTCATAAATGACACCAGTTTATAAGGCTCTAATCCTTAGAAATTATAAGTAGGTTGCCAAAATTTCAGGTCAGGTCTATATGTTCAGCTAAATTAAACATTAACTCGTAAATTATGCAAAAGACAAGGCTAAAAGATAACAGTTTAATGCAAGGCTTAAGTAAAAAGACAGTTGCAGTGCAATTTCATCATTGAAATCTACCGTTCCGACTCAACCTATATGCTAAAATAAACATGAATTTTTTGAATTTTTGAATTTTTATTTAAATTTTTCAATTTTTATGAGATTTTATGAATTTAAACAAAAATAAACAACAATGCAAACATAAATAAAACGTGATAACTGAATATGCAAATAAAAACAACATGCAGACACAGATATGGATGCATAACCTCCCCAAACCAAACCGTACAATGCCCCCATTGTACCCAAAACATGGAAAGGAAACGCAAACTAAAGCTGAAAGAGAGTAAATGCGGAAAACATACAAGATAGCGCGAATAAAGGGACCTCCCCAAACCGACCATGAACATGGGAGGTTGCTAAAGGCCCGAAAAACCGTCTCAGGAAGCTAATCCAAGTCAACACGTGAAAGGGCATCCAAAAACTGCTCGATCGAAGGGAATTGTGGTTGATCGAGTAGTTTCTCATCTTGCAGGTGGTCGATCGAGTAAATATTTCACTCAATCGAGTGAATTCGTCAGCAAAAGTGCTCGATCGAGTAGAAAAACTACTCGATCGAGTGATTCCCAGCGTGTTCCTGCAAAATACAATGAAAAACAGCCCGCAAACTAACAAGACAAGCATACTGAGAAAGTCTATGGTATAAAAACCATTTATTACAACTGAAATGAAATAGAAAGATAAAAATAAATCTCCAGGTTGCCTCCCGGGTAGCGCTAGCTTCAATCGAGTCCCACTCGACCTTCTTTTCTTCGAGCCTCTATAATTAGTCACAATCAAAACATTTCAAAGCGCACAAAGACATTAGATCATACATCTGCGCATGTGCTACAAAAAAGCATAAGTAGCACCAAAGTGGATTACAGAAATAGGAAATAAAAGTGTTAAAACTTTTTAAGCCGAACAAATTTCCTATGAGCGCTCCTAAATTTATCCACAAAATAAAGGAGCGCAGGAGCAATAGATGATAAATTAAGGTCCCGATTCAGATTAGCAATTTTGACATGACAAGTACGGTGAAAATTCGTTAAATTACAAGTCCACATGGGAGGGGGTATAGCATTACAAGAATTAGAACGAGTCAAGCGAGGTAACATACTTTGAATATTAACAATAATAAAATTACCGATAATTACCTCAGGTAAGTTGCTCTCAACGTCGGAATCACTGAAAAAGGAATTTATTACCTCATCCGTGCTAGGAGCAATTACCGACTCAGCTGTCCTTTCGTCACCCTCAGTGGAATTCGTCCCGTAAATCTCAGCCTCCAGCGCATCCAACTCGGCTTTGAATAGGGGAGACTCACCGTATCCATTATCATCATCAAAATTGTCGTCTAAAACAACCCCAAGTAACGCATCTAAGCTCCCAATGGCCAATTCAGTCGATCGAGCTGAATAATCACTCGATCGACCAATTTCCTCCTGAATTCCACTCGATCGAGTAGAATTATCACTCGATCGAGCAGTTTCTCCTGGCAAATCACTCGATCGACCAATATTAGTCACTCGATCGAGTGATTCCTCCTGTACATGGCTGAAATCTTCGCATAAACTCTGGAAATACGATAGAAATTCGTCATCCGAGACATAGAAATCATTCTCAGCATTGGGCAACACGGGTTCTTCATGGGAAAAACCGCTCTTAGTCAAGTACACCTCTTCTGGTTGCCTACCATCCGACTCAGCTGTTAACTGAGCTATTCCAGACTTGATCTCATCGACGTTTGCGAAAAATCGTCTATCATATTCTTGCACTAAAGATTTCAGCTCCGCAATTCCTTCTTTCTGTATATTAGGAGGATCTTGTTGCGGTGGCCATTGATAGGGTGGATGTGGCGGCACAACTACAGCTGCTTGACTAGCTCGACTACGCTGTTGGAACGCGTAAACTTCGTCATTCTCTGCCAGACAAAAAACTGCATCATGCCCAGCAGCACCACATCTCTCACAGTAAATCACCTGTTGTGCCATATAATGGAACATAGGTGACGGGTCAAAGGCACTCAAGCCTTCCCTTTGACGATCTCTCACCTAGAACTGTCTAGATAGTACCTGTAAGGCCTATCAAAACAGCACTAAAGGAAAGATTAGAACGGCCTCAAAGGAGAAATCCCCTGAGGCTAAAAACAGATAAAATTAAACAAATAAATAATTAGATTGCGTCCCCGGCAACGGCGCCAAAATTTGATACTGTCGTTTCTGTACCAAAAATAAAATACCAAAATATAACTAACAGAAGCTAGTGATAAGTAGGGTCGATCTCCACAGGGAGGCGGTTTACTATCTACTTGTCTATTCTATATGTCGAATGTCACTAATAGGGGTTTTGATTGTGTTGACTATACAAATGAAGCTAAATCAAAAAGTAAAGGAATGCAAGAAATTAACAATAAGAGAAGGGAATATGCTAGGAGTCGGTCTACCGTGGCAGCTACACTAACGGGTCAACTGAGTCAATTAAACTATTGATAAGAAGAGCTATGGTCGTCACCTTTCGTTCCTTAAACCGCCCTAGGGTCTCCTAACTTAGTTTTCGCCCTAATTAGGTATCACCTATTGTAATTAAGCAAGCCTTCCCTTCCAATCTTTCGATCCAGGTCGGGGTTAACTAGATAAATGGTCTCCTGCATGCATTCATTCAACCTAATAACAATTATATTGCCTAATACAATTCTTATTGCAAGACTAATCTAATCAAATTGGTCCTATCATATCGCTACCACGGCTTCCCTAATCCTAACATACTAAGGGAAATTAGCTACGCATAATGTAATAGAGAACAAGAAATAAAGAAGAAGTAAACATTAATTAAAAAGAGAGTAAGGGAAAGGAAGAATTACTGAATAAATGATCCGGAAATAAGAGGAACAAAGTAACAGTGTATTCGAACCAGAGGGAAAAAAAGAGAGAAAAAGAGAGGAGAAGCCCCCTTATTATGTCGTCCTAGCTCCTATTTATAAGAAAATAGGATTATTCCTAAACCTAATGACGGAAATAAGCTTAAAAGTCCAGCCCATCAGCGAATCCACTCGATCGAGTGGAATAAAACCACTTGATCGAGTAAAGTAAAGCTTAAACCACTCGATCGAGTAGAAAATCTACTCGATCGAGTAAATCAATAAATGCAACTACTCGATCGAGTAGAAAAAGGACTCGATCGAGCAAAATTCTACTCGATCGAGTACTTTCCAGCAACGATTTCCTGTTTTGTGCACTGAACTTCAAACGGCTGCCATTTCTTCGTTACTTGGGCAAACAGGGTGATTCTGGTGGCATTGGAAAGCTAAAAGGACAAACTTTCATTTCCAATTCGAATCACCTGAATATCTGTTGTATAACTCGATATATGGCTGTCCAAAGTAGGTACTATCAATTTGAAGTTCTTCCTTTGCTCGCCTAGCTATCTTTCTTCTTTGCGCACCTCAAAATAGCTACATTCCCGCTCCAAATTCACTCTTCCTCCAAATGCATGCTAAACGGACGGTAAATGACTTGATTTCACTACTTTTGGGTTCATTCCTGCAATTAAGACAAAATACACCAAAGTAGCATATTCGGGGCATTTCGTAGCATGAAACCACGATAAAAGCATAGAAATACGTGCATAAAATAGGCTAAAAAGACTATATAAAATGCACGTATCAAATAGCAAAGCCATTGACTTCATTACTCCTCAAGGATGTTCCTTTTGTATTTGATGAACCTTGTCTTGAGTCTTTCAATAGGTTTAAGGAAGCATTGGTCACGGCCCCAATAATTCGGGCACCGGATTGGAATCTCCTTTTCGAGATAATGTGCGATGCATCGGATTTTGCGATGGGCACGGTATTAGGGCTAGTGGTTGACAAGAAACATCATGTCATCTACTACACTAGCAAGACCCTTGACCAAACGCAATGCAACTATTCAACAACCGAGAAGGAGATGTTAGCCATTGTGCATGCCGTTGAAAAGTTTCGGCAATATCTAGTTGGCTCTAAGGTGGTGGTTTACTCCGATCACACCACCTTAAGACAACTAATGGTGAATAAAGATGCAAAGCCTCGACTCTTGAGGTGGGTTTTACTACTCCAAGAGTTCGATTTGGAGATTATGGATAAGGCCGGGTCGGAAAATGTTGTTGCCGACCACCTATCAAGATTGACCATTGAAGACCATGGGATTCAAGATAATAGTGCACCAATAAATGAATGGCTAAGGGAAGATAGCCTAATAGAAGTTAGCACCAAGACTCCTTGGTTTGCGGATCTTGCAAATTACCTTGTGAATGAATTCATACCGGATGAGATGGAACCAAGGGAAAGGAGAAAATTGAGACACGATGCCAAGCGGTACTTTTGGAATAATCCCCACTTGTTTCGCAAGTGTGGGGATGGAATGTTCGGAAGATGTGTTTCTAGAGAGGAGGGTTTGGAGATCGTTAACCGAGTTCACAATTCTGCTTATGGGGGACATTTGGCAACCTCAAGAACTATCGCCAAAATCCTCCAAGGGGGATTTTATTGGCCCTCCATGTTTTAAGACATCCATTATTTGGTGAAATCGTGTGATGCATGCCAAAGAGTTGGGAATATTGGAAAAAGGAATGAGATTCCCCTAACCAACATATTGGAAATTGAGCTCTTTGATTATTGGGGCATAGACTTCATGGGACCGTTCCCCAACTCTTGTGGGAATGAATACATCTTGGTGGCGGTGGACTAGTGTCCAAATGGATTGAAGCGGTGGCCTCTCCCACCAATGATAGCAAGGTTGTGATAAAACTTTTCAAAGGCACAATTTTTCCAAGGTTCGGAACCCCAAGAATGGTCATAAGCGATGGCGGATCACACTTCCGCAAAAGTACTTTCAAAGCTCTACTTGAATCACATGGAGTGCGGCATAAAACCGCCCTTGCCTACCACCCTCAAACTAGTGGGAAAGTGGAGGTTTCTAACCGCCAAATCAAGGCCATATTGGAGAAAGTGACAAACAAGAGCCGGAAGGATTGGTCACAAAAGCTTTCGGATTTGTTATGGGCGTTGAGAACCGCATACAAGACACCCCTTGGCACCACACACTACAAGCTTGTGTACGGGAAAGCTTGTCATTTGCCCATTGAGCTAGAACACAAGGCTTGGTGGGCTCTCAAGGAGATGAACTTTGACTTTGATGCCGCCGGAGAGGTGAGATTTCTCCAAATGAATGAGCTTGAAGAATTGAGGTTGGAGGCTTATGAGAGCTCCAAAATCTACAAAGACCAAACAAAGAAATGGCACGATGCCAAGATCATAAAAAAGGATATAAGTGTGGGAGACCTTGTTCTCCTTTTCAACTCCAAAGCTAAGGTGTTCCCGGGCAAGCTTAAATCAAGGTGGTCGGGACCCTTCAAGGTGATGCAAATAGTTCCTTACGGTTCCTTTGAACTTTGGAGTGAGGAAGGTGGAACCTTTAGGGTCAAGGGTTAACGAGTCAAGCGTTATTATGATGGTGACAACAAAGGGCCGGTTGAAGTGCTCTACCTTGGGGAACCCCTTCCCGAGGGGGAGACAAGTTGAAAATTTTGAACAATGATTTGGTTTGGTGGAGTTCCACAAGAACCACCACTTGTATATAGCATGCATTTAGGTAGTTAATGAGAGACTTGGGGAACATCTTTTGTCGATTTTTTATTAGGTGATGGAGCTCACTTTTAAGGAAAACAAGTCTTATTTTCGTTCGGCCCAAAATCCCGACATGATGCGTCGGCTTGATAGTGGAAAACACGATTCCCGAGGCCAAATGAAAAGTTCGATTTTCAAGTTAGTAAAAACTTGAATAGGTTGGAAAATTGGTGAAATTGAGCTGAAGTGTATGCTCTGCCGGTAGGCCAGCAGCCGGTGCCCCTACCGGTAGCAAGCACAATTGAATTTGAAGGAAAATTGAAAAAATTGAACTTGAGAGTTTGCTCTGCCGGTAGGCCAGCAGCCGGCTCACCGGCATGGAGAACAATATATTTGATTTTAAGTTGGAAAAGTGAAAAAAGCAGAACAAGGGGTGTGCTCTGCCGGTAGGCCGGCAGCCGGCTCACCTACAGGACACACAGGTCAACGGTCAAAGAGTATAGAATTGAGTTGGAGGTGTGTTCTACCGGTGGACCGATAGCCGGCACGTCCACCGGTAGCGAGGCCATTTGGAAATTGAAGCAAATTCGGAAAATGAAAAAAATGGGGTGTGTGTTTAGCCGGCAGACCGGCTGCCAGTCTACGCACCGGCACGACATGCAATCAGATCCACAATAAGCCACGAAAATCCCCTAATTCTATTCCTTTTTTCGCACTTTTTTTCCCTTCTCTTCTTCATTTCCTCCTCTTTTCCACTCAAATCTCACCCAAACTCAATCAAAACTCAACCAATCTTCACCAAATCTTCACCAAACCTTCACCAATCTTCACAAATGGCAGAAAGGAGAACTCGGGGTGACATAGCAAGGGCACAAGCGGAACTCATCGCGCGCACCACCACCGATACAAACCCGGACCCGAACTTTCCCACGGTGGAATTTGCCACCCAAACCCAAAAAGGTAAGTTCATTCTTTTCAAGAGACGTCCCCTTACCCCGACAAAATTTTTGCACCATACGTCTTTATCGTCACTTGGGTTAGCTCGGGAGATGGAAGCCTTATTTACCGGTATCGGGATGCGAGGGATGTTTCATATGCATGAATACACTTACCCAAGGATTACATGGGAATTTCTTAGTAGTTTAAGTATCCATAAACACCATCAAACGGGTATGGTGGCTACCCTTAGTTTTCGCCTTATGAACCGAGATCACACCATTTCCTTGGGTCGGTTAGCTACGATTTTTGGTTTGGAAAATGCCGCATCCCACAACCCGCCTACTAAAATTCACCATTCCCGGGTTTGGAAGGATATTTCCGGTCTTGATGATGTCGTGGGGGTCAAACGGGCCGCCATTTCTTGCCAAAACCCCGTCATTCGGGTTCGGCATAGGTTCATGGGTTGTACTCTTCTTGCGGTGGATGAACCGTGGGTCTTTAGGACGAACGAACTTGAAATTTTGGGGTCCTACTTATTTACTAAACCCACCACCTATAAGATAAATGTGGCTCCGCATCTTGCTTGTCACTTGTCTAAGATTGCCAATTTTCCGGGACAAAAGGTCCCAATTCATGTGGGTGGCATCATCACCCGCATTGATCGAGGAATGGATCGTCCGGTGGATCTTTCCACTATGAATCGGGTGCCCGGGGACACCTTTCTTACCAAACAATACATGACTACTAAGCTTGAGTGGCTTCAGTTTAATCCTCTTGACGGGCGGGATTATTAGCAAATAAAACATCGTAATTCAATCCCGCTCCCTAATGCTTCCGCGATTAAAATTGAGCAAGATAAGAGTTATTACCTCCTCCCGATTGAAGCGGAGGTAACCCCCGAACAACCTCCCATTAATCCTCCTCGTGTGTATACGAGGGATAGTCGAGCGGCGACCGCTTCCACACTCCAATACTCTATGCCGCAGCCTCACCAACCCCCACCATGGCAATTCCAACCCGGTGAGGGGTCTTCCTCAAGTCAGCCTTCTTACTCTCCCTTACCACCTGCCCTTACTGACTGGATGGAGAGGATGGACATTTCCACGGCTAAGGCCGCCAGTGAGAGAGACGTGTTGGGGCGAAAGTTGGACCGCATTTACTACGACCACTACACCGGCTCCTACCCCATCAACGATGACTTTTGTAGGCGGGAATACGTCACTTATGATGCCCCGCACCCATCATACTTTTCCTGGCCCGATGGAAATTACCAAAGCACAGACGGGAAGATGGTTCGCGGGGGTTTTAATCTCCAACCGGACTATTTCTCCGCCCCTATTTTTCCTCCTAGGCTCGAGCAGCGACCAGAGGGGCATGACGCCCATTGGGTGGGGGGCATCCGCCTTTACTTTGCTAGTGATGTATGAGGTTCGGGGTCCGGTGGTTCATTCATGGGCGATCCTTCTACGGGTGGTGATGGTGGCGCGATGATGATGAGTGGAGACTTCACGGGAGGTCTTTTGGGTACCGGCGGTAGTGGAGGTGACCAAACCTTCAACCCCGATGATTAGATTCAAGACTCCAAGTTTGGACTCGGAGAGGATGATGATGACATGGTTTCTGAGTCTTGAGGGCCGAGTTTTTGGCCCACTTTGCTCCCGATTTAATCCAAATGACGAGTATGTTCTCCCTCATATCCAAACTCTCATTCATATTTCAATTTCGTATGCATTTAGTTAGTTGTATGATATGTAGAATGGAATCATGTAGTTGCATTCATTTAAGCTTGCATTAGATTTAAATTTTGTAATATATTGTCACATATAGAAATTGCATTCATTTAGCCCCCCCCCCCCCCCCCAAAAAAAAAACACAAAAACATGTTCCTTACTTTTCCAAAAAAAAAAATCAAAACAAAAAAATATGTTCTTATTTTTCAAATATTAAAAATACCAAAAACATGTCTTTCTTTTTTTTTTTTTTAAATTTCCTCCACACATTTATTTCCATTGGAAATATGTAAATAAATAAGTGTGGGGAGGAAATTTCATCATTTAAAATACAAAAACCATGTTATTTATTTTCAAATATTCACAAAATCCAAAATCATGTTCTTTAATTTCGAAAAAATACAAAAACCACCAAAAATATGTTGCTTATCTTCCCTATTCTCTCCCTATACTTTGTTCCATTGAGGACAATGTAAATCTCAAGTGTGGGGAGGGAAATATCCACTTTGTGAATATTGTCTATATTTGTTCATATCATTATATACTTGTAAATTTAAGAAAATTCAAGAAAATCCCTAAAAATCGAAAATATTCAAAAATTACAAAAATATTGCATTGTATATATATGTAAGTTTGTTGACTAACCTTTGGCATACATCGACCATTTGAGGGAAAACGGAGCTAGAAGACCGCTTGGTAAACTCGTTCTAATCTCTTACTCCTTTACCGTTCTTTCTTTATATATCTTGCATATTTGAAGGAGGATGGGTGTGGACAAGGCCCTCGGGAACTGCGTCCTCGGGATCCACACTAGGCATAATCGACTCGAGGTTCTTTCGAATCGAATTAAGACAAATTAGAGTCGCCACCAAGTTTTATGGGAACTTGGAACCGTTCAAGTCAACTTTACACCTTTCATCGAAAAGCATAAAGCCAATCGACTACGAGTGATTAAAGATAAAGACTTGTACCCTATATCACTCGATTTGAATGACTCTCGTAATCCAATGGTATTTAGACGGATCCACAAACCATAGATCTTGAGTAAGGGGTGAGGGTACGTGTTATGAAGCCCATAAGGACACCTAACCCCGCCCGTCGATAACGGCCTCTACTAAGTCAAGTGTCGGATTTCAAACAAGGTCATAGCTACTACGATATATGATATGCAAACATCGTTTTAAAAACCCTAACATGTGACAACAATTTCTATGTCGTTTTAGATGCAACTAAGCCAACTTTGTCAAAGTTGTAATTTAGCATGTGGGTTGATTGATCTAACAACATACAAACGAAACAAAGAAAGGCTTGATGGGAATGGCGGAGCCGTTGGGATCTATCCTATTACAACCCAGGCATTTCATGCCGACACAACGAGAAATTAAAGATACAACTCGATCTAAAATACAACACTATACACACGACGCAATACACGGCCATTCGGCCTAGGAAACCGTGCACAAAGGGGTGGCCCACGGCTTACATGACTCACGGCCTTGGGTCACTCCTCGTAATGTGTGCTTTCACTTAATCTCATCGAATTAGACATAAGGCCACGCACCAAAGCATGCATTAGCATAAATCGGGCCATGTTGCTTTAAACAACATGCGATTTACTACGCTCTTACATGCATTGGGGCACAACCATCTAACCAAACAAGACTAAGGTTTTTGGAAGAGGTTTTGACTCGATAAAAGAAAGATAACTTGAAAAATTACAACTTGATAACAAACGATAAATTACAAGCGACAAAACAAATAAAGAACGAACGATGTAAAACAAACGAAACAAGAAAAACCAAAGGACATGGCCAAGCCTCACGGCCAAGCCTCACGGCCTAAAGCCACGTCCAACCCTAAGTCCTAGGTCAGGTTCGTTAGTTAGATCGATTGATTGCGAAACAAGTTCGAAAGCGGGCTAGAAAACAAGTTAGAAACGACGTTGATCGATTTGAAAAGATACCTTGCAAACGCGCATTCTACACGGCCTAAAGGGGTACAATTAGGTCAAGTTTGCTAATTAATTTAACTCATCGAGTGTTAATAAGAAGGTGCTAATCACGCACTCTTATACTAGCGAGAAATTAGGTGAAAGAGAGAGAGATGCATTCAATTAAGTTACAGAATTGTTAGTTGATTTTTAAAGCTACGTCGATGTACCCTAATGTGTCTAATTAGGTTATCAAATTGATCTAATGTCATCTAAATGAGTTATATGTTAACAATCAGAGGTCATACTAACATGTGACGGGTCCTAAGGTGGGTCGAATCACACGAGAGAAGAGAGGGGTCAAAAGCGAAGAGCGAAGTCAGAATTCGTTTTATTAATGCCCTACCTTGAACACGAGGATATGTAAATGAGACGGGGGTGTACGACCGACTGATGTAGCGGTTTGTTTCCCATCTCAAGTCAATGCGGGCGTTCATGGTGGTACTTTAACTCATACTCGGACTAAACTAGTTTCGTAGTTAATTAGAACAATCGATAAACAAAAAAACGATAAACAAACAAAAATAAACTATAAAAAACAAACGTAAAAAAACGAAATAAAAGGGAGAAAGAGGAGAATTTGATGCACCCTCAACCTACAGGTATCGTTGACACCGTCTTGTGTCGTAATCGATGGTAGATTTTATCTCGAGAGGCCGTCGTCGACGAAGAAACAGAGCAAACAACACGTTTTTGGCAAATCTGGACAGCAACTTTCAAACAGCGATTTCTCTCTCGTTTCACGGTGAAAATTCGATTTAAAAGATGTTTTGAAAACTAGAAAGAGAGGAGAACAGAGATCTTAAAACAATCCCTGCTCGTTTTGAGTTATTGGGCACGAAAAACGAGCACAAACAGAATGGACAGACAGAAAAAGCAAAAAAGAGTGTATAACACTCTGTTTTACGAGGGAATTCGTGTACTCTCAAGGGCAATTTGGCTCGTAAATCTTTGTCTAATGTGTAGATGGATGTTGTGTGGTTAATTAGGAACAAGAAACTCGAATTTTAATGGATGTTTGAAGGAGGAACGAATTGTATTTCGAAGAGGACACACAAACTGTTCCAGTTTGCAAGTCGGTTTTGTGGAGGGTTTTTGGGAGGCAATTAGGGTTTGTTTCTGGAGTTTAAAGCTTGTAAGTGACGGTTGTATGTATGGAGAACTTAGAGTAATGAATTTATGGTGAAGGGGTGGTATTTATAAGGAGTTAAAGTAGGGTAAAAGGGGGGAGAGGCAGACGGGCTCATTCACGCATAGCTGCTGTCCAGCAGCTTTTGTGAGGGTTTGAGAGGCTTTGTGACGGGTTTTCTTGGTGGTTAAGGTAAGGTAATATGGGTAGGATACTAGGGTATGGGTTAGGGTTAATGGGTACGGGTTTTGGTGGTATTTGGAGCGGGTTTTGGGCTCGGGATTTGAGCTGCAAAACAGGGGGGCTGCTCGTGTTTTTGTGCGGGCTGTTGGGGGTGATTTGGGGCATGGTTTGGGCCGTGGTTATGGGGTTCGAACTGGGGTGGGATGGGTAGAGGCTTAGGTTGGTTAGTGTACTCGAGATTCGTGCCAACTCGTAAAGAAAACGGGCCCAAAAACCGAGCTATAATCGAGCTCTAAAACACGTGTTTAAAACGAGTTCTTTTCGATTTTTAAATCGATTTTTCAAAACAATTGACACATTAAAATAAATGATTTTTCAAATCAAATATACTCATAAAATGATTTGTCAAATCAAATATTTATTTTATTTTCAATAAAATAAATTTGAGAAAATAAATTCAAAATAAAGCAATAAAATGAATTTATCTTAAAAAAACTTTAATTTAAATATCATTTAAATTAATAAAATACTCCGTCGACAACGCTCATTCTACATCGTAAAACGAACCCAAATAGTGACAATGACAACTGATAAATACATGTGTCCTATCATCATCGGGTGTTTGTGGGGTTCTCTATAAATTCCAATATCGACGGATACGGGTATCTACAGAGCCCCCACTTTGACTGAGGCTTGGACAAGGCGAAAGTCAAAGTATACCCCAGGTCCCTCTCGACCTGAGGATTCTTTGGGTCGTTTATAGTCCATTAGACTTGCGTATATAAGCTCGCCAGGCATAAGAAGAGATCATACCTGAAACTTCGTTGAGGATTGACTCTTGCTTCTGTTTGTGTCAAATTATCGTCATTGGTCGTCGACCCACAAATTGCATATATAGTGGATTGAGCCTTATCCTCAGGCGCCTACGTATCCGTTTATGACGGAATCAAACCCGCGTCGTAGTTCGGCAACTGCTGACACATGCCCAAAGTTTATCATCTGCTGGCGTATGTCCAAAATTCATCATCTGCTGACATTTGCCCAAAATTTATCATCTGCTAGCGCTTGTCCGAATAGGACGGGACTTTCCAAGGAGGTTGCCGCCGCTTTCATCATTTGCTTTCAGCTACGGAATTCTTCCATTTCATACTCTTGTATTGAATTGAATTCTTGGTGGATGTCATCCTTTACATCCTGATAATGGTC
Source organism: Silene latifolia (assembly GCF_048544455.1). NCBI lineage: Eukaryota > Viridiplantae > Streptophyta > Magnoliopsida > Caryophyllales > Caryophyllaceae > Silene > Silene latifolia. The sequence goes on along the minus strand of NC_133537.1, from coordinate 78,318,470 downwards.
TCTTAAGCCTACGGCTTGAGCCCCAGATTTAAATGGCTCTAAAGTCGAAGACTTTAGAGCCCCATGAAGCATATCCTGCTATATTTGAAACACAGAAAATGTACAAGCAATAATCATCACATAAGCACATTTGGATCATCGATCTTGAAATTGGATCATTTGAAATACTGGGTCATCGACCCAAAAATTGAATTTGACCATTTTGAATAATTGGGTCATCGACCCGAATTTTGAATCACTTAGAACATTGGGCCATCGACCCGAGGTTTGAAGTTAAAGTGCTGGAATAATTTGAAATGAATCATTTGGATGTTGGGTAGTCGACCCAAAATTTGATTTTGAACTCTGAGGTTTGAACCTTGACTTGAAATGTACCACTACTTGGATCATCTATCCCATAATTCGCAAAAAGTTTTTGAAATTTCGGAATTCTGAAATATTTGGCATTTTGAAATCGAACCTTGACGGGTGACCAGGAAATAAAAATCAGACACTCTGTATGACCCGTAAATAAATGTGGCCGTAGCCCGCTACCGTAAAACAAAAAAGGAAAATAAAACGGTAAGTGTGCACGGGTTTTAATTCGATTATTGACTTGTTGAGGGTAGAAATGTAAATTGGCCGTTCTGGCGCCAAAAGATGGCAAATGGGAATCACAAGGTCGTCGAACTTGGGACGGAGGTATCGTATGGCATGGGCGTGCTCCCGAGGGCACATGGGAATCAAGATCACTTGACATTGACAAGGTGGATTAAACTCACGGAGCAACAACGTTGGCTTCGCCCAGACACTAAACACGGACTGATTTTATGAGAACACTTAGACATCACACATCACTCTTGTTGGGAACATTCTTCCACTCTTCTCCTCGCCTCCTTTCTTTTCAGCGAGTATTCATCATTTCTTGCCACCGCCTTCTTTCTTTTCAGCGGGCTTTTACTATTTTTCTTCCACGCCTTCTTTTTTTTTCAGCGGGTTTTTTATATTTTCTGTTCCCAACACAAACCCACATCTATGTGACTCAGCATCTTTGCCTACACCGTTAGATAAAGCTCATTCTGAGACTTGATACTATTCATCTGAACCTATATCCTTATCCTAGCCTACATCGAGTGCTAAGACCGACTCAAACAAAGGTGGCTTCATTTGGACTTGGTTAAGACCCGTAAGAAATCGACAAGATGACAACTTGGAGGATGGGTGGATTGAATCCCTTATTCTGAAGGACTGCCTACGTATTCGCGTGGAGTGAAATCAAATACGACGTAGTTCGATCTAAGTGCATAAACGTGGCATTTTGATTGTGTGTACACACTCGAAGGTTTCACCTAAGGTATGATGTCGTATCCCATTCTAGCCTGTAAGGTACCGTTAAATCCCGTGTCTAGGGTTGGTACAAAAGGTTGTGGTTCTTTGGGATGTGGAGCTTGGTAAAAATAGGTTGGAATGGTTAACCATCATTCTGAAGGTTTTTTTTGTGGTGCTAAGGCCAAGGGCTATGGTTGTTGATGTGGTTGGAATGGGTGTCTCGTTTTGATGAAATCCGAGTGCAAATGGGTTGGAAAACAATGTGGGTTCAAATCTCCATATCTGGACCCTAAAGGCTGGGTGTAACAGCACAAGCGGAATGGTTCTCAAAATTCCTGACTATCCCCTTGTAACCATCTCAGGAAGGACTTAGAGGGTAAAGAGGTCACTACTTACGCTTTTGGGCTTCGCCCATTGATCCTCAACTATGGGTACTTGACTTGAATTCTGGCTTCTGTAACTTCGACATTCAACCAAAAGACATTCCGTAATAACTTCAACATCTTTTTTTCCTTTTTTCTTTTTCTTTCATCATTTTTCTTTTTTCATTTTTTCATTTTTTTTCATTTTTCCAATTTTTCTCTTTTTCTCATCTTTTCATTCTTTTTCATCTTTTTTCTCTCTTTGAAAATGATCTTCTATTCATTCTGTTAGTCATAAATGGATACACCTTGAAAACTGGGCTTCGCCAACTAATTTGGGTAAGAACTAACAATTCCTTGTTAGAACGGGTTGGTTTCTTCTCTCTTCGAGAAGGGACGATTTTGTGGGGATGAGCTTGCCTTCCATCATCGATAGGGAAACCAGGAGCTAGTCCGAGTTCATCATAGAATCATCTAAAGGCTTGTGATAAGCACTGGTTCTGATGCAGGTTTTCTACCGCCAGACATGGAATAGGTAAAGGAATCAAACACGGGATCCTAGTGTACCTTACATTTTGAAACAGGACATATTTCTACCCCAGGGATTCCTTTAAGTGTGTTGTGCGTTTTATCATGTTTCGGAATGATTGAGGATTGGAAACAAGACAAATTTGGAAACGAAACTGCGACTTTTATTGGAATGACAAATGCTTAAAAGACTCGAAGGAACGATTCCTGGGACACACCCTAGGTCATCGCGGAACAAACGACTCAACTTCAGGAAAAGAAAGTCCTAGACTCGACTTGACTAAGATAAGAAAACAGATCCCGACTCATAATTTTCAAATCTGGTCTTGAGCTTTCTCTTGTTCAGCTTTCAGCTTAGATGCCCGGCTCTGGTCCTTGATCCCTTTGATGGTCTGCCTCCATTCCGAGGTAGTCCTCTGAGGATCTACGTCAGTGATGAAGGTTGGTGAATCAAATTGTCCTTTATTAACTTCGTTAACGAGAGGAGTACATTCTAGAGCGAGACTCCCGACTTGAATTTCATTCTTCCGGTTTGGTAAGAATTCAAAGCAATCCACAAATATCTTCCCGATAAACACCCCTTTCAAGTGACATGGGCGGATAAGATGGGAGTAATCGACATTGTCTTCGACAGAAACAAAGTTGGCGTGATCGCCAAATGGATTGGTGATGTTATTGGGTTTAACAGTTGGGATCGGGAGTGTTCCATTCTCGATCATGTCTTGAATTTCGTGCTTCAGTCGATAGCACCTTTCAGTATCATGGCCTTTCCCTTGGTGTAAGGAACAGTAGGCATTTGGTTTATACCATGTACCTTGTTGATCAGCGGGAGGGTACGGAGTTGGACCAATAGGCTTCAGCTTTCCTTGGGTTATGAGTCATTGAAGAGCATATGTATAAGTGCATCCGATATCAGTGAATGCCCTAGGTGTTTGGCGTTGCGACTTTTTCGATTGCCCTTCTAAGAGATTGATGGCTTCATCAATATGGGTCGTTGCTGGGGCCTTGGCCTTAGACGATGAGGCCCCTTGGTACCCTTTCGGCTTTTCACCTCCCGCCCTTATGACATCATCTTCTACCTTTATCCCGATTCTTATCAATTCTTTGAAAGAGCCAAAATTCTGTATTTCGAGCATTGCGGTAAATAGGTCGTAGATTCTTTACGAACTTATCTACCATTTCAACTTCGTCAGGCTTCTTGGCTAATTTCACGCTTTCAAAGCGCCATCTTGCGAGTAATTCAAGAAAAGCCCTCTTTTTCCTTCTGTGTCATTACTTCCAAAGTCCTTATGTTGGTTTGAATCTCGACATTGTCAAAGATAGTGCTTACGAACTCCACCGTAATATCTTCGAAAGTGGGGAAGTTCTTAAGGTAAAGATTATAGAACCACGCCTTCGGTGTTCATCCGAGAGATTGGGCAAAAATTTCAGAGAGCATGTCAAGCAGTACTCCCTTCATTGCTAAGTACCCTTTATAGGCCTTAACATGGTGGCCTGGATCTTCGGTGCCCTTGAACTTTGGGATGTCAGTGAGTACCATGTTCGTGGGCAACTTATCCTGAACTGGGGCATAGGCCCTAGCATTCTCATAGTGGATGTTCTTTCCCTGGGAGAGTTTCAAACGGTCTTCGATGAACTTGAACCGTTTCTCCAGATCAGTCAGAGGTGGGGTAGATGGAGGGGAATCTTCACTCAGCTTAGATTCGATTGCATCCATTCGGGTCATCATGAGGTTCACGGCCTCAGTGAGCTTGTTAACAGCATCTTCCATTGCTTGACGTCGAGTTTTTGGCGGCCTTTCTACAAGAAAACCCCGTACTGAGTCAATATTTAAAGTAAGAGCCCCTGCACACTTAAGGACAAGACCCCAACTTGACTCAAACAAAGACTCGACTTGAGACTGACTAACCAAAGGTTCGACTCACGGTTGGATTTAGATCTTGGTTCATTTTAGACTCGACAAAACGACATGACTCAAGCTGTCATAGCTCGATTCTAAACTGGACTCGGTATGACTAAACCCGTGATTGGACCAACATAGCCCATAGGTTCGAGTGAAACGTCCTAAAGGGCCTAGCTTGGACGTTTCTATGGACTATCCTAGACCAAATGGTCGACCAACATGATTCAAGGCCCAAGAGGTGACCTTGGGTAACCCAACAAGGTCGTGTTCTAGACTCTTGGAACGAAAAAACGCCTGGCCTAACACGGCCATGACCCGGACACGACTCGACGCATTTCATGCTTAGTTGAGGTTCGAGAAATATTTTGGATTGAATTTGAAAAAAACGAAGGATTGATTTGAAATGGGCAGCATGCCGGCTATAAAAGCTCATTTTGGCCGAAATTTGTAGTCCTATTTGAGCAGCATTCCGCATTTTGAAAATCACGTTATTTGAAAGTAAGTTGTTCAAAAGTTCGGTTTTGAAATTGACATGGAAATTTTGAAAAGACTCGGGAAAAAACACCTTGCACATTGTCATTCTCATGTTATAAGGATGTATGCTCCTAGACATCTCTAAGTCTCGGTAAGTCTTCTATAAGAAGGTCTATGCCCTCCCTCCTTTTTTGGTCTTATAGAGCAAGGGCCTTTAGGTAGAGTACCTAGAAGACAATCCCCACCATCAAGAACCACGCGAGGCGGAGCGGAAGCAAGCAATGTGCGAGTTCCTGGCATAGTGGGACGTCGCCCCCCACGCATCACAAAGAAACGCTGGGACGGCCCGGGAAAATCCTTAAGGGTTTATGCATGAATCGTAGCACTATGAGTAATGTTTTACTTTCCAATACTTTCTTTTCAAGTTTCACCTCGGAGAAAAAGACCCTAGAAACAAAGTGTAACTAGTCCTCTTTTCCCAAATGAGTCGCCAAATTGTGGACAAGGCCCTCGGGAGGCTGCGTCCGGGATCCACACTAGGCATAATCGACTCGAGGTTCTTTCGAATCGAATTAAGACAAATTAGAGTCGCCACCAAGTTTTATGGGAACTTGGAACCGTTCAAGTCAACTTTACACCTTTCATCGAAAAGCATAAAGCCAATCGACTACGAGTGATTAAAGATAAAGACTTGTACCCTATATCACTCGATTTGAATGACTCTCGTAATCCAATGGTATTTAGACGGATCCACAAAACCATAGATCTTGAGTAAGGGGTGAGGGTACGTGTTATGAAGCCCATAAGGACACCTAACCCCGCCCGTCGATAACGGCCTCTACTAAGTCAAGTGTCGGATTTCAAACAAGGTCATAGCTACTACGATATATGATATGCAAACATCGTTTTAAAAACCCTAACATGTGACAACAATTTCTATGTCGTTTTAGATGCAACTAAGCCAACTTTGTCAAAGTTGTAATTTAGCATGTGGGTTGATTGATCTAACAACATACAAACGAAACAAAGAAAGGCTTGATGGGAATGGCGGAGCCGTTGGGATCTATCCTATTACAACCCAGGCATTTCATGCCGACACAACGAGAAATTAAAGATACAACTCGATCTAAAATACAACACTATACACACGACGCAATACACGGCCATTCGGCCTAGGAAACCGTGCACAAAGGGGTGGCCCACGGCTTACATGACTCACGGCCTTGGGTCACTCCTCGTAATGTGTGCTTTCACTTAATCTCATCGAATTAGACATAAGGCCACGCACCAAAGCATGCATTAGCATAAATCGGGCCATGTTGCTTTAAACAACATGCGATTTACTACGCTCTTACATGCATTGGGGCACAACCATCTAACCAAACAAGACTAAGGTTTTTGGAAGAGGTTTTGACTCGATAAAAGAAAGCTAACTTGAAAAATTACAACTTGATAACAAACGATAAATTACAAGCGACAAAATAAATAAAGAACGAACGATGTAAAACAAACGAAACAAGAAAAACCAAAGGACACGGCCAAGCCTCACGGCCTAAAGCCACGTCCAACCCTATGTCCTAGGTCAGGTTCATTAGTTAGATCGATTGATTGCGAAACAAGTTCGAAAGCGGGCTAGAAAACAAGTTAGATACGACGTTGATCGATTTGAAAAGATACCTTCCAAACGCACATTCTACACGGCCTAAAGGGGTCCAATTAGGTCAAGTTTGCTAATTAATTTAACTCATCGAGTGTTAATAAGAAGGTGCTAATCACGCACTCTTATACTAGCGAGAAATTAGGTGAAAGAGAGAGAGATGCATTCAATTAAGTTACAGAATTGTTAGTTGATTTTTAAAGCTACGTCGATGTACCCTAATGTGTCTAATTAGGTTAACAAATTGATCTAATATCATCTAAATGAGTTATATGTTAACAATCAGAGGTCATACTAACATGTGACGGGTCCTAAGGTGGGTCGAATCACACGAGAGAAGAGAGGGGTCAAAAGCGAAGAGCGAAGTCAGAATTCGTTTTATTAATGCCCTACCTTGAACACGAGGATATGTAAATGAGACGGGGGTGTACGACCGACTGATGTAGCGGTTTCTTTCCCATCTCAAGTCAACGCGGGTGTTCATGGTGGTACTTTAACTCATACTCGGACTAAACTAGTTTTGTAGTTAATTAGAACAATCGATAAACAAAAAAACGATAAACAAACAAAAACAAACTATAAAAAACAAACGTAAAAAAACGAAATAAAAGGGAGAAAGAGGAGGATTTGATGCACCCTCAACCTACATTTATCGTTGACACCGTCTTGGGTCGTAATCGATGGTAGATTTTATCTCGAGAGGCCGTCGTCGACGAAGAAACAGAGCAAACAACACGTTTTTGGCAAATCTGAACAGCAACATTCAAACAGCGATTTCTCTCTCGTTTCACGGTGAAAATTTTATTTAAAAGATGTTTTGAAAACTAGAAAGAGAGGAGAATAGAGATCTTAAAACAATCCCTGCTCGTTTTGAGTTATTGGGCGCGAAAAACGAGCACAAACAGAACTGGACAGACAGAAAAGCCGCGAAAACAGAGTGTATAACACTCTGTTTTTCGAGGGAATTCGTGTACTCTCAAGGGCAATTTGGCTCATAAATCTTTGTCTAATGTTTAGATGGATGTTGTATGGTTAATTAGGACCAAGAAACTCGAATTTTAATGGATGTTTGAAGGAGGAACGAATTGTATTTCAAAGAGGACACACAAACTATTCCAGTTTGCAAGTCGGTTTTGTGGAGGGTTTTTGGGAGGCAATTAGGGTTTGTTTCTGGAGTTTAAAGCTTGTAAGTGACGGTTGTATGTATGGAGAACTTAGAGGAATGAATTTATGGTGAAGGGGTGGTATTTATAAGGAGTTAAAGTAGGGTAAAAGGGGGGAGAGGCAGACGGGCTCATTCACGCATAGCTGCTGTCCAGCAGCTTTTGTGAGGATTTGAGAGGCTTTGTGATGGGTTTTCTTGGTGGTTAAGGTAAGGTAATATGGGTAGGATACTAGGGTATGGGTTAGGGTTAATGGGTACGGGTTTTGGTGGTATTTGGAGCGGGTTTTGGGCTCGGGATTTGAGCTGCAAAACAAAATTTGGCCGCTCGTGTGTTTGTGCGGGCTGTTGGGGTTGATTTGGGGCATGGTTTGGGCCGTGGTTATGGGGTTCGAATTGGGGTTGGATGGGTAGAGGCTTAGGTTGGTTAGTGTACTCGAGATTCGTGCCAACTCGTAAAGAAAACGGGCCCAAAAACCGAGCTATAATCGAGCTCTAAAACACGTGTTTAAAACGAGTTCTTTTCGATTTTTAAATCGATTTTTCAAAACAATTGACACATTAAAATAAATGATTTTTCAAATCAAATATACTCATAAAATGATTTTTCAAATCAAATATTTATTTTATTTTCAATAAAATAAATTTGAGAAAATAAATTCAAAATAAAGCAATAAAATGAATTTATCTTAAAAAAACTTTAATTTAAATATCATTTAAATTAATAAAATACTCCGTCGACAACGCTCATTCTACATCGTAAAACGAACCCAAATAGTGACAATGACAACTGATAAATACATGTGTCTTATCATCATCGGGTGTTTGTCGGGTTCTCTATAAATTCCAATATCGACGGATACGGGTATCTACAATGGGAATTTTGATGCCTTGGATGTTCCTTCTGGGAAATTTTGGATTGGTGTGTTGGTATTGATGGGCTGCTAGGTCTAGTCAACTTGTTGCATGTTTCTATTCTTGTTATGTTCAAATTTCGCATGCATATGTTCTTGTATATACATGTTTTCAAATTCAAGTTTTGCATCGGTTTGTAAATAAAGGTTTTAAAGAAAGAACATGGTCTAGGAAGGAAGTCAAATGCCCCTAGGATAATTACGCTCCGATTGTGCCTTCCCCCTCCTCGTGGCTCGTGCCCGTGACCGTTTGGTTAGCCATAGGAAATGGAGTCCGTTCGTTGAGTCTTGACTACCTTGTGAGATCAAAGGCCGAAGACTAGGCCTAAGTCTCAACTTATATACTCAAAGGTGAGGATTAGAGCCTCCTTGGGGTCGGTACATTCATACCAGACCCCCATTTTAGGATTGTGAGTAGGTCTCCTCGCGAGACGTGTTTTGTCTAGACGCATAAGTGTGTTATTCTATGCTTAGATCATTGATTGCTCTCTTTTTCATGCACATTTTATGAAATGAGTTTGTTACAAATAATTGAGCCTCATATAGCCTAAATAAGCCTTATTTTGACCCTTTATATTAGTTCCCTTTTTGCATGCACCCCTATCGAGCCATAGCCTATTTTCATTTGGCATAACCACAAAATGAACTACATCCCATAAACGACCTTCCTTAATCAAGAACGAGTCGTTGTTTGTGGTTAGTGAGCTAGATGGTGTCTTGGGTCCTTTTTGGGTCGGAATATTGGTATTTTGGCAATTGCAAATAAATAAGAGGTTTTGGGAAAAGAAATGAAGAAATGAAAAACAAAATAGAAAATTTGAAAAGTCTTGAAAAAAAATTCAAAAAGAATTAGCTTGTGATTGTAAATGTTTCTTTTAGAAATAAAGAAAGAGCATGCAACTCCCCAATTCATCATTTTGTGGAAGAAAAAGCCGTTGCAAAATAATTGGCCTTATGATGTTTTTCCATGTGAATCGGGTTTACACAATTTTTGCATGAGTTTGAGTTTCAAATTCTTTGTTAGGGTGTAGAGATTATTCATTGTCTTCAAATAAGGGTCGAGTGTAAGGCTTGTTAAAGGGTTCTAACATTTTTCCAATTTGAGTCGGGTTTATGCAAGTTTTGCATAGTTTTGGTAACCAAGGCTATGTTATGGTGTAGACATGTCTCATGTGTTGCAATAAGAGAAGGAAAGATGGTAGTTGGACCGTTCTTGATTTGAGCTTCTCATGTCCAAACGTTGCTTGCAACAACCCCGTTTTGTCCTTCTCCCTAGCCCCGATGCATTCCTTATTTCATACTACGTGCATTTCTCATCTTTTGTAACCCATTCGATCATAGGATTGTTTTACACATTAGATTGCGGACACGTCCTCACGAGTCCTAGTAGGAGAGTGTTTGGCTACTATTTGTACAAAAAAACACGGTCTTTAAATGAGTGACGAGTGAAATCTTGAGGATGTCGTTGACCTAAGTCCTCTTAGTCATGGGCCTTGATTGAATCTTGTGTCGGTCCGTAGACTTGATGAACCAACTCTATTTCCCCTTTTCCCCGCTCTTGAATTTGTTTCTTGAGCCCTAGCTGTCACACTTGGTCACTTGAAGCCACCCTTAGGAATTTGGCACCTCCGTTGGAGTTCTGAGACGGTATTTTCCAACCAAAACCACGTTTTTGAAAGCGAGAAACTCGGCCACTTAGATGAGGAAAGTGGACCATTTTTATTAGATGCATTCTATTCTTTGACTATGTGCTTCATGTGAATGTATCGCTATTTTCCGCAAGCCCCCACTTGCCTTGCGTTGAGGTGCATACCTCATTGCATTTCAACGTGAGTTGAAGGGACGAAGGAGGCCCGTTAATTACCTACCATCGGCTATTATTAGTATAATTTAAATAAGGGTCTTGCATGGTTCATTCTCTTACTCGAGGACGAGTAATGTTTTAGTGTGGGGAGGTTTGATATGTGATTAGTTTATACCATTTCACTTCCCGTTTCTCATGCATTTTGCCTCCTATACCACGTTTCTAGCTCACTATCGCTCGTGTTTTGCCCTTCATTTCATGTACATCGATATTATGACTCCCCGTACTCCCTTGTAGGGGATTGGCCTTGACAAAGGCAAGACGGAATGAAGATCGAGTAAAGAAGCTGACTCGTGTTAGCTTGAGAAGAAACGGAGTGAAAAACCAGAAGAAGCATGTTCTGCCGGTAGACCGGCAGCCGGTCCAGCCACTAGCAGAACACCCCCACCTGTTATTACAAGGAAAAAGAGGAAAAATCTGAAGAAGTATGCTCTGCCGGTAGGCCGGCAGCCGGCTCACCGGCGGAGCACTACAACCCCTTGACTTGAAGATATACAAAGATTAAGAGAGGCAATAATTGTTTGGTCTCGCTACCGGTGCACGCACCGGTAGCTGGCCAGCCGGCAGAAGACGCACCAAGGAAGAAATTGGAGTATAGAAAAGTGTGTTCTGCCGGCAGGCCGGCAGTCGGTCCACCGGCAGAACACGCACGCTAGTTAAATTTCCAAGTTTCAATTCCAAATTGCAAAAGGCGCGCTACTGGTAGGCAGACCGGTAACCGGTCAACCGGCACAGAGCAACAGCTGCGAGAGATAGGCCTTACTTCCTCATTTCCTCTAATCCAATGAAATACTATAAATACCCCTTCCCTAATCAATTGTACACACAATCCTAGATCTGAAAACTTTCCTTTAATTTATGCAATCTTTCCTTAATCAAGCACTAATCTTTCCTTAATCAATATTAATTACTTAGTGAAATTAGCTTAGTAGTAGTTATTATCAATTGTTTACATTTGGTTATTGGGTTGTAATTGAGAGATATTGAAGGATTTCTTCATCAATTCAATCAAAGCAACCATCTTTCCTTATTGTTGGTATATTTCTCTTCTTATTTACTTTGTTTAAACAATAGTTTACATTTCAAGTTGTCTTTTATCATTGTTGAAGTTAATACCATGTCTTCTACTTTTATTACTTGTCTTTCTCCCATTATTTGTATGAACTATTTGAATATGTGTGAGTAGAAATCTTCATAGGGTTTAAGGGGAGTGTAAATGAGTTTAATGGGTATGATTGGATGATTAATTTTTGGGTCTTTGGTGAGTTGTTTAGCCTTCTTATCCATGGACACAAGGTGTTTGATGAATTGTGTGAGTGAAAGCACATGCCTTTCTTCATTATTTGCTAATTCCCCTATGAATGAAAGTTTATGGTGGGTCTTGTTGTATGTTTAAGAGAAGTGTTGATGCTTAATGAAAGTTAGGTACCATCCTTAGGAATGTCAAGACATTGATTGTTTTTCTTAGGTTGACCCTTACCGTTGACCCATTAAATCACCTTGTTTGCCCTTAACCTATCTAGATGAACCCAAAAGCCCTAGTCTTTAAATCAATCGTTTAGATTTCATCTCAATTGCATGTCTTAGTTTACATCTAGTAGTTCAAACTTGAATCAACTCCCTTCATTTTCTAAACTAAATTAGACTCGTATTAGACTAAATAGAAACCTCTCCATCCTTGTGGTTCGACCCCAATTTATACTACTAAATTGGGTTATTAATTTTGTTGGTGATAAGAGACCACGACACCCTACCTCTCAAACTCATCAGTGGACTTAGTCGAGGCGAGGAGGCTGATCGGCTGGACCCTGGCGGAGGGTGCCGCCAGCGTTCCCGGGTTGGTGCCGAGTTCTTACGTCAAGGACTACTTTGCGGGTAGGACCCCGGCGAAGGTGGCGATTGATGGGAGGAAGGTGGCTCCTCCTCCTCGTACTATATAGTAGAGGGCCCGCTTGTGGCTATGGTGGTTCTTGTCTTCGATTTACCTCGGAGACAAGGGGGAGAGGTTGTCGACGAAGCTTCTTCCTTTTCTGTCTGACTTGAGTAGCCTAGGTTGGTGGGACTGGGTTACCCCTGGCTTTGCGGTCCTCACTCGCTACATGGGGGCCATGGTACGTCCCGAGCTGATGGAGAAGGGGACTTCTCCTGCTACTGTCGGTCCTGGACTCTTGTTGGAGGTATGAACCTTTCCTTTGCATTTATGAAAGATCATTACTTCTTCATTTATTTCTATTTCTATTGATTTATGAAAGATCATTATCGTGGAAACAGAAATGATTGTCTTGTCTACAGGCGTGGTTGTACTCCTACTTTCCCAACTTTGCGCCCAAGAGGATGGAGCCTGAGCCGAGGGCGTACCCTGTCGTGAGAGACTGGGTGGTGAGCCGTAGGAAGGGTCAGCGCTCTTCTTACGACGTCTGTCGGAGGGGCCTGAATGCCCTGAAGTTGGAGAACGTAAATACCCTTGATCCTTATTTGATTACCTTTCTTTTATTTATGTATTTTATTTTAGAAGCGATCATAGGAATTACCCCCTCTTCCCGCTTAGAGCCGATCATAGGAATGACCCCTCGTTTGCTTATTTTAGTGGGTGCTTAGACCTTGGGAGGACTACCCTGACGCTCCCGCTTTCGTGGCTGAGGTCCTTCGTCCTAGGAGCTCGAGTCGGTTATTGATAAGGATGCCTATGGGACCTGTGTGGTACCTGGGCGAGCGTTTGACTCGGCAGTGCTCTTATGACACCTTTACGGTTCCCATCGACCCTCCATGGACAATGTTTAGGGAGCCTTCTGACGTCAAGAGAGAGGCTGACTTGGTGGACGCGAGTGGTGACGCCCTTCTCCTTCCTGGCGAGGAGTACTCCGAGTTCGTTCACCGGAGGTTGGCGTACTGGCCGATCGTGGTAAGTACTTACTTTTTCCCATTTTTGAATTGTTTTGATAAATGACGAATGATCGTCAAATGAGAGCTTATTTGAACCTCGTAGGAGATCGAGATGGCAGGCGTCGAGCCCCCAGCTTACCCGGAGACGCTCGAGTACACTGACGTGGCGGGTTTGACGATGATCTCGGAGATCCGCAACTTCCGCGAGGAGGTGACAAACACTGGTTTGGGGGAGTGACAACACTTAGTGAGAAGGGTAAGCCCCCAGCTTTGACTGTCTTTATTGTTTTTTATTGCATAAGAATGCGTTTGTTCCTTTTTTAAACCTTTTTGTTATTCAAATACAGGTGGCACCGTCTCAGTACGTGGCGCTGTGGAGGACGGCTAGCCAGCTACGGGCCACGGCCATCGAGGCACTTGTTGGTGGCCGGGGATGACATGTATGAACCTCTCATTCTCATTCTTATTTTATTTTATTGATATTTCGAATATTTTTGCAATTTCTCGCATTTTTGTTTTGAAATAAGGCATTTCTTCTTCATTTCTATGCAGAGAGAGCGTGACCAGGAGCGCGAGCCGGCGCAGTCCCGAGAGGAGGCAGCTCGTCTGTTGAGGGAGTTAGGGGTCAGGGACGCTGAGATCGCTGCTCTCAAGGCGATCGTAGCTGAGCTGAGTGGTGACCAGGACTAGTTGCATTTCCTCTTTTTTTGTTACCTTGTATATTTTGTACATTTAGGACTTTTTCGGATTCTGTTTTGGGCAGAAGCCCCCAGTTTGATGTAGATATTCGTCTTTTGGTTGTGTATATAGCGGCCTGAGTGCCTTTGTTGCTGGTTGTTTGCTGTTCCTGCAGGTTAGCTTAAAAACAGGTTTGGTAGGTGACGGTTTGTGCCGTCATGCTGCCGAAATTTACATAGAATTTACACGTAAAACATATAACATATGGGTGGCTTAAATTGGCGCAAATTGAGAAAAGTAAAAAAAGTGCCGAAAATGAGCAAAAATGACAAAAATGTCCAAAAATGCATAGAACAATGCGCAGAACTGCCCAGAAATGAGCAAAATACGCAAAACTGCCCAAAATGAGCAAAATAGGCAAAAATGCCCAGAAATGAGCAAAATGACCGAACGGTAGGGAGGGCTACCACCAAAAAAAACTTAAAAAGAAATGTATAAGTGTGAAATGTATTGAAAAACGAGGAGTGAAATGATTCCCCTAAAAAATAAAATAAAATGGGTAAGTGTGCTTATTTGGCGAAAATGTCGACTTTGTCTGGAAAAGCAAACCCGAAAATAATTAAGAACCACGAAACTTGGTAGTTTGACGAAATTACCAAAATAATACCCTATAGGACTAGGAAATTATAGCAAAAAGCAAATTGGGAAAGATCCAAATCTGAAAATCACGGAAAAAAGGCCTGGGGAAAAGGCGCAGCAAGAGCTGCGACTCTTCGAAGAGGCGCAGCAAATGCTGCGCCATTTCCCCAGCTAGTCAGACTTTGACAGAAATTAGGAAACAGCGAATAGTATAAATAGAGACTTCGGGGAAGCTTTTATTCACACAATTCCTTCGTCTTTCTCCCGTCTATCACATAAAAGCTCTTCATATCTTTTAAAAAAAATTTCAAAATCATGGACGCTTTTGAAACCGTCTCAAGGAGTGGACGAATGAGTCCACAAGTGTTGAGAAACATGACATGGGTGATTTTAATTTGGGATCGATCTTGAGTCTTAAATTAGTGAAAATTGTGAAGCCTTTCTTGGATGCCTGTCTTGAGTATTGGGACCCAAATTTTCAGGTGTTCGTCTTTCTTGTAGGCGATATTTGTCCTTTCCCTGAAGAAATAACCACTATTGGAGTATGGGACCCATAAAATACACCTGCTATACCTCATAGCTTTTAAGGATATAAAAGTAAATTTAGAGACTTGCTTGGATTGACCAAGGCTGAGGTGGACCGTCTTGTGACCTCAAAAGGAGTCCGTATGTTTAACTTTATCGACCGATTTATAAATAGGGAAGACCCTACTATTTCTTATGTTGCGAGGCGCAGAGCCTTCGGGTTTTGTCTACTTCACTGCTATGTCCTTCAAGGGCATGTTGACAAGGAGATGAGAGGGGATCCTCGTTTTATGAGCCTAGTGGAACAAATGGAGCTGCGCAAGAGCCCAGCATGCCTCTGCTTAGGGGAGACCATTCTTGGTTTGGATAACAGAAAGGCCAACCGCGAGCTTCCTTATTTGGGAAGTCCCATCATTCTACAGGTAAGAACCTTTTTCTTTTTTTCTTTTTATATGTCAACCGTTTTGCTTCTTATTTTTTTCTTTTTTTTTCTTTTTTTTTTCGTTTGAAATATGGGCATTAATTCCCGTCTTCTTTTGCAGGTTTGGCTGATGGAACGACTGCGGTTGATCGAGCCCCCAGTTAATGTGCCAGGATGCTCGATCAATTGCAATGAGAACTAGACTCTATATGGTAGACTTCACTCGAGTTTGCAACTATTGGGAGAATAAGTTGAAGAGTGAAGGAGGTCCCCTGATCCGGTGGATAGTGCCGTGGTGGCATCTCAGGTCAGTCATTGGAGTCTCATCTTTGGATTTGACACGGTCAGTTCGCATCCCTGGCTTGGAATTCATGATTTGCATTTATCCGGAGAGGTTGATGAGGCAAGTGGGCCTTAAGCAGAAGATTCCGAAGCTTGATGTCGTTCCGCAAACTGCATTGGCACACACCACAGAGATTTTTCGGGAATGGGTAATCGGGTGGGCTCAGAGGAACATGTGGTTCATACCAGTTCCTATGGGCTCCTTATGGGTATCTGACTCGTACTTGTAATGGAGAAAGGCTGGTACTCCTGCAGAGCGTGAGAAATTGAGGAAACACGAGCGTGTAGATTACAGGGTTCGCGAGGTAGAAAAGGAGAACCAGAAGTACTTGACTGAGGAGGAAGAAGAGGCCGGATTCCAAGTCGTTCATCCGTCGAAGAAACCAAAGACCGCGAGAGAGACCTTTGGTGGTTAGGTCGGAGATAGCACAAGAGCGCCCGGCTCGTGGTCGAGACAAGAAGTATGACAAGGGTGATCAAGGCAAAGGAAAAATGGATGAATAGCCTTAGTTGTAGTATTATTTATTATTATGTAAATTGTAATAAACGGCGGGGTTTTTAGAATCCTAGCCTAGCATTTTATTTTCAGCATTTTCACTTTTATATGTATTTGGCATCTTGTTATTATTTATGGAACATATGAATAAAAGATTAAGTATTTAAGAAACTATTATGATTTCCTTTTATTATTCTTGTCGAATTTCAAATGCAAATGCAAATGTCCTTCTATTTACATTAAATAAATAATGGGTTGTATCTTGTGAAGGATTGCCTACGTATTCAAAAAATGAAATCAAACCCTGTGCGTAGTTCGAATAAATGTAAAAGAATAATTGTTCGAAACAAGAGCTTGTAATGAACTTAGAAAATAAGCACGAGCTTTACTTACTCCTAAAATACGATTCCATTTATTTGATGATATGAGGATTTCAAAATGTCAAAATGCAAGAGCAAAGTGACATAAACTTTATTTCAGCGGGCCAAGGGCTATTTTTATTTCGTGTCGCATGAGCGGCACGCGAGTGTTACGCGAGTCGTGTCTTCTGTCCTATACTAAGGGTAATATCGTTTCAGTTGGTCGAGGTTGGTTGGGTTAGCAAATTCATTCCTATCTAGGTCTATAATCTTAACCACGCCCCCCGAGATTATGGACTTGACTAGCAAAGGTCCGGTCTAATTAGGCTTAAACTTTCCGCGTGGTTCGACAGGTAGGAGAGCTCTGACTGATTTGAGCACCAAGTCTCCTTCTTTGATGTTCCCTGGCTTAGCCCATTTATAAAAGGCTCGTTTGATACGTGCCTGATATGTCTGCACATTATGTAATGCCCGTAATCTTCGTTCATCCAAGAGGATGAGTTCCTCATATCTATCTCTATTCCATTCAGCTTCTGGGATTTGACTTTCAAGTAAAATGCGTAGGGATGGAATCTCTAGTTTGGCAGGTTGTACAGCTTCCATGCCATAAGTTAGAAAGGAAGGAGTGGCCCCAGTGGGCATCCTCACTGATGTGCGATAACCCCATAACGCAAAAGGTATTTTGCTAGGCCAATCTCGATAATTGTCGATCATTTTCTTGAGGATCGTGACGACATTTTTGTTAGCTGCCTCTACCGCGCTATTAGTTTGAGGTCTATAAGGCAAGGAATGGTGGTGTTTGATTTTGTATTTGGATAGAAATTGTGCAGCTTAGGCTTGGAAATGTGACCCATTCACTAATGATCTCATGTGGGCAACCATATCAACAGATGATATTGGTTTGTATGAACTTTGCCACATGTTTAACTGTAAGAGCAGTGTAGGATGCTGCTTCGACCCATTTGGTAAAATAGTCGATAGCTACCAAAATGAAACAATGACCTCCTGTTCCCGGTGGGGTGATCTTCCCAATGATGTCGATTCCCCAAGCAGAAAACGGGCAAGGAGATGTCATGGTGTAAAGCATTGAGGGAGGGACGTGTTGCACATTCCCGAAGATTTGGCAATTATGGCAATGTTTGACGTATTTATTACAATCTGACTCCATTGCGGTCCAGTAATATCCTAGACACGTGATTTTCTTTGCCATCATGGGTCCACTCATGTGAGGACATCATTCTCCATCGTGAACTTCTTCCATCACTTTTTGTTCCTGTGATTGATGAAGGCAATGTAGGACGACGCCAAGAGGTGTTCTTTTGTACAATTCTCCTTGCATGAGAAGGTATTAAGAGGCTAGTAGGCGTATGGTACGTTGTCCCCTCTTATCCATATCTGGTGGATATGTACCATTGAGTTTGAAGTTTTGAATAGCTTGAAACCAAGGTTCCCCTAGACCTTCTTCTTCATCTGAGAGGAGGTTTACATAGGCTGGTTCTGAACGACCTTCGATGCATAAAGGCATTTCTACCATGTTGTCTGGCATATTAATCAAAGATGCAAGTTTTGCAAGAGCGTCTGCAAATTAATTCTCTTCACAAGGCAGGTGTAGGTAAGTGACCTGATCGAAGAATTGGGCAACTTGATCTATCCTAGCCTGACAGGGTGTTAGACTTTCACTTCGAATTTTCCAAGATCCCATAATTTGGTTAATGATCAAGGATGAGTCTCCGTGAACTCGAACATTCTTGATGCCTAAACTTACTGCTGCTTGTAGACCAGTGAAGCAAGCTTCATATTCTGCTGCTTTATTTGTCACCTCAAAGTCGAGTTTGACAGAAAGTGGTGTATGCTCGCCTTTAGGAGAAATGAGCAACACTCCTATTCCAAATCCTTTCAAATTTGATGCTCCATCAAAATAAAGATCCCAAGAGTTTACACTGGTTTGTAGTATGTCCTCGTCTGGAAATGACCACATGTCTATTGCTTGGGTGTCATTGATAGGATTGTCTGCGAAAAACTCGGCAACGGCGCATCCCTTTATGACCTTTAGAGGTACGTATTTGAGATCGAACTCTGAGAGCATTAAGGTCCACCTCGCCAAACGTCCATTGAGAACAGGTTTCTCGAAGAGGTATTTGACGGGATCCATTTTAGAATACACCTTGACAGAGTAGCTAACCATGTAGTGGCGTAGCTTCTTTGTTTCCCACACAAGAGCGGGGCATGTCTTTTCGAGAGGTGTATACTTACACTCATATTCCAAGAACTTCTTACTAAGGTAGTAGATAACTCTTTCTTCTTTCCCAACGGTTTGTGCGAGCATAGCCCCCATGGGTGTTTCGTTACTGTGAGATATAAACCAAGAGGTTGATCTCGTTTAGGAGGCATTAGCACTGGTGGCTTAGCCAGTATCTCCTTAATTCTGTCAAACGCCTTTTGACAGTCGTCGTCCCATATGGTATGATCTGTTTTCTTGAGCTTCTTGAAATAGGTCCGTAGATCATAGTAAGCTTCGATATGAATTGGCTTATATACTGTACCTTCCCTAGAAACCCTCTAACCTCCTTCTCCGTTTGGGGTTGCGGCATTTCGATTAAAGCTTTGATCTTAGACGGATCAATTTCCATTCCTCTCTGACAGACGACATATCCCAGAAGCTTGCCTGACGTTACCCCGAATGCACACTTCTGAGGATTGAGCCTCATGTTGTACTTGCGCAATCTAAGGAACATTTTGCGAAGATTGTCAATATGCCCTTTCCTATCCTTGGATTTGACGATCATGTCATCTACGTACACCTCTACTTCTTTATGCATCATGTCATGTAGCAAAGTGGTCGCGGTACATTGATATGTAGCTCCAGCATTGATTAGCCCGAATGGCATAACAGTATAACAATACGTGCTGTTAGGTTAATATACCCTTATTAGACTCATCTAATCATTTTATAAATTACTTATAATTTATATTTGTGTAGATCTAGTTGCATGCATAACAAAATAAAAGAGATGAAGAAGAAAACAATGTTCCTTACAATGTTAAATGGTTCGAAATGGGCACAAGTAAGGTCTCGTACCTTCACTTGTTCTTGAGCTCAATATGTTAGGATGATTTCCAAAATCTTCAAGTTCCAAGTGTAGGAACACTCCAATCGGTTGCACCCAAGACATTCCCATAACATTAATTCATATACTAACTAGGTATTATGAATTAGTAACCTTAAATTTGGATCTAATATTATTTTCATTACTACTATAGTAATTTTAGAAGTTTTTGTAGACCTAGAACAAAATTATCATAAAAAAAATTTTTATGAGAGAAGATAAGAGAGAGAGCATATGAGATTCTCTACCCAAGAAAAATGAGAACCAAAATGTTCTCTAATAGGGAGAGGAAACCGGTTTTTGGTGGCTTGGGAAGGCAAGGCTTTTGCTTTTTATCTTACCCAAATGCTTTTTGTCTTATCCATAATCCTAGGGTAGGTTTAGCTAAATGTAGGGTAATTATGGTGTTTATTTGCATAAATAAGAACACCCATTATCACCCTTAACCACCCAATTTCGGTCCATCCTTGATAAAATGGACATCCATTTTACAACTTACATTTTGTCATTTGTAATGTGTGACATGTGACACATAATATGTCACAAATAGTTTTAATGCATATTTAACAAATTAAATATCATTATATTATCAAATAAATTACAAATAACAATTTAAATGGTAATTCACAATTACATATATGTAAAATAGGTCATTTTGAATTTAGTTAATATAATCTACAACATTTTGTAATTATAACTAACTAACAATTCTTATCTCAAATGTTTCATAAACATTAATCAAATTTAGTAATATAACAAATTAATTACTAAGTCGAATCTTATTTAATCACATTACAATAAGATATATAACTCTCTCTTATAATATAAATTTGTTCAATTTAAGGATTTAATTAATCCGTATCAATATAAGATTAATTAACTTTTCAGTTTGGGAATCGTCCTATAGGTGTGACCATAAGTGATCAACAGATCACCATCGTCAAACGACAGTAATGTCAAACTCTAGTTAGCCATTCATGACTGATTAGTGTTGATCAGTTGACTATATAATGAATCATCCCTTATGTATTCTTATTATGAGATTTAATTATGATTTTAAATCATGTGATTGCACTATTCTTGAGGACACATACTCCAACAATCTCCCACTTGTCTGAGACAAGTGTGCGTCACCAATTCTCTTGTCCTATTACATCATCTCCCACTCAATGCAAGTTATCTTGCAGGCAGTACTTGCATTTGATCATATCTTGAGTGGTTTCATCGATCTGGAGAGTAACTATTTGACCGGAATTATCTACCGTAGATACCTTCTGAGCATGGCCACACATTTCTAGTTCACTACACCTCGAGTGGCCCTGAGATTTTCGATAACCCTGACAAGGGGTTGGACAATTCCTATCGCAATATTCCCTTTGTATAGCCACAGTTCATCATGACCCAAAAGAAACCCATTTAACTTCAGTTACGACAATCGTAGAGCATAAATTAAAGCCAATCAGAAACTATGCCAACTTGGGCGAACAGTCTTTAGTCAAAGAATCGACTCAAAAGAATACTATAGCAGCTCTTGCCACGACTAGGCTTTATAAAAATTACCATAACACTATAAGCGGTCCCTGCCCGACAGAGTGTCCCATACAGTCTGCCTATGTGATCGACTAGTCATCCCTTATGACCCTATGGCACTTGAACTTGCCATCAATCGCATCACACTCTAGTTACTTCGAGACGTCACCTCATATAAGCAACTAGGAGCCAAAACTATGTTAATCTAGTTCACTTTAATAGGGTTCAACGTTGTCCATACAACCTATTTGTATATAACAAAGTAATAAAAGAGTTTAATATAAAACTCAAACAATGAATGCATTATAACATATGTAAAATTGATACCATATCAATTACTACATAATCTCTAATCCATACTTAATATTGTACATAACTATACATCTCAACTAAATTGAAATGGCATGACTTATCATGCTTAGCCTATGAAAAAGCCTTGGTTAGCAAGTTTTAGCAACACTTTGCACTTTCCCTAACCTTACTATATACTATTTCCCATTCTTGTGAATAATCTTGTATTATAAGAACTTCTTTGAGTACGTGTCTGGATCCAATCTGGACATAGGCTCTATTGCCTTTGAATAACTCCCACTGACCTCACAGCGTGTGGGGATAGGACCTTCGGTTACTGGAACGAACTACCACAGTTCCTCCAATTCATAAAACTGAATCCTAATATCATCCCTTCCTTCTTGCATATCTCATTATTGCAAGTGTACTCAATTTCTGTTATGTATATCTCATTGTTCAACTGCCTAGGATGTTTCTAGCAGATATCCTCCTTAAATAATATAGCCAAGATGGTTCTCTAACCATCATTATGTGTTCAGAATATGTTTTTTTTGTAACTCCTTACACATAAATCCATCTCAATTCTAAATGCTTAGCTTCATATCTCTACTATTTCCTGAGTACTAACTAATGAGCTATGTGGCTATATAGAGACTTCTCTCAAGGATTCGATTTGTAACTTTTCGGCATACTCAAAGTATACGAAATTTAAGAATGGTGATACATCTTAGCGTAATGAATTAATCCCGCAGCGGAAGCATGTGGATTCAATTTCTACATGTTCAATACTTTTGAACTTATCAAGATTCTTGTTAACATAAGAACGTTCATTTAACGCTAATATACTCTTAGAACTATCTTTATAGGTCTGGATACCTTAGAGATGTATTATTCTTCTCCTAAGTCTTCCATCATTCACAATGATCTATATGTCCCTTACATATAAGACTAGTAACACCATATTACTCCCACTAAACTCCATGTATAAACATAATTACTCGATAATTAGAGAAAATTTTATCACATGACTCATGACCAAAACATAAAATTCAACTCTTTGACATCTACTTAAGATTTCTTCTTAAGTTTGCATCCTACTTTTTTGCATCCTACCTTAGGATAGTTGCGATTTTCAAAACTCATGCAAGATGATTTAAAATCCAACTATATCAAATTATATCCAAATTCAATGAAGCGTTGTTGTTGCGTGTAAAACTCTTTGCCACCAACCAACCAAGCTAAATAAAAATTTTCATGTTTATGCTCATTTCGGACATTTGCGGAGTTGAAACTAGATAAAGCATCTTAATAAGTTACAGGTTTGTTATTTTCAAAAATAACATGACTTCTGTCCACTTAAGATTTCGAAGAAATAATTACTGATTTTGACCAAGAAGGAACATCTTCCTACGTCTTATTCTCAGTTTGTGGCTCTTGAACATTTTCTCCCACTCTGTCTTTAAGAAATAATCCTCTTTTCTTAATAGACAGCATCACGAGCCATAAATCCTTCGTTCTCGTGATCTTGTAAGAAAATGAGCACATGTTTACTATCGAAACAAGCTACAATTTAGGTACCATGCCTAACCATATCTCATATGAAAAGTAGATGATTGCTTTAACCATGTTATGTTTTAGTGGAATAATAAAAAATGTTAGACAAATTTGCAACATAAACTACCTCCAACTATAATGTAAAGATTCAATCATATCATAATGTAAGTGAACTTGTGATACTATATCATACTCTATTTGGTGCAGATAAAAGTTATCACTTTATTGTTCCCCATTTTAACAAAGTACTAATACTTTGGTTTTATAATCTGTAGGTTTTGATACCTTTTAACATCCATTGAGCTTATTCAAAGAATTTCTCTTCTTACCTCATTAAGTGGATATCATGTATCTACCTAATTCGTTGGTAAAAGAGATGAAGAAAAACTAACCTTTTTTGATTGAAATTGTATTCGACCATACACTTCAAAGTGTAAATATGGCGAATATTTTGTTTTATTCATAATCCTTTTCCAGAAAAGTCATGAATTATCGTGCTTTGAATACAAGATTCGCATACACCAAAGATTCCCAATCAAATGGTTTGGGAGACTAGTCAACACTAGTTTCTAAATGTGATTTTCAATCGAGAATTAAGAAAGCATTGGGGTCACCAACTTATGTTTTGTACATATGACATTTTATTTCTAGTTTGAATATAATTACTTCGATTTGTATGGTCTCACCATAAACTTAATTGCAGTATGTTAGGGCACAACACTTATTTTAATTGCATAATAGTGAAACCCCTTTGTTTTTAGGATGATTTCACATGAATAATCCATCCTATTGCTGTCCCACCAATATTAATCCTTCGTTTACATTATCTCACATTAATCCTACCTATTACACGACTTTCTTTGTTTGCACTTAGCCACTTAAGTGACCTGCTAATTCCGGTCCATATTTGTTTTGCCTTTATTTCTACCTTTCTTCTTCTTATTCTTATTCATTTACTTCATCGGTTCATCACTTCATCCCTTACATACTCCTTCTGTCCTTCATCGCCAACTACTAAACACAACCACCAAGCTACTGAACCCGCCACACTATCATCAATACCAACACTCCCAAACACATATAAAAAAAAAAGAATGAAGAGAGAGAAAGCTCTAAAATATTTGCATAGATTTTAGGGTTTTTCAGCATGACAGTTATGAAAATTATTACCAATAATCGGTTTTCCCCATTAAAATCAATCACAAAAACTAATCAAAACCCGAAAAATGATCTTCTTCCTAATCAACGTCCTTCCTCTTCGCAGTCTAAGGCAAAAGATGGTAATTTTGCAGGTCCAGGGTCAGCTGATGCACGAAAGACGACATCTTTACGGGAGTTAAATGGTATCCCTGTCTTGGACTTGAGTGCTGCTATAGAGGTGACAAATGATGCTGGTTGGATATTGCGGAAGGATGACAAAGATGTTCCTGTGTCGGATACGATAGATGAGGAGGAGGATGTGATAGGTCTCCTTAAATTTACGTTTGCAGACATAAAAAAAGAGGTAGAATTTTGGAATAATTTAGTTTTCTGTTACATTTTAGGCGCTAATCCGCCATGGGAGATGGTTGAAGCATTTATATATCGTGTATGGGACCAGTTTGGAATTGATAGGGTTTCCTTTTTGGATAATGGTGCTTTTCTTGTTCGATTTACCAAAGTAGGGGCTAGGGAAGCTCTATTAAAGTATGGTTATTATCTGTTTGACAACAAACCTCTGGTTATCAAACCATGGGTTATGGATATGGAACTGGTCAAAACTAAGGTTGAAACTGTGCCTGTATGGGTTCGCTTATCTAGAAATCCCCTGAAGTTTTGGGGGGACTGCTTACGTTCAATTGCAGGTTTAGTTGGTAAATATGTTTAGAAGGATAAGGACACTCATGATAAAGTTCGTTTAAGCTTTGCTAGGGTTCTGGTGGAATTATAAATGGATCAGGACCTGTCTGACAAAGTGAAATTTTTGGATGAAGCTGGCAAGGTTATTTCTGTTGGTGTTGACTATGAGTGGATGCCTAGGTCTTGTACTAGTTGTAATGATATAGGGCATATTGCAACCCAATGTAGGAAATCTGGTAGACCTACTGGTAAGAAATTTAAGAAGGTGGTGGGTGCTCAACCACAGAAACAGGTGTGGAGACCTGTACAAAAGCCTCATGTGCAGAGTACAGTGTCCCCTCCTCCTTTTACTCCTGCAGCTTTTCCCCCTCTGTCTAGTGTAAGGGCTACACCTAGTGTTAGACCTACTCCTGCTAAGCAGATCATGAGAAACACTACACCTTCATGGATGTTCTAGTTTCAAATACTCCTCAAGGGATAGTTGGTGATAGTGGGAAGGATCCTCCTGAAAACCTTGTCAATGCATAATATTGGTTTTTAGAATGTTAGGGGTCTTAATGACCTGAATAAACGGAAAGTGGTAAAATGGTTTATGCACAATAATGGGGTTGGTTTGTTTGGTCTTATTGAAACAAAGATCAAGCCTAGTAACTTGCTTAAAAAGAATGCCTCTATTTGTGATGGTTGGAGTGTCACCACTAACTGTAGTTGGCATAAGGGAGGGAGAGAATTTGGGTGTTATGGAGACCAAGTTTATTTGATATGCAGTTTGTAACACCCCGTAATTTCGGACCGTTATTATATGGCGCAAGTAATTTATTAATCAGGTTGAATTTAATATTAATGTATTTGAAGTAATAATAATTCAATGAAATATAATTCTATTATATTTTGAAGTAAAGTATTTATTTTGATAGTTTCGAAATGTTTAAAAATAGTTTAAACCATGTAAAAACCTTTTATTTTGAAATAAGGGCATATTGGGGAAAATGGCGATTCTTGTGAAAATTGGGCAAACGATTTTGGAAATGGGTCATATGAGTACTCGATCTTCTTGTAATCTCGTGTTTAAGAACTTTGGCATTGTCGGAATTTGCATTTGACAAACGGTTCTAATTATCGTCGAAATTATCGTCGAAACGAGCCAAAACCGACTAATGAAATTCCGCCAAATCCCCGCTCCTTTCTCCCTTTCCACGGCCCACCTTCTTCCCCCTCCTTCCTATTTCTTCCTAAGGCTTCTTTTGCCTCTTGACCGAAATCCACAAAAGAGAAAAAAACAAATAAACTTACAATCGTAATTTCAGCATAACTTCTTCGTTTCTAGTCCGATTTTCGCAAAATTTATATTTTCGGAATCCTCTCTTCAAGATCTACATCCTAGTATGTTTTAATTTCAGTTTTCATTATGTCGATTTAAGATGATTTTTGGGCATAATTTCGGTTTAGTAATTATTATTGTGTTTTTGTTGTTTTTAATAGGTGAAGATTATGAGGATGATATAGGGGACTCCTATATAGTAGAGGATGATGGGTAGCTACTGTTTTTAGGGTTTTCTCAAGGGTTATTTTGCCTTTTTCTAGCTTAAGGTAACATATTTCGAGTTACTCGACGAATAAATGTCACATTCTTTGCTTTTTGTATGATTTTGTGAATGTTATTTGAGTGGTTTATTTCACATGAAAATATGGGTTAAAATCATGTCTTTTGTAAGTTTAAGTTCACATATTAGTATGGAAATGAAATGGGAATGAATAATTGATGCTTAAAACGATGTTAAAATGAACAAAAATGGAGAAATGGAGGGTTTGGGGGTGGCGGCCCATTTGGCCCTAAGAGTCCGTGCGGCCCACGGCAGCCTTGGGTTGGCCCGGGTCGGCCCGTTGCTTGTCTTCGCGATTTTTCATGCGTTGTTCGTAGTTTCGGGTTTATTAACGTTATATTTAGTATAAGTAACATATGGGTAGTCTTATGAATTGAATAATGTTAATAGTAAATATAATGTTGATGGTAAAGTTATGCTTATATTGGTAGTTGGCACATGTTAGGATAGGTTATGATATGAAATTGTAATGAATAGGCTTAAAAGGAATTTTATAGCGATAATTGCAATGTTTGGATGATTATGCCGAAAACTGAGCCTTAGTCCCTTTGACTGAATCGATGTCAGTCAATTGTGTGATTGGTCAGCCGCGATTGAACCCGTACCTGTCGCAGGGCTGGGGTTGCGGGTAAAAATTCGGTTGGATGAAATTAATGTGTGAATTGGATAATTGGCCTTATTCTTGTTTTAGGCCATTTATTATGTTTTTAGTTCACATGTGATGTTGGTTGAATTGAATGGTTTCTTATATTGTAGAAACGGCCTTAGATTCCCTGAAACCTTTAACATTGTTAATATTGCTTGAAATGGAATTCGTATTGAATACTTCTTGCAGGTTGTTGTGTTTGTCATAGATAGGTCTTTATAGTCTTTGACGAGTATATGTTCACTGCTTAATAGCCTTTGTGTTCCTGACTTGGTGGGTTTATATCCAAGTTGGGGCATGACCTCGTTACTTATTTTGAGGGTAAGTGGTCAGCTTAAGTACTAGCCAACCCTTTGGTGGACTCCTTAGGGTACTCACTTTGTTTTTAAAAAAATTGTGGGTCTTGGGTGCGGTGGTGTGTATCCGCATGTCTAGGTCTCATGCAGATTTAGGACTAGGGTTGTGTTGTATCTTGGCCATGTTTTGATAGAACCTCGAGCCAAGATACCTGTTCGATTACCTTCCCTGCCTCGTGGTATAGACTCGAGTTACAGAGTGACTATTGGCGGTGCTAAGAACTTATGCCTGTCTTTGATATATTGCCCTTTCTTGTATGGTGATTCTATGAATCATATAAGGTGAGATGCAAGCCGGCTATGGTTGATAGAGTTTGGATTCCTGGATGTTATGTGATTCACATGATAGTGTAGTATGAGTCGGTCTAGTGTTCGCATGCTAGGACTATGTGTTGTTGTATTGTTGCTCACATGATAAGCACGATTGTCTAGCATCTATATGCTAAGGCTATGTGTGATTCGTATTCATATTCTTATGCTTACATGTTATATTAATTACGACATTTCGTGGCTGGGAGGACTCGAAGTTACTCCCCACTGAATTGTGGCTTTCGTGTTTGTATAAAATGCGATTGACAGGTTGATGATGATTAGATGGGGTATACGGACGAGCTAGTGAGCAAAAGAACCTTGGACCTAGTCTGGTTATACTTTGTAGTAAACCTTAAAACATATGGTTGTGTTTATATTTTGGAGGGACATATGTCTCCTTCTTTTACTTTGGTTTGTATCACTTTATTCTCGCGACTTTAGCAATGTTATGTAAATTAGTTTGTTAGAATTTGCAGGTTTTGGCACTCTTCATTTGGAAATGTTTGTGAATGGTTTAGAAAAGCTTTTAAAATTACAGGTTTTATCTAGTTGAACCAATTACAAACATATCCTGTCAGTTTTTCTGTAGAATATACGTGTTTATTTATTGCTAAAAATTAGGGGGTCACAGTTGGTATCAGAGCTTGTTGCTCCCGACGCACGTATGTGCACCCCACTTAAAATCACTTGACCTTTAAATAATAAACTTGAGAGATGGGTAGGATGGGTAGACTCAGGACCTTATGTTGTAGTCTCTTTGTGATTGCTATTTATTAGGTTCTAACCAATGTTCTCTTTTGCAAGATGGCCCCTCCAAGAAACGTAGATAATGCAATCTTACAAGCTAGGTTTGTTAATTGTTAGTTATTAATTTTCGTGCCGTTGAAGCTACGACAGTGATCTTACTCGTTGGTGACCAAGATTGAGTGGCCGTTGCCGAATGTTGAAAATTGGTTATGCCAAATGAAGAATGCTTCCACTTTCTCGATATTTCTTTTCGTATTCAATGTATCTTACCTTAATCTTCCAATCTCGTTGTTTATTCGTCTTTCTAATTCCTCTTCTCTCGCCTGGGTAACTACTCTTCTATTCTTTCTCCCGATTCATCCTTGGTTCGTTTTCTTCTTATAATAAGAGTCCTTGTGGACACCTTCCTTTTATTCCGCGGGATAGTCCCCTTGTTCAAGAGAACCCGGTTTTGAGAGAATATATCATTGGAGGGCGTGAACGAGTTGAGAAATTGATTGTTTAAGGTTTGAGTTGTATAGGAGAATATAACCTGGAATCCTTTGGTTAGTTTTGTTAGTTGTGCTTGATATGAGAGCCTAGTGGGTTGAGAAACACCTTGGGATTTATGTCTATTGAGAGCTTGTTCGTTATAGATGATTGAGCATGGGTACTACCTTAGCACATAAGATGGAATGAACCTAAGCTACTTCATTTGAGAGTCTCGATGTTTCTTGTGGAGAATTAAAGGAATGATAGTTAGCCCTAATCCTTGTAGGCCTTGAAAGGAATACAATAGGACATTGACGTTGCTTAATGGATTGGTATCGTACTTTGGAATTAGTTAGTTTGTTAAACCTTTTGAGTTGACCAAATCTAGTATAAATTAGCCATTGTTGACCTTTCGAAATTTGAGAACACGTGGTTGACCTTATTAATCATATCTGAATTTGGGAATTTTGGTGGAAAATTGTTCGATGGAGTTCGTAAGTTCAAAGATGTGATTATAATTTATGATATCGGAGACTAGAAGTATGAAGTGGTGAGATGATAGAGTAAACAAGCCATGGTACTTGGGGATGACATAGCAAGTGAAGTTCGATGACGAGAATTGTAAAGGAGATACTTTGGGACTTGGATGGTAACAAATGAATTTGTGTGGTGAATTGATTTTGGCTCTTGGAACCGATTGAGTTGAGGAAAACCTACCATTGTGGAATCCTTGTTAGTCCTATGATTTGGTAGACTTTTGAGTCTTTGTTGAGCACCTTAGTGATGTAACCTTATCATAGCGATCATAAGCTTTGAGGAGTGTTTGGTAAGCGGTAACCCTTTCATTATGCCGCTTCCGTTTCTCCTCTCTTTCTCTTTAGCGTTCGTTGAACCCTGTTTTTATGCCAAAGTTTACGTATCTTCTTCTTGCCGAGATATCTTCTTAACTCGAGTACCTCTTATTTCTGTCAACCGTTATCTTTACGGTCCGACTCCCTAGTTTCCTAACTTGTCATGCTCATGCACCCTTGGAAAATATTTTACCGTTTCTCTATCCCGATATCACTCCTTATCTACTTAGTATAGTTGGTACCTTGTTGACTATGTTTACAGAGTTAGTGGGATGTGATTTGAGGATTTTTGTATTTTGGTTTTTGTCGGGAATTGGTGTAGGAGTTTGTGTCTGTATTTGACCATGTAATATGAGAGCTAGATTTTTGATGGAATTCTTATGATGGCAATGTTGTAGTCTCCTTGCGATTTGAGGTTCGCGTGATTTGGTGGAATAAGACTCACTTTGGTTTCGATTTGATGATGAGACTAATGAGATTAGTTTACCTTGGTGGAGTATTTCTATGGTTATTTTGGATTTGTTTTGGGCATTGTTCGTTCGGGGATTGTTCGTTTGTCATTTGAGCCTTACTTTACGGTATTGAGGATTGATAGCTAAGTTTGTGGAATGTTATTGTAAGTTTGGACCTTATATTTAAACCTTTGAGGAATCTTTCTATTGGAATTGGAATATTGTTGGGAAGTAGGATAGTGAATCTTGAGTAAACCGATCAGATGATTTGTGTGATGAACCCATTTATCTTATAGTTAGTGCTAAGTATGGATTGGATAGTGCAACTTGTTGCTTGTGGGTTGGTTTCGAGCATGAATGCGTTTGGGAATACTGAATCTTGGTAAGGGTATAATATTATTACTAGTTTCGACCTTGGATTTTGATTTTGTTCGGTGGAGGATATTGGTGGAACATTTTGATTGGGAAATTGTTAAGTTATAATTGTAGAGGATATGATTGTCTCAAGGATTAGCTTATAAGTAGACTTGTCGATGAGTGGTTCAGATGGCTCTTTGGATTAGTGTGGCCTCTGGTTGTTGTCCTGTTGATGTTCGGAGGACCTAGTAGGATGACTCTGTGGTTGGAAATTGAGTGAACCTTTCTCGATGTACCGATCTTCCTAATTCCGATCTCCGACAATTGTCATTCTTGCTATTCTGGCTTGTTCCGTTGAGTTCGCCTTTTTGGAACTCATTTGACCTTGTGAGTAAAGTGTCTTGTTCGTTGACATCTTTATTGACTTCATCCAAAAATTCCACCTTTAAGAGTTCAATTCCTTCTTGTCTGTTGGGTGTGAGTTCCCTATCGCGAGTTGCACTTCTCGTTCCCGAGTTGTTTTCCATCTTGCATAGATTCTATCTAGTTTGAGTAAACTTTTGGTTCATTATTTTAAATTTGGAGTTAAATCTACAAATTGACCTCTTTCTATAACATTTGAAAATGATTTCTCACTCTCTTTCAACCTTAGTGTTCGATTTGATACCTAAGCTATTTCTCGTTTTGTGTAATATCGGACCAATGTGAGTTAACTTTTCGATTCATTGTTAAAATTTGTATTATATTTGGAAAACTTGACTGCTGGTAAAGTTTGAAAAATGATTTACCATTTTTCTATAACAATTGCATTTGACCTTTCGCTTTCATTTTGTTTTGGCGTTGATTCGTTGTCGGGATTCGTTATTGGAGACGCCTCGATAACTAGTTCGCACTTATCGGCGAATGATCTCGTATTTTGATTTGTCCTTGATTCGGAATGATAGCGCGCTTGCATGCATCAAGAGTTCTCTCATTCCCTTGATATGGACATCGTGCTTTTGAAAGTTTTCTTAACCCCTTTTGAAGGATCATCTGTTGAAATTCCAATTTGTTTTGAATGTTTTGATTTTCGACCTTGGAAAATTGAGTTCGTCCTTATTGTATTTTCATTTTCTACTTGCAAGTTTCGAGGACGAAACTTCTTAAAAGGAGGGGTGATTGTAACACCCCGTAATTTCGGATCGTTATTATATGGCGGAAGTAATTTATTAATCAGGTTGAATTTAATATTAATTTATTTGAAGTAATAATAATTCAATGAAATATAATTCTATTATATTTTGAAGTAAATTATTTATTTTGATAGTTTCGAAATGTTTAAAAATAGTTTAAACCATGTAAAAACCTTTTATTTTGAAATAAGGGCATATCGGGGAAAATGGCGATTCTTGTGAAAATTGGGCAAACGATTTTGGAAATGGGTCATATGAGTACTCGATCTTCTTGTAATCTCGTGTTTAAGAACTTTGGCATTGTCGGAATTTGCATTTGACAAACGGTTCTAATTATCGTCGAAATTATCGTCGAAACGAGCCAAAACCGACTAATGAAATTCCTCCAAATCCCCGCTCCTTTCTCCCTTTCCACGGCCCACCTTCTTTCCCCTCCTTCCTATTTCTTCCTAAGGCTTCTTTTGCCTCTTGACCGAAATCCACAAAAGAGAAAAAAACAAATAAACTTACAATCGTAATTTCAGCATAACTTCTTCGTTTCTAGTCCGATTTTCGCAAAATTTATATTTTCGGAATCCTCTCTTCAAGATCTACATCCTAGTATGTTTTAATTTCAGTTTTCATTATGTCGATTTAAGATGATTTTTGGGCATAATTTCGGTTTAGTAATTATTATTGTGTTTTTGTTGTTTTTAATAGGTGAAGATTATGAGGATGATATAGGGGACTCCTATATAGTAGAGGATGATGGGTACCTACTGTTTTTAGGGTTTTCTCAAGGGTTATTTTGCCTTTTTCTAGCTTAAGGTAACATATTTCGAGTTACTCGACGAATAAATGTCACATTCTTTGCTTTTTGTATGATTTTGTGAATGTTATTTGAGTGGTTTATTTCACATGAAAATATGGGTTAAAATCATGTCTTTTGTAAGTTTAAGTTCACATATTAGTATGGAAATGAAATGGGAATGAATAATTGATGCTTAAAACGATGTTAAAATGAACAAAAATGGAGAAATGGAGGGTTTGGGGTTGGCGGCCCATTTGGCCCGACAGTCCCGGAAGCAGTCAAGTGCAGCCCACGGCACCTTGGGTTGGCCCGGGCGTTGCTTGTCTTCGCGATTTTTCATGCGTTGTTCGTAGTTTCGGGTTTATTAACGTTATATTTAGTATAAGTAACATATGGGTAGTCTTATGAATTGAATAATGTTAATAGTAAATATAATGTTGATGGTAAAGTTATGCTTATATTGGTAGTTGGCACATGTTAGGATAGGTTATGATATGAAATTGTAATGAATAGGCTTAAAAGGAATTTTATAGCGATAATTGCAATGTTTGGATGATTATGCCGAAAACTGAGCCTTAGTCCCTTTGACTGAATCGATGTCAGTCAATTGTGTGATTGGTCACCATGATTGAACCCGTGCACTCCGCAGGTCAGGGGTTGCGATGTAAAAATTCGGTTGGATGAAATTAATGTGTGAATTGGATAATTGGCCTTATTCTTGTTTTAGGCCATTTATTATGTTTTTAGTTCACATGTGATGTTGGTTGAATTGAATGGTTTCTTATATTGTAGAAACGGCCTTAGATTCCCTGAAACCTTTAACATTGTTAATATTGCTTGAAATGGAATTCGTATTGAATACTTCTTGCAGGTTGTTGTGTTTGTCATAGATAGGTCTTTATAGTCTTTGACGAGTATATGTTCACTGCTTAATAGCCTTTGTGTTCCTGACTTGGTGGGTTTATATCCAAGTTGGGGCATGACCTCGTTACTTATTTTGAGGGTAAGTGGTCAGCTTAAGTACTAGCCAACCCTTTGGTGGACTCCTTAGGGTACTCACTTTGTTTTTAAAAAAATTGTGGGTCTTGGGTGCGGTGGTGTGTATCCGCATGTCTAGGTCTGCGCAGATTTAGGACTAGGGTTGTGTTGTGTCTTGGCCATGTTTTGATAGAACCTCTGAGCCAAGATACCGGTTCGATTACCTTCCCTGCCTCGTGGTATAGACTCGAGTTACAGAGTGACTATTGGCGGTGCTAAGAACTTATGCCTGTCTTTGATATATTGCCCTTTCTTGTATGGTGATTCTATGAATCATATAAGGTGAGATGCAAGCCGGCTATGGTTGATATAGTTTGGATTCCTGGATGTTATGTGATTCACATGATAGTGTAGTATGAGTCGGTCTAGTGTTCGCATGCTAGGACTATGTGTTGTTGTATTGTTGCTCACATGATAAGCACGATTGTCTAGCATCTATATGCTAAGGCTATGTGTGATTCGTATTCATATTCTTATGCTTACATGTTATATTAATTACGACATTTCGTGGCTGGGAGGACTCGAAGTTACTCCCCACTGAATTGTGGCTTTCGTGTTTGTATAAAATGCGATTGACAGGTTGATGATGATTAGATGGGGTATACGGACGAGCTAGTGAGCAAAAGAACCTTGGACCTAGTCTGGTTATACTTTGTAGTAAACCTTAAAACATATGGTTGTGTTTATACGAGGGACATATGTCTCCTTCTTTTACTTTGGTTTTTATCACTTTATTCTCGCGACTTTAGCAATGTTATGTAAATTAGTTTGTTAGAATTTGCAGGTTTTGGCACTCTTCATTTGGAAATGTTTGTGAATGGTTTAGAAAAGCTTTTAAAATTACAGGTTTTATCTAGTTGAACCAATTACAAACATATCCTGTCAGTTTTTCTGTAGAATATACGTGTTTATTTATTGCTAAAAATGAGGGTGTCACACAGTTTATTTCCTATGATGCACAACACATTCATATGCTAGTGCATTCAAAAGTTGATAATAAAAGGTTTTATTTAACAATGATCTATGCTTTTAATGAGTTGAATGATCGAGTAGTTTTATGGAATTTTCTGAAACAAATGTCTCAGTCTTTCTCTGCACCTTGGCTGTGTAATACCCGTCTTTTTAGGGACCAGTTGACCAACGTTGACCGACCTTAGGGGCATGTGATAGCCTTTGGGAATTCGTGCAAGAGATGCCTCGTGTTGTGTTAGACCATGGGATGAGTGGTACTCGATCTAGCCGAGGCTACTCGATCGAGTAGCTTGGGTACTCGATCGAGTAGGGGCCACTCGATCGAGTAGGTTGGTTACTCGATCGAGTAGCGTCTTTACAGCGGGGATTTATAATCGTGTTTTGATAAAACCGCAAATCATTTTCGCCTCATTCCTTCAGACCTAGATGTCGCCTTCCTCCTTTCCCTTCACCATAATTCCTTCCATGGGAGCCTTTGAGGGTGCCAGTGCCTTGAGGATGGGTTGCTTGAGTCGGGTAGCTGTCTTAACGCCGATTTGAGATGCGTAGGTATGTCATCATCATCATCTTTGTCACTGTTGTTCCCTGTAGGGTTGTGGTGATAATAATAGGCTTTTGTACTGTTTGTATAGGGGTTCTGCTTGCTTGGTTGATGTCGTGTGATTGAACAAGGAATCGCTGCGGTTGGCTAAAGGTAGGTTCGCCTACTCAGTTTCTGTTGGTTGTCTAGTGTGTCAGTTTCGGTATTGACTGTAGTGTCGTTGTGGTTGTTTGATTATAGTAATCGGTTGGTGTTGCGTTGTTTCGTTTGTTGCTGTTGTTGTGATGCAGTTGATTGTGATTGATTGTCTGTGGTTCTCGAGGTGCATCCTCGACTGAGTGGAGTCACTTGCGGGAGTGGCTTAACGCCGTAGTTTTGCCCTCCGTGGAACCTTCCACGGGAGGGGATATGCACATTAATGGGATAGGGTTATCGCTCGGTTTGATGAGCAGGGATTAGATAGGTACGGCTGCGGTCCCCCACTGGTAGGGCTGGTCCAGTGGACAGTCGGTGACGGTGATTGATTGGAGTGTTGTGGCTTGTGTGTGCGTTCTGTAGTGTCTGTAGTGAGTTTGCTGTTGTTGCTATATTTTCCACATTGCTGACCTTGTGTGGTTGTTTTCTTGTTTGCTTCTGTTGTGTCTGCCGTGATCCCTTATGGTGAGCAGTCAGTCTTAGCAGTTGACGTCTTTGATGGTAGCTGGAGTCTTGGCGGGATGAGTCTTCAAGAGTCATGACAGAAGTAGTTTACATAGTGTTGATGAGTTGTATCGTTTGTATCAATAGTTTTGGTTTAATCTCTTGTAAGATAATTATAAATGTTCTTTTATCGACTTTTGATGATTGTTTTCCTCGGGAAACCGAGATGGTAACGCCTTTATATGCTAGGGAAGGTCTTGTTAAGGCTCCTTGGTATATGAGGGTGTTACAAAGTGGTATCAGAGAGAGGATTTTGGAACCTGTAACAAATGAGCCTAATGAACGTAGTGAGTCTAATAAAATGAACCTGGTGTATGTATATTGGGAGCCCCGGCTGATGCTAGATTTTGGGTGAGAAGGCGCCCTCATTTCAAAATCATGGCCCCTTTATACTTAAGCCAGTCACCGGTTAAGGGGATAGTGAGTCGGGAATTATGTGCCTAGAGTGTGTATGATAGTGATATAGAGACATTTGTAGCAGAGTCCATATGGATGCTAAGTGTGTATGGTTGTGAATAGAACTGTGAAAATCTATAGTTGAGTAGTAACGGAAGTGGTGACATGTTTGCAATGCGAGATAGTGTGCATGATGTGTTGTTGGTAATGCTTGTTCAAAATGGTTGGTATTGGTAATTGATATGAAAGCTTACGAGCCTTGTATGTGGTAATAATGATAATTGGTAAGTTTTGAGTTGTCGTAATGCGAATCAAAATAGTATTTGAACTGGATGTGATAGGTGTATGAATATGACAGGGCAGTCGTATACCTATCAAAAATAACCAACTGGCTCTAACTAATATAGCTAGAGAAGTCGGGTCGATCTCCACAGGGAGATGGGAAAATGTCAGCTTTGTCTAAGTTCGTCACGGTAACCAAATTTTGGGGTTGTATTTGAGTAATTGTTCTAAACTAATGAGAATGAGAATGAGAAAAAGGCAGATAAAAAGGATTAAGCAGATAAAGAAAGAAGCTAAGACAGACGGTTCACCATGATCATTCGGTCAAGTAATCTAGGTCTCAGGTCAATGCAAGTATGGTCCGAGGAGCAGTGAATATCTCCTTCCGGTCTCAATTTGCCCTAAAGCACAAATAGCTTAGCTTCCGCCCTCACTACAGTGACCTAATGTTCACTACGAGTCTCACCCCTTCCAACCTTCCGGTCCAGGTCAAGGTTTACTATGATTTAAATGCCTAATTGCGTCGACTCAATTAGACAGATACAAATAAGTGTAGCGATTAACAACAAGGACTACACCAGCATTAACCTAATAATTCAATCGTTATCCCTTCATAATCATGGATCCCCTAGTCTTAGCAAGGGAAATTAGCTATGCATCACCATCGAATTGACAACAATAACATATAAATAATAGGAATTAAACATGATAATGATAAATAAGATGGAAACAAATAAGCAATTGCAAAATAAAGGAAGAGGGGAAGTAAAAGCATTAATAATGAATTAAGAATACGAATAAGAATTAAAAGGGAAAATGGTACCGATTACAAGTTCCGAATCCGAGTTCTAGAGCAGAAAAGAGTAAAGGAAAAATAAAAATGAAGAAGCAGTAGAAGTTTTTCAAGTGAAAAGTCCATGAGGAAGAGTTACGCAATCTACTGTATTTAGTAGTATACGAAAATCCTCCTCTAAACCTAATCCATAGCCTAATTACAAAAGCCCATACGAAATTAGGCGGAAAAGCTTTATTACAGGCAAAACCACTCGATCGAGTGGAAATAAACCACTCGATCGAACAACTAAGCGACAAACCCCTCGATCGAGTGGAAATAAACCACTCGATCGAGTAACTCCTTGTAATGTCTTCTCTATTGAATACTCGAACTGCTCGATCGAGTAACCTTCAGTATATAAAGCATTCGATCGACTAGAAAAGTAGTCGATCGAGCTATTTTGGCACGTTAGACATTATGACACCTTCCGAAACCAGCTCACGCGTCTTCAAAGTGATAGATTCCAAGCTCCGGCTCCTTGTTCTCCATAAATGCATGCAAATGGGGCGAGTTTAGGCTTGATTTAGCTCCTCTTCGGTTTATTCCTGCAATTTACATAAAACGAACCAAAGTAGACTATTCGAGGGTATTTGTAGCTAGATGTCACGTAAATAGTACAGAAATGCGTGTAGAAATGAGGTAAAAACCTTATATAAAATACACGCATCAGAATTAACGCTTCCGCAATGTGACGATTGATTTGAGTGAGTATTTATTAATTGCTAAGATAAGATTAGAATATTATGAAGCTTGGGTGATAAATAATGGTATGATGTTGGATGAATGTTTCGAGTAGTATAGCTGTTAAATCTATTATTGAAATTATAATTGCATTATTGGAAGTGAAATAGTATGTTGCATGCATCTATGAAAGGGCTGATAGTGTAGTTAATTAGTTGCGTAATGATTGTCATGGAATGAAGTAATATGGTTTCTAGAGTGATACGTTGTAATTGTGTAGTAGTAATACGTCGCGAATAAATATAATAATCTGTGACGATTTCCGAATTTATTTTTGGAATCGACATGAGTTGTTTTGCAGGAACCGTTACTTAAACCCGTAACTTTTGACCTCGTTTTTAATCTTGCCCAACCAAGTTGGAGTGTTTACTCCATCGAATAGACTCCACTCGATCTAGTTAGGAAGATATAACGTAGAAAAAGTTGGATCTGCCAACGGAAACTCGACCGAGTAGCTTCAACTCGATCGAGTAGAGGCCACTCGATCGAGTAACCTACTTACTCGATCGAGTAAGTGAACAGTAACCGGGAATTCGCGTGATTCATAACTCCTATTTTCTACTCTTTCTTCCTTATTCTTTCATTCATCAACCCTAATTCCTAAAACTCTCTCTAGTACTCTCAACCTTGTGATCTTGGGTGCTTAGATTTTGTGTTTTCTTGCTTAGTTCATTCCCTTTTTGCTTGCTAATCCATTAAGGTGAGTTGGTTTATCCTTTTTTTCTTATGTTTTTATCTAATTAGAAGCATGTTGGAGGGTAGTAATTGCTGAAAAATTGATTTTAATGTGCCAAATCTTTTTTGTAATTGTTGTCACATGATTTAGTTGCTTCAATTTGTTGATTACTGACGTTAGTTATGCCAAAAATCGAATCAGAAGAGGGTTTATATGACCCGAAATTTTTAGGGTTTGAGATTTTAAATGGGATTTTGATTGTCTTTTGTATATAAAAGGGGGAAAGTTGGGTAAGGTATGTTGTATATATCATGTTTAGAGTTGATTTTGATAGTTTTCACTCAAAATGTTGCCCTAAAAACTCCGTCTTAAAGGTACGCCAAACTGAAATTCGTTTATTTTATGGTGAAATTTGTTTGTTCGAAAAGCTGTTTTGAATGTCAAGTCTTCAAATTAGTATTGGTAATGTGAAAGGATGCCAATTATGTGGTTTTTACAGCTGTAGAGACCGTCTGATTTCTAAGACTTGAGAATTTTACTTGTAATTTTGGGAATTGTTGGTGACAGTGTGTACTTAGATGATTCTTTTATGACCAAACATGTATTCTTTGTATATTTTGGTGTATATGTGGTGGTGTATTGAAGTTGTATGTTGAAAAAGATGCCGCGACCAACAGTAGGGACCAGACAGAGTAAGAGGGGTAGCGCTTCTGAGCCCGAAATTGGGGAGGGAAGTGGACAAGTAGTTCCAGCTGTACCCGAATATCCGTCTGTGGTATTTGCAGACTTCACACAACGGGAAAAGTTTGTAGCCTTACAGCCCCGTAAGATGAGACCGACCCGCTGCATTGACACGACCCTCTTGCATGATCTGGGTATTGAGACTGACTTCCGACACATCTTGGAGACCTTGGGGTTCACCGCACTTTATTGCCTATGAAAGTATTCGTATGCCTTTTTGACCCTCGAGTTCATGAGCTCGTTTATGTACGAGCCGGTGGAACAAACGGTGCAGTTCCGCCTAATGAACACCAGCTTTGTCTTGACCATGGACTTATTTGCTACCCACTTTGGCTTGGCTAAGCTTGTCGAGGGAGCCCTTCATGACATACCGACTGAGTGTGGGGTCAAGCACTAGGATCCTGAGTTGTGGTGCTACTGCCACCCGTTTAGCTGAGAAGCTAACTTCCTTTGAGGCTTCCTCGGAGTACATCCCTCTAGCCACCCCGGTACCTACCATGGACAGAGCATATTTCCTCGACCTGAAGTGGTTGAGAACCTTGGAGGATGGCAGTTTACCGTGGAGAGTATGAGGAATGAGTTGGATGAAGATACCCGATTCTGAGCACCTCCCACCGACATAGCCTTTACCCGCGGCAGTGGTAGCTGCCGATTCTGATGCGGAGGAGGATGAGGAGGCGTGTCCTGCGAGGTAGACGTACTTCATCGACCCAGTGATCCTCTGAGTCATGCCTGGGTCGAGGAAGGGGGAGAACGTGAGAGCTGAGGAGGATCAATTGGAAAATGTGTCCTCAACAATAGTGCAATCACATGATTTAATATCATAATTAAATCTCATATAAAGAATACGTAAGGGATGATCCATTATATAGTCAACTGATCAACATTAATCGATAACGATTGGCTTGCTAGAGTTTGACGTTATTGTCGTGGGACGGTGGTGGTCAGTTGATCCCTTAAGGTCACACCTAAAGGATGATGCCCTTATCTGTAAAGTTGATTAATTGTATGACGATACAAGTTAATCAATTCCTTAAAATTGAACAATTTACTTGTGAGAGAGAATATTGATATATTATTGTAATGGGATTAAATAAGATTTATTTTAGTAATAAAAATGCTTTATTACTAAAATTGTTTATTGTTTGAGAAACAATATAAATAAGAATGAATGGTTAATTATAATTACAAGATGTTGTGAATTATAATCATATGACCCATTTTATTTATATGATCAAGTATCACTAGTCCATTGCTTGTATGTAATTTAATTAATTCATAAAATGATATTTATGTGATAAATATGCATTAAATTAATTAATAACATGTAACATACTACATGTGACATATTGTATGACAAATGACAAATTGACAAAATAAAATGGTAGTCCATTTTATGAAGTGGGCCGATTTGGACGGAGTAGTAGTAGGTTTTGATTATCTTATTTTATGTGATAAGAATATATTAATCAAGCCTACACTACCTATTTCTTACACACCTACATTTTGGGTAAGATAAAAAGAGAAAGTGAGATGCTAATATTTGGCACTACCTCCTTGACCCAACCGGTTTCCCTCCTCCTCTTTAAGAGATTTTGTTCTCTTATATTCATTCATTCACTTATCCATTCATTATTCATGCTTTTCTCTATACCTCTCTCTTACACTCTTTCATCTTTCTCCAAAATTAGAGAAATCATGATCCAAATTGTTCAATCAAATTACTAATATTATTAGTATAATATATGAATATTAGTAATCAATTTTAAGGTAAACTACTAAACAAATATCTAGCAAATATTATTTAGTTGAGATAAGGGATAATCTTGGGTGCAATCAAAAGGAGTGGTTTCTATACTTGGAGTCTTTGGAGGATCATCCATATATTCATTATAGCTCAAGAACAAGTGAAGGTAGGAGACCTTACTTGTGCCCACAAAACCGAAATTGACAATGTAAGGGACATTGTTTTCTTATAAATCTATTATTTTGTTATACATGCACTAGATCTAAAGAACAAATAATTAAGAAGTTAATTAGTTCACTATTAGAGGAGTCTAATCAGAGGTAAATAAACCTAACAAGTGGTATCAGAGCATAGGATATTGCATGCAAATCGTTTATTGTTTACGATGTTATAAGATGACTAAAATAAAACCGAAAATTTGAGTTTTATGAAGATAAAGCCACGGAAATTTTTGCATGTTATATGTTCTGGTCCTAAAATGTTTTTAGGTCATTTTTATGATTTATGGAATTTTATTGCTCATTTTAATGATTTTTAGTGAAATAATTACATTTTTATGATTAAAATGAACTTTTATTCACTAAAATATGTTCACCTTCACTACTGGCCGTGGTATTTTAGTATGACCTCATATGAATATTTTATGTATTACATGTAAAATATCATATTAATGTGATTACTATTTCATGATTTATGAATTTTTAGTGTAAAAATGGCATAAATGGAGGTTAAAATGACTAAAAATGGTTAAACTTACTCTCTAACCTTGAAAATTTTATATGACCTCACATGCATATTCTACAAGTTGTGTGTAAAATCTCGTATTAATTGGAACCAGGCCATGAAACTTTAATATGTTGTCACATGCATGATTTACACAGTGTATGTAAATTTCGAGATGAAATGATCTCATTTTGCATGATTTATGAATTTTTAGAGTAAAAATGGCATAAATAGTGACTATTTTAGCATAAATAGCTAAATTGAATTGCTTGGCATGAGAAAATTATTTTAGGTTGCATTAATATCCCACTTATTAGATCTAAAGTTGTAAAATTAATGGGAGTAATTTTTTGGATACTTTAGATGTTTTATGAGATAAAACCGATAAATTGCAACTATATTTTCTCAAAATTAATTGGAAAATTTTAACCATGAGTTTTGACAGTATGAGTGTCATGGAAATATTCCAGAATGTTCAAAAATTTAAAATTCAAATTTTGAAATTATTTTAATTTAATTTGGATTTATTTCATAAATGTTATGATTTTAAGGTAAAAAACGAGCATAAACCTTAAATCAAGTTGAATTACTGTCAAAAATTGAGTGATGACTAATTTTTGAGTCCTAAGAGTGTTAGGATAATTAACTTGAGCTTAGATGTGATTTAAGTGTTAATTTGTTATTTTAAGAGGTTATTATCACGCATTTCCGTAAAACCGGGTTATATATACGATATAAGTTAAATAGGGCGATTTGGCACATAATTTGACATGATAGGTACATATTATAATGCTGCATATTTTAATTATTGAATGTCTTTTATTTATATAATTTTGAATTATGTAATTTTATCTTAGTATGGCCTTAGTTTTAATCGATATTACTCGTAATGAAAGGGAATATTGATTCGGTTGTAATTTAATGTGATCTCGTATCATTTTTATTTTTACTAGTTTTTTCATTTTACAATTGTATAATAGGAATAGCTTTGTATTTTTATTATTATTTGTAACTATGGAGCTTCTTCAAGACGGTGCCATTCGGAAAGGTGATCCGACAAAGACGGTGTTCTTGGGAGGCGTGCCACTTGAAAATTCAAGAGACCAATGGAGTTGGTTTCCGAATATGTAATAGATTATTTGATTTTCTATTTTAGGAAGGCCATACTAGGAATTTCATTATTGCTTTGCATTTCTTTTAATATGTTGCATGCATTGCCAAATCGCCATAACAACACATGCATATCATATCGAGTCATCGACCGTGTCAATTATAATTATCGTAGTTCACCGCTTTAGTGCACTTAAAACGTGATAGATAATAAATTGACATGGCCTCTCGCTAAATTAATAATTGAGAATTAGCCTTACCAAATAGTAAAAACCATGAATCCCAATTTCATAAGGGAGTTAAGTCGGCTTCACCGTAATACAAACCTTGTTACGTTGGGTAAGTGGGTAATAAAATGTTATTACATCGAAATTTGGATTGAGCTCAACGGAAGTATTCGTGACCGTAGTCACATGTGTTCCGGGCTAAAGATGAATATTAGAGTAATTTTTATCGACGGAGAGTTCTAGAAGTAGAATCAATTAAGAGGTTAATCCACCAAGTTATATTAATAAGGGATGACTCGGCTCACCGTCCCCGTATTAATATGAATTTGGATCTCGGAATCATTTATAATAGTTGGGTAGAGGTCACTATATAAATGCAATACTTGTTTACAAGTAATTTTCAAACGATAGATGTTAATTTTTTCCTTCATTTCCGTTTTTATAGTTAATTATACGTAATGAATTCATCTAATACTCCTACACCAATCACCGTTGATACATGGCTCCAATCATTTGATGAAAAATGCTCCGAGTATGACAATGATACGATTAGAGAATTACGCGTTGGCATTGGTCAGGATGGAAATTTTTGCTTCTTTTCCACCTCCACACCCCCCACTCCAATATTATTGCCCACCACCTTGGAAAGAAAATCTTGTGAAGAAAATCTAACAAAACCCAAGGCATCCTTGTTCGAAGAAACAAGGAGAAATATTAAATTCAGTGGGTGATCTAGCAAGGTGTCCTTGCAAATGAAAGGAGTATTGGTATTATTAATGAAAAGGCAAAGATGGGTGAGAAACCTGAACCTGATAATGAATTGGAAATGGATAGTGGGACTACCAAAACCAAGACCAAGAAGGGTACCCAATCCTATAAGGAATGTCGTTATTGTAATGTCATGGGCCATTGGAAGCGAAATTGCCCCAAGTATTTGAGAGATATCAAAGTTGGACTTATTACTCCAAGTGGGACTTGGAAATACGGAAAAGCTAAACAAGAGTGATATGAATCTCCGACAAGGAAATGGAGCTAGGGTAGCCACCACTTCAAGAGGAACTTATGTACTTGTTTTAGCTAAAAGCTTTGAGTTGTTATCAACATAGTTGTTATTA
Source organism: Silene latifolia (assembly GCF_048544455.1). Taxonomy (NCBI): domain Eukaryota; kingdom Viridiplantae; phylum Streptophyta; class Magnoliopsida; order Caryophyllales; family Caryophyllaceae; genus Silene; species Silene latifolia. The sequence continues at coordinate 78,274,033 of NC_133537.1, read as the reverse complement.
TGTACCGATTATGTCTAAAACATTATTTCCATTTCTATGTGAGACATGAAAGGATTTATATTTTACCATCAAAGACAATTGTTGTATTTTGTTGAAAATAGACATAGCTGTGAGCCATGTCACTTATCTTTATGATATACAAATTTTAGACACTTCCAACTCAAGCAAAGACATCTTCATAATACGATCCAAAAGGACTCAAACTATTAATCCAAATGATTTGTACATTTGGCTTTTTCAATTAGGTCACATAAATGATAAACGCATTAAAAGGCTAGAGTCGACTAGACTTATTGGACCATTTGATTTTCAATCATATGGAATATGCGAATCTTATCTCCTTCGCAAAATGATTTGCACTTCCTTTAGTGGTAAAGGGACACGAGCAAGTGATTTGTTGGGACTAATACATGCCGATGTATGTATTCTAATGAGCATCACCGCATGGAGAATTTATGACTACTTCGTCACTTTTACCAAAAATTTAAGTAGATATGGGCATATTTACTTAATCAAATATGAAGTGAAGCATTTGAGAAATTAGAGAAATTTCTAAATAATGTAGAGAACCAATTGAACAAAGTAATAAAGCATTACGATCCAATCGTAGTGGCAAAGATCTAAGTAATAAATTTGATTTATTAAAGATGGATTATGACCTAGTGTCACCACCCATAAGATCAAACAAATATGAGGTGGTTTGAGTTCTTGAACTCAATTTTGGGAATTTGCAATCCAAAACGGACAAGTAATTCTAAACAGATGGTCAACCATGAGATACTTAAAATAGAGAGTCTATTTAACAAATTACATGGATCAGACTCGCATATCACATGAATCAAACTGCCATGATAGGGATAGCCTATTGAAAGATAATGCATAGTCTAGATAAACTCCTAATACTCCACCATATATATGTTTGTAACTCACAAAGCTATCTCTCAAGAAGATAGAGGTATTTCTGAGAGATAGAGTGGGAGTAGATAAGATCGTTACAAACATGTATTATAGTTAAAATGTTACTTTGTGAAAGTAATGAAACTATAATCTATAAAGATAGAGTGGGAGTATAGTTCAGTGGGAGTTTAGCACACATGTCTTGTTGTTAAAATATTGCTTTGTGAAAGTAATGGTATTATGACCTTGTCCCAAATCGACGTTGTTACATACGAGCCATAGCATTACAATCCGAAAGTTGTTACTCAAGTGTATATTTACTTTAAAGCGAGTGTCTCTTTAAAGGTAAATAGAGCTTTAGAGTACTCAAATGCATAAGATTGACATGAAGATGTTGATCAAGATTAATTATGTTAGGAATTGCCGCATTTCCTTTGATGAAGAATGGCAAATGAAATTTATATTCGCTTTTCTAAAATGGGAATTTAGAGAAGGAAGTGCTTGAAACACAAAACCTTAGTTAAAGATCTAAGAATCCTAACATCTTATGCGTAGCTTTCTTAAGTAATCCTAGGATGGTCTTAAGCAAGCTTTAAAGGATTATACTTTTCATTCATGTGATAATAGTGAATGGTTTCATTCACATGATTGAAGAATCATGATTATACATAAAGTTTAGTGGGAGCTAGAATTGTTTCTCCATGTCTTGTATGTTGATAACATATTACTTATTGAGAATAATGTACCAATGCTCTCTTCTGGCAAGAGTGATTGGGAGACTTGGAAAAGGGTGCAAAGTATTCTAGATTTTGAATCTATGTGAGAATATATTGGCATAGAGTTGAGAGTCTTATAAGGATAAGATCTTTCGTATCTGTTGTACATCAACAAGGTTTAATAGGCTATTCATGTTGATGGAAGTGGAATCACTATGATGGAGTCATAGTCGTTCACTGAACCTATTAAGTTGTTGATTACATGAAATCGATTTCTAATGTTTTCGCCATTGCAATGATCATGTATGCCAACAGACGCACATGCCATGATGTATCATATGCCTAGAGCATGATAAGTCAATAACAAGATAATTCCCATGATATGGCTTGTGAAAGCCTTAAAGAACATCCTTGAGATTCTTGAGAAGAATTAAGATTCGTTCATATGTTTGGATGATAAACTAAGTTAGGTGTTGAAGGGTTGCACAAACTTTAGTTTCCAAATCGAAAGGGATTTGTTGAAATCCTAGGATGTATTATTGACTCAGGAGTAAGATACTAGAAAAGTGTTTTAGTTTCGCACATTGCAAATTCTACAAAAGGAATCTCAGTAAATTGTGATAAAATGGTCAACGTAGGGACTAAGGGTGAATCCCTCTACAAATGACTTTATCACAAGTTATGCGATAACAGTGGAAGCATCTTTCAAGTTAAAGAGCCCAAGTCTAGTAAGAAGTCTAGACATATACTTAGATAAATTCATGTCATTATAGATGACATTGAATGGAAGGAAATAGCAATTAATAAAGTTGGAATATATGGATATAGGGTATATCCACTTGCCAAGCTTTTATTGCATTTTTACTAGTGTTAAGGGTACACTAAATATTATAAGATATGAAGTAGTAATAGTGTATTGACTATTCATATGTGATAATCGCATTTATCGTTAAAGTTTTATTAAACTCACCCGTTACCTTGTCGTATCCGAATAAGTTGTAGAGACACATTGAACCACGTTAAAGTGAACTGGATTGACATGGTATACGCCCCTAGTTACTTATATGAGGTGATGTCTCGAAGTGACTATAGTGTGATGCGAATGATAGCAAGTTCAAGTGCCATAGAGTCATATGGGATGACTAGTCGATCGTATAGGCAGACTGTATGGGACACTCTGTCGGGCAGTGACCGTTTATAGAGTTCTAGTAATTCATAAAGCCTGGTTATGGCAAGAGCTACTATAGTATTCTTATGAGTCAATTATTTTGACTAGAGACTATTCGCCCAAGTTGGCACAAATTTCTGATTAGCTTTGATTTATACTCTACGACTTCGTAAATGAGGTCAAACTGGGTATATTTTGGGTTATGATGAACTGTGGCTGAACAAAGGGAATAGTGCAATAGGAATTGTCCACCCCTTGTCAGGGTTGTTTGAAATCTTAAGGCCACTCGAGGAGTAGTTAACTGGAAATGCGTGGCAACGCTCGAAAGGTATGTACGGTAGATAATTCCGGTCAGACAGTTACTCTCCAGATCGACGAAACCCCTCAAGATATGATCAAGTGTAAGTACCACTGCAAGACACATTGCATTGAGTGAGATATTGTAATAGGACAAGAGAATTGGTGACGCACACCTGTCTCGGACAAGTGGGAGATTGTTGGAAAATGTGTCCTCAACAATAGTGCGATCACATGATTAAATATCATAATTAAATCTCATATAAAGAATACGTAAGGGATGATTCATTATATAGTCAACTGATTAACATTAATCGGTAATGATTGGCTTGCTAGAGTTTGACGTTACTGTCGTGGGAGGGTGGTGGTCAGTTGATCCCTTAAGGTCACGCCTAAAGGGTGATGCCCTTATCTGTAAAGTTGATTAATTGTATGACGATACAAGTTAATCAATTCCTTAAAATTGAATAATTTACTTGTGAGAGAGAATATTGATATCTTATTGTAATGGAATTAAATAAGATTTATTTTAGTAATAAAAATGTTTTATTACTAAAATTGTTTATTGTTTGAGAAACAATAGAAATAAGAAGGAATGGTTAATTATAATTACAAGATGTTGCGAATTGTAATCATATGACCTATTTTATTTATATGATCAAGTATCACTAGTCAATTTGTTGTATGTAATTTAATTAATTAGTAAAATGATATTTATGTGATAAATATGCATTAAATTAATTAATAACATGTAACATACTACATGTGACATATTGTGTGACAAATGACAAATTGACAAAATAAAATGGTAGTCCATTTTATGAAGTGGGCCGATTTGGAGGGAGTATAGTAGGTTTTGATTATATTATTTTATGTGATAAGAATATATTAATCAAGCCTACACTACCTATTTCTTGCACACCTACATTTTGGGTAAGATAAAAAGAGAAAGTGAGATGCTAATATTTGGCACTACCCCCTTGACCCAACCTGTTTCCCTCCTCCTCTTTAAGAGATTTTGTTCTCTTATATTCATTCATTCACTTATCCATCCATTATTCATGCTTTTCTCTATACCTCTCTCTTACACTCTTTCATCTTTCTCCAAAATTAGAGAAATCATGATCCAAATTATTCAATCAAATTACTAATATTATTAGTGTAATATATGTGTATTAGTAATCAATTTTAAGGTAAACTAATAAACAAATATCTAGCTCATATTATTTAGTAGAGATAAGGGATAATCTTGGGTGCAATCAAAAGGAGTGGCTTCTATACTTGGAGTCTTTGGAGGATCATCCATATATTCATTATAGCTCAAGAACAAGTGAAGGTAGGAGACCTTACTTGTGCCCAAAAAACAAAAATTAACAATGTAAGGGACATTGTTTTCTTATAAATCTATTATTTTGTTATGTATGCACTAGATCTAAAGAACAAAAAATTAAGAAGTTAATTAGTTCAATATTAGAGGAGTCTAATCAGAGGTAAATAAACATAAAAGGATCGACCTAGGATAGGGAGAGGGCCACGCCGAGTGAAGGAGAGGATGGCTGAAACACAGCCAAAGCCGGCAGCACCCCATAGTACCCGTTTCCTAGTTACCCTTTTCTTGATACCCCGGAGACTCGTGAGAGCTACCTTGCCGAGAGAGTGTCCTCTACCTTAACGCTCCAGAACCTGTATAAGATGGCATATGTTCAGGGTATTGGGACCTCGGGACTACATCCGATTTGGTGGAGGAGAGTCGAGGACAGCAGCGGGGTTTTCCACTCCTACGGGGTGGACATGTCTACATGGGGAGCACCTCAGTTATACCCCTATGGTGGTTTGACCCCTTGGTATATGAGACAGATGCTGGAGTCGGCGGTGATGCGAGTCTTGGTGCGTCAGGAGCAGGCACCTCGGGTGGTGGTGGAGATGAGGATTATGTCATGGACGAGCAGCAGCAGCAGCAGGAGTGATACTCCGTTTCTTTTATCATGTTTGTAGTTATGTTGGATGTTAGTTTGTTTCGTTTGGTACCTTTCCTTTTCGTACTTGGTTTGTATCGGTGGCCATAAGGTTGTACTTGCTGGTTTTGGACTTGTTTTACAGGATTTGTAGTCGGGTTATCCTCCCGACTCATAGTTATGTGATCGTATTTCTTGTGTCTCGAAAAATGGGGGAATTTTGACCTGTGGCCACTCGATCGAGTAGCTGCAGGTCTGGCATATAGGGGGGTATTCTGATCTCGGGTTACTCGATCGAGTAGTTAAGATACTCGATCGAGTAGGGCTAGCACGATCGAGTGTCTGACCCACTCGATCGAGTGTCACTATTACAGGCACTTTTCGAAATTTAAATTGTTCGAATGCTTTTGTTTTGGATGTTTCTATATTTGACATGATTGTTAATGGTTCGTAACATGTTTTAGTCTTATTGTTAGTCATGTTTTGGGTTGTGCTTAAATTTTATGTGCAATTTGTGCGAAATAGGTGAGACGGGACAATAACCATATTGTTACGGTAACTTGACATGCAAGTAATGTTCTCTAAGTTCATATTTTTGTATGTATACATATCGTTATCTTGTGAGTAGCGGTTATATGGTGTCAGGTATCATGGAGGGACAAGAATTTTGAGCAATTCACGAAGTTGTAGTAGTATTTGTGTTACCTTTTTCTCTGTATGCGCATCCATCTGTCAGGGTTAATCGAGTAATGTCTTGATAACGTTTTAACTGCTTCAGTGGAGTCGTCGGTTATCAAGTGGTAGAGATGTTGGTAGTTTGTCACAAGAGATATATATGTATGTGTCCGTGAAGTAGGATGTAATTTCAATAGTTTACGTGTGTATGGGTAGTGGGCATGTAATGTCCGTTAGAAAAGTGGGGTGTGTACCTACATTTATATTAGTCGTTATTAACAAGAAATGTCGATAAGATGCTATGGGTGTCGGGTTAAGGGGCTGGGGAGTCGTTTGATGGTGAACTTCGGGGACGAAGTTCCTTTTTAGAGGGGAAGAGTACTGTCGCAAAAGGAAACTGCCGCAATTATAGAAATTTTGCAGTATGTTTGTGATGTTTTATAGTATTTTTGTTATATTTAAAATATGAGTTTATAATAGTTTTAATAGTTTTATTGTGGGAATTGTATAATTGGGCGAGAATGAATAATCGTCGGTAATTGTCAAACAAGATGACATGTCGTTATACCTTATTTTTAGTAATCATTCGTATGTTATCATACCTCGTTGTGAATCTGGGATAGGACCGTTGTATTACATGTTTTGTGTTGGAAATTGTTGGCCAGTGAAAGTATAGTCTTGTAGCTGCGTTAATGCATGTCTGAATAGTTCGAGGAAGTGGTATAAATGATAGTTGAGTTGGTCGTGTTAGTACATGTCGTGTGTTCGGTAATTTAAGTAGTGGTTCTTCGAGACTTGAGTGTGTGGTGTGTGTTAGGCAAATGACGATGATGATGTTTGATGGACATACGTAGTGGGATAATGCTTCTAGAGAGTTGTTGACCTGTGTCGAGTAAACGGTGGTGTCGACCTTGGTTTCTTGTCGTGTGGTTTGGGGTAGGATGAGTCGAACTTCGGGGACGAAGTTCTTTTTAAGGGTGGAAGACTGTAATACCCGTTCTTTTAGGGACCCGTAGACCAACGTTGACCGACCTTAGGGGCATGTGATAGCCTTTGGGAATTCGTGTAAGAGATGCCTCGTGTTGTGTTAGACCTTGGGATGAGTGGTACACGATCTAATCGAGGCTACTCGATCGAGTAGCTTGGGTACTCGATCGAGTAGGGGCCACTCGATCGAGTAGGTTGGTTACTCGATCGAGTAGCATCTTTACAGCTGGGATTTATAATCGTGTTTTGATAAAACCGCAAATAATTTCCGCCTCCTTCCTTCAGACCTAGATGTCGCCTTCCTCCTTTCCCTTCACCATAATCCCTTCCATGGGAGCCTTTGAGGGTGCCAGTGCCTTGAGGATGGGTTGCTTGAGTCGGGTAGCTGTCTTAACGCCGATTTGAGATGCGTAGGTATGTCATCATCATCATCTTTGTCACTGTTGTTCCTTGTAGGGTTGTGGTGATAGTAATAAGCTTTTGTACTGTTTGTATAAGGGTTCTGCTTGCTTGGTTGATGTCGTGTGATTGAACAAGGAATCGCTGCGGTTGGCTAAAGGTAGGTTCGCCTACTCGGTTTCTGTTGGTTGTCTAGTGTGTCGGTTTCGGTATTGATTGTAGTGTCGTTGTGGTTGTTTGATTATAGTAATCAGTTGGTGTTGCGTTGTTTCGTTTGTTGTTGTTGTTGTGATGCAGTTGATTGTGATTGATTGTCTGTGGTTCTCGAGGTGCATCCTCGACTGAGTGGAGTCACTTGCGGGAGTGGCTTAACGCCGTAGTTTTGCCCTCCGTGGAACCTTCCACGGGAGGGGATATGCACATTAATGGGATAGGGTTATCGCTCGGTTTGATGAGCAGGGATTAGGTAGGTACGGCTGCGGTCCCCCACTGGTAGGGCTGGTCCAGTGGACAGTCGGTGACGGTGATTGATTGGAGTGTTGTGGCTTGTGTGTGCGTTCTGTAGTGTCTGTAGTGAGTTTGCTGTTGTTCCTATATTGTCCGCAGTACTGACCTTGTGTTGTTATTTTCTTGTTTGCTTCTGTTGTGTCTGCCGTGATCCCTTATGGTGAGCAGTCAGTCTTAGCAGTTGACGTCTTTGATGGTAGCTGGAGTCTTGGCGGGATGAGTCTTCACGAGTCATGACGGAAGTAATTTACATAGTGTTGATGAGTTGTATCGTTTGTATCAATAGTTTTGGTTTAATCTCTTGTAAGATAATTATAAATGTTCTTTTATCGACTTTTGATGATTGTTTTCCTCGGGAAACCGAGATGGTAACGCCTTTATATGCTAGGGAAGGTCTTGTTAAGGCTCCTTGGTATATGAGGGTGTTACACTATGGTTGGGAGATTTTAATGCTGTCTTATCTCCTATTGAGAGACTGGGAGGTAGCACTAGTGAAGCTGAAATGGAACACTTTCAGGAGTATGTGTCTTTTTGTGGAATGGAGGATATAAGTGCTACTGGTGCCCTCTATACTTTGTCAAATAAGCAGGAACCAAATGCTAGAGTATATAGTAGACTGGATAGAGCTATGGGCAATCAAGAATGGCTAGATGAATTTGGGGATTATATGGCTCACTTTCACCCGGAGGGACTATTTGATCACTGTCCTTGTACAGCGGTGAATAGGAAAGCTGAGTTTGATGGCAGGAGAAGCTTTAAGTATTTTAACATGTGGGGTGCTGCAACTACTTTTAAAGGCAGAGGCTGATAATACTTGGACGCTGCAGTATAGAGGGACTAAAATGTTCTCTGTTGTGAAAAAACTGAAAGCTTTAAAACCTGTCCTTAAGAAATTGAATACAACTTGTTTGTCTGACATAGAGAATAGTACTGCCATTGCTAGAAAGGTATTAGAGGAAATTCAAGAGAAGTTAGTGGATAATCCTAGGGACCTTAAGTTGATCCAACAGGAACTTGATTTATCTGCTCAGCTAAAGGGCCTAATCATAGCTAGGGATATCTTTCTTACTCAAAAAGCCAAATTGCAATGGTCATTGGAAGGGGACCTGAACACATCTTACTTTCACCGTGCAATTAAGAAAAGACTTATGTTGAATAAAGTTTTCCAGATTAAGGATAAACAAGGGGTTGTGTGTACTGAAGGGGAAACAATTCAAGCTGCATTCCTGGATTATTATCAAACTCTGCTAGGTACCCACACTACTACTGAACTAGTGAATTTTGTTGTGGTTAGAATGGGTCATTGTTGTTCTAAGGATCACTGGTCTATTCTGGCAAAGCCTGTCACAAGTGCTGAAGTTAAAGTTAGTCTTTTTAGCATTCTTAGCTGGTAATCACCTGGGCCTGATGGCTATAATAGCCAGTTTTACAAAGATGCTTGGGATGTGGTAGGGGATGAGGTGTGTGCTGCTATTATCAATTTCTTTGAATCTGGTCAGTTGCTCACTCATGTTAATGCAACTGACAATATCCTTATCCCAAAAATTGATAGACCAACTAGTGTAGTTCATTACAGGCCAATCTCTTGCTGTAATGTACTCTACAAAGTTAAATCCAAAATTTTGTGCACTAGGTTGGCACAAGTGTTACCTGATATAATTAGCAAGAGTCAAGGAGCTTTTGTCAATGGTAGGATTATTCTTGAGAATATACTAATTTGTCAAGACTTGGTTAGAATGTATAACAGAAGGAAGGCATCTCCTCATTGTATGTTCAAACTAGATCTTCAGAAGGCATATGATTCTATTGAATGGTGGTTCCTTGAACAGATGCTAGATGCTTTGAAGTTTCCTGAGAGTTTTAGAAATAAGATCATGATGTGTGTATCTACCCCTACCTATACTTTGAATCTTAATGGGACTCAATTTGGTTTCTTTAAAGGAAGGAGGGGTTTGAGACAAGAGGACCCTATCTCCCTCCTTCTATTTTGTATTTCTATCGAATATTTGTCTAGGGTGATGAATTATGCTGTGGGGCAATGGTACTTCAGGTTTCACCCTCTATGTAAGTCCCTGAAGCTGACACATTTGCTATTTGCTGATGATCTCCCCATGTTCTGCAGAGGAGATCATAAATCTATTATGCTTATTCTGAGGGTCATTGCTACTTTTACTGCTGCTTCTGGACTCACAGTAAATGCAACTAAGTCTGAAGTGGTGTTTAATAGTGTAACTGATGCTCTGAAGCAGGATATTACTTTTATATCTTGTTTCCAGGAGGGTACTCCACCCTTTAAATATTTTAGAGTACCAATCCAAGCTGGTAGATTAACAAAGCATGACTGTAATAGTCTTGTGGAGAGAATTGTGGCAAAAATTAGGGGAATAGGGGCAAGGAAACTGAGTTATGTTGGAAGAATTGTCTTAATCAATTCTGTTTTTAATACCTTACACAACTATTGGTGCTCTATATTCCTTTTGCCAAAGTGTGTTATAAAAAGAATTGAAGCCCTCTGTCGTAATTTCTTGTGGAATGGGGATGCTGATTACCAGAGGACCCCTTTGGTTGCTTGGGATAGTGTCTGCTGTAGCAAAAAGGAGGGTGGTGTGGGTGTTAAGAATGCTGGGATGTGGAATGTTGTCACTGTTGACAAGCTGGTGAACTGGATTTATACTAAAGCTGGCCGTTTATGGGTGATGTGGATTGATCATATTTATATATATATGAAAGGTGCTGATTGGTCTTCTTATATACCTCCACAAGATTCTAATTGGAACTAGAGGAATGTTTGCAAAGTTAAAGGTATGTTAGCTAATGGTTTTCAGGGTAACCACTGGACATCTGATGCTAGGGGTTACTCTATTAATGCTAGTTATCAATGGCTACAGGGCTCACACCCCCATGTACCTTGGTATAAGGATGTGTGGGATAGCTGGACTGTTCCCAAGCATAGTGTGATTGGCTGGCTGATTCAGAGACAAGCTCTGAATACCAGGGTTAAGATGTTCCAACTTGGGATTAGTGGCAGCAATAGCTGTGTGATGTGTGAACTGGGCCAGAACCTCATGCTCTTATGTTTTCTGATTGTGCCTATAGTAAACTGGTGATCACCAATATTGAACACTGGTTGCAAATGAGACTTCAAAGTCTTCTTGGACGTCGCTCAACTGTCAGGAGGAATGTTTGGAGAGTGGTTAGACTAGCCTGTTGGTATATCCTTTGGATGGAAAGGAATAAATGCAGGATTGATATGAAGATTAGAAGACCTGAGTTGCTTGTCTCAGAAATTCAGAAAGTGGCTCAGATGAGAATTCAGCAGAAGTTAATCTTACCTATTCAGCAGTCTGATGTAATTTGGATAACAAGCCTAGGTATTAATGTGTAATCGTAGGATTACTCTCTTGTATTGGCATTAAGTTGTTGAATTGTTCATGTAATATTCTACTTGATTAATCAAAAGCTTACATTTCACCAAAAAAAAAACACCCACAAACACCAAGAACCATCGCTGAACAACCATCCCAAACATCTCGTAGCACCACCATCACCGGACACCAAACACAAAGAATTACCATAGAACCGTCATTTTTAATCGTGTCAAATTGGACTAATATTTCAGATATTTGGTTACCATTTTTATTACATTTCACCAGTTTTTGGCGCGAGAAAGGCCTTCGAAAATTTCCTTCAACACTGAAATTATCTAAAAGCCCAATTATAAGTGAAAAAACCTTAAATTGATTGTGAAATTGGCGATATACTGAAGATGGAGGAACTCATCACGAAATCTGAAGAAAACAACATATTGATAAAGGTTTTTGTGGGTTTTAATCAATATCGAATAAATTTGCTATTAATGGGGAATTTTTCTGGGTTTCATCAATTTCGGATTTCCCAAATTCGACAAAAAAGTTAGGGTTTTTGGTGAAGAATGAAAATTTTGTTAATGAAATGTTGAAGTGTGTACTGTATTATGTTAATGAATGATGAAGAATGAAGAATATGTTAATGGAATGTTGTGTTTAATTAATGATGATGAAGAATGAAGATGGCGGCAGAGGGGGAGGTGAGAGAGAGGAAGTTAAAAAAATGAAATTGTAGTTCATTTAACAAGAGTTTACCTATTTAACAGGTAGCCCTTCAACTAGGTGTAAAACGGGAAGGTTGTTGAATAGGTAGGATTAATGTGAGATAATGTAAAAGGATTAATATAGGTGGGACAGTAATAGGATAGATTATTCCTGTGAAATAATCCTTATTTTTATATAGAAACTTGAATTATATTCTTATTTAGAGTTAGTGTACATCATAACAATTATTGAGGTACATTTCTAAATACAAAACTATTTTTTTTTTTTGGCAGCAATATATAAAGGTTACACATTAACACTACTTACTCATGGCCCTCATAGCGAGGTCATGAGCAATCTTATTAAAACGCCTAGGAATAAAAGTAAAACATAAACAATGAAAATACGGGAAGTAGAGACCCATGTCATCCAGGATCCCTTTAGTGCAATGATGCGCCATCTCATTCCTAGTCAGCTGAAGTAACAGCTGCAAGCAGTCCGAAGAAACTTCTAAATGAAGGATTCCCTGTTTACGAGCCCAACCCAACACATCCTTTAGACGTAATGCTTCTGCTTTCAATGTATATTGCGCATTAATTTTAACACTTCTAGTGAATAAAGAAGCACCATCATGGGCATAAGCAATCCACCCAATAGCCGAATTCCTAACAGATTTCCATCCTACATCGACCATTACCTTAACTGAAATGCACGATGTTGCTCCACCGATCACATAAAAGGGTTGTCGATCACGTACCTCCCGGACCAAAGAATCACAACCCCTCCCTATATCCTTACTTGCCACATCTCCTCTATCTCCCATATCCCGTGCCTTTAAGATTATATCCACTGTGCTTCTCCATATACCATAAAACATCTGGGGATGAAAACGGTCCCCATGAAAAACCACCCTGTTCCGGACCACTCACAAACACCACGAAGTACCCAAGAACTTAATCATTTTAAGTTCAGCATCCTCTGTCTTACCCAGATATGTGGCCCAGTTGATAATCCACTCCCCAATATCCATGGAGGGAGCACAATTAACGCGAATACCCAAGTCTGAACAGGTCCAAATGCGCTGAACCACACCACAGTCCCGAAACAAATGTGCTCTCATTTTCAGGACTTCCTCACCAGCCGCACATACTTTACAAGTAGGATCTACCTAAAAATTCCTTTTAGCCAGACTAGACCCCATGGGCAGAGAATCCGAAATAAGTCGCCATAAGAACACTTTCCACTTTTGCGGTACTTGTAATTTCCAAAGGCCCCTTCTACAAAAATTAATTCCTGCTCCATTTATCCGCGTTTTGTCTTTTGAACTCGCGTGCATCGACATAAATTTACTAAAAGCAACCCCATATCCACTCTTCACCGAATACATCCCATATCTCGTGTGCTTCCAATAAATGCAATCGCGAACATGCGAAACACAGACAAGGATGGCCAATACGTGATCCACGTCCTCCTTGTGGATAAGATACCTAACCCGCCTCTCATTCCAACCGCCATCCTCACGACGAAGATCTTTAATCGACAGATCTTTTAAACCAGCATTTTCTAGTTGTAGAGCTTCAGCACTCGGCCCCGGCGTTTCACCATTCACCCAACAAGTATTCCAAATATTGAGGTTAGATTCTATCCCTGGCTTCCAAGAGACATTTTGAGATAAAAGGTCAACACCATAGAGAAGACTTCTCACCCCCTATAACACATTACTTGATCTGTTGTAATCCAATCCTGTACCCATCCCATGTCGTCCAAACAACTTTGCTCTAAAAACCTTACAAAAGATAGAGTCCTGACCTAACACAATCCTCCAGGCCTGCTTAGCCAGCAAAGCTTGATTCAGACATTCTATATTACGCATTCCGACCCCTCCAGCACTCTTCGGCAAACTCAGAAAATTTCTACTACACCACTGAGTACCCTTTCCAGACCTACATCCAGCCCACCAAAAATGTGATAACAAAGAATTAATCTTGTTTGTCACACTTACTAGAATTTTGAAAACCGATAGAAAGTAATTTAAGAGATTTGATAGAACGGATTAAATTAGGGTAAGTCTACCAGCTGATGAAAGAGAAATCCCATTCCAAGAAGAGACCCTCTTCATAACGCTATCAGTAAGCGTCATAAATAAATCCCTCTTATACCCCTGAAATTCCATTGGGATTCCAAGGTACTTACCAATCCCTTTGTTTTGCCAAATATTAACGACCCGAAGACACTTCCTAGTCTGATTCAACCTCATACTTGGACTAAAAAGAATTCCAGATTTTGCGTCATTAATCTTTTGTCCAGATGCTTCACAATACGCATCCAAAATATGCCTCATGTGTTAAGCAGAATTTCCTGTGTCCCGGAGGAAGAAAACCGCATCATCCGCGAAGAAGAGATGTGTCAAAGGTGGAACCTGATTACATAGCCTAATACCTAGTAACAACCCACGATTTTGAGCTTGGATCACCATCCCCGATAACACTTCCATGCAAAGAATAAACAAATAAGGTGATAAAGGATCCCCTTGCCGAAGTCCACATTTCGGCAAGAAAGGGTTAAGGGGCGATCCATTAAGCAGCACCTCGTACGACACCGTCGTGACACAACTCATGATCAATGTAATTAATCTCTTAGGAAAACCAAATTTACCTATGACCTTCGCTAGGAAATCCCATCGAATCCTATCATAGGCCTTGCTCATATCAGCTTTCAATGTAAACCTTCCATATTTTCCACTTTTATGCCCATTTATCTCATGTATGGCTTCATGAGCCAAAAGAATATTATCACTAATAAGCCTTCCCGGAATAAATGCATTTTGAAACTCACCAGCTAATTTACCCATCACCCTGGCTAACCTATTAGCGATACACTTAGTGATAATTCTCATAAAGACGTTACAAAGGCTAATTGGACGATAATCTTGTACTACTTATGGATTTCCACTCTTAGGGATAAGAGCAATAAAAGTTTGATTAACCTCTCAAAGAACACGCCCCGAATTAAGCACAGAGAGTGCAACTTTAGTAAAGTCCTTTTAAATAAAACCTCAACATTTCTGAAAGAAAATGGCTGGGATACCATCAGGACCTTGAGATTTGAGGGGCCCCATTTGAAAACCTGCGGTCCTCACTTCCTTAGCAGTGAAAGATTTCCGCAACCAATCCACATCATCATTTGTCAGACTTTTCGTTACTCCCCGGAAAATCTCATCCTCAACCTCCAAACACTCGGTATCACCCAATAACGAATTGGCCCCATATAATCCCATAAAATATTGCTGGAACGCTCTACTTACTTCACTAGGATCATAAACCCAATTTCCATCATCTCCTTTAATCCCATGAATGAAATTTCTCCCTTCCCTGCCTTTGACCCAGTTAAAGAAGTATTTAGTACAGGTATCCCCATCGATGGCCCATCGAATTTTTGCTCTCTGTTTCCAAAACATATCTGCAGCTCTAGCAAAGGCCCGTACTTTCTCATCTACCTTAGAATATTCCTCATCTTTACCTTTCTGTATTGCTAACTCCATCCCCTTCTCAAGACGGTCATCAAAAACCTCCCACTTTTGTTTCCATTCCTGTCTCCTATCAAGCGTCCATGCTTTCACCCTTTGCCTAACCAAAGCTAGTTTCCTAGTGACCCAAAAGGCAGGAGAACCCCTAAAATTCACATACCAAGCCTTTTGTATTTCTGTGACACACTCCTCATGATCAAGTGCCCACGAATCCAATTTGTACGGTTTCTTAGTCACATTCCTTATAAGATTAAAATCCACCTCAATTGGGGCATGATCAGATATCTGAATTGGATAATGCTTTAACCCAGTATTCAAAAAGAACGTGAACCAATCCTTAGACCCCATGGCTTTATCCAACCTTTCATACACACGGGCTTGTCCCTTACGATTGTTACACCATGTAAATTGAGGACCCTTAAACGGTATATCAACTAACTGATTTCTAACTCGCCACTTATTGAATGTTCATGGATGAAATGGCAACTACTCTAGTTCTATTCATACAAATTTCTGAACTTATTCTTGCTAGTCGTCACACGATAATGCCATGTATCATAATGAAATCCACAAATTTTGCATCAAATACTCATGATGTGGTAATTAGCAAGAATGCAATGTCAATGTCATATATATTCAAGGAGGAATATGTTGGAGTCACACGACAAACTTCCTTGATCTTTACTTATTTGGGGTTTGTATCTATTTAAGTGTCTAACACCTTCTCTTTTGAACCTAGTTCCAACCTTAATAATTAAGATAGGTACTTACTTCTTATTGCTCCCACTCACTTCAAGAATTTCTTCTTGATGAAGACTTATCTTCATATAAATTCCTAGTTAATCCTTCACAATGATGAACTCTATTGTGCTATTTGGTTAATCAAAATTTCTAACAAATTAATTTACCAATTTTAACATTGTCATGTTCTTAACAACTTAAGTGCCTGATGACAAGTGTTTAGGTTGAGCAATAAGACTTTTGAACCATGGATGCATAGAAGAATATTATCATAACATATTTTGACCAATCATTACCTCTAGTCATATTTCTTCACAAGAAATCATACATAGGTATGTTAGGAATTTAAGATGCTAATTTTATATACATAGGACAACTCCTATGGAGTTCTATGGAAT
This sequence comes from Silene latifolia, assembly GCF_048544455.1. Taxonomy (NCBI): domain Eukaryota; kingdom Viridiplantae; phylum Streptophyta; class Magnoliopsida; order Caryophyllales; family Caryophyllaceae; genus Silene; species Silene latifolia. The sequence continues at coordinate 78,257,697 of NC_133537.1, read as the reverse complement.
AGAACGATTCCTATGGAGCTAGTCCACAAGCTATGATACGGTTCATTTTTAGAAAGAGATTCTTTGTCGTTAGCAATAGTGGTTTAGTGGAGACTCGTGTTGCAATCGAATGATATCGCATATGAGTAGGAGTAATGAATAAAGAACAACATAAAATAATGAAATAGTGAGAAAAGAAACATTCATCGTTATAATTAAAACATTTTAGCATGTTTTAGCATTTATATAATGACCTCCACCCAATTATATAAATGATTTAGAGATCCAAAATTCATACTAACTTGGATGTGAGCCAACGGGCCCTCTACACCTTTACTAATATAACTTGGTGGGTTAACCCTCTTAACCGATTCTACAATTAGAACTCTCGGTCGATAAATTTACGTGGAGTTCATCTTTGGCCCGAACCTATTGCGGCTACAGTCGCAAAATACCTTCGTTGAGATCAACCAAACTTTTGAAGTGTAATAACTATTTATTACCCCACTAACCCAACGTCAATTGTAAGTACCCCGGTATAATATTTCAATACCGTATTGTACCTTTATGAAATTGAGATTCATGGGTTCCTACTATTTGGTAAGGCTATGTCTCAATCTTTAAAATGTGTGAGGTCGAGTCAATTTATTATCTATCAAATTTAAGTGAAATAAATTTTCGAACTAACGATAATTATAATTGACACGGTCGAATACTCGATATAATATGCATGTGTTTTTTATGGCGATTTGGCTATGCATGCAAACATATAAAGAAAAATGCAAAGCAATAAATAAATTTCCTAGTATGGCCTTCCTAAAATAGAAAATCTAATATTCTATTACAAATTCAGAAACAAACTCTATTGGTCCCTTGAACTTCAACTGGCACGCTTTTCCAAGGTAACAACGTCTTGATCGGAACGCCTTTCCGATTGGCACCGGCTTGGAGGAACTCCGGAATTACAAATAATAATAAAATACATAGCTATTCCTATTATACATTTGCAATATGGAAAAACTAGTAAAAATAAAAGTGATACGAGATCACAATTAAAATTACAACCGAATCGGTAATCCCTTACATTACGGGTAATACCGATTAAAAACTAAGGCTATACTAAGATAAAATTACATAATTCAAAATTATATAAATAAAATATGACATTCATCAATGAAATATGCAGCATTATTATATGATCTAACATGCCAAATTAATGTGCCAAATCGCCCTATTTAAACTTATATCGTATATAATCCGGTTTTATGGAAATGCGTGATAATAACTTATTAAAATCACAAATCAATACTTAAATCAAATTGAAGTCCAAGTTAACTATCCTAACCTTTTTAGAACTCAAAAATTAGACTTCATTCAATTTTTGACTATAATTCAACTTGGTTTTGTATTATTGCTTATTAACCTTCTCTTAATCATAACAATTATGAAATAATTCCCAATAAATCATAAAAATTTGAAAAATTTCGAAATCCCAATTTTGTAAATACTGGAATATTATCAACCAAAAAACTCAATAAAATTTTGCCCAAAAAATATTTATAATTTATTTCATTGATAAATCGTATAAAACATAACTTTTAAAATTTAATTCCAAATTAAACATTAAAATTATGGAAAAATCAAAATCAAAATTTTGAACATTCTCAAATAATTTCCAGAACCTGGAAATGTCAAAATTTTAACCAAAAATTTCGAATTTATTTTTATGACTAATAAAGTTGCCCATTTATCGATTTTATCACATAAAAATCAATAAACATACCAAATCAATCAAAATTAATCATGAAAATTTAGATCTAATGTTCATATCAAATATACAACATTAGAGAAAAATTTCATGCCATAAAATTTACTTTAGTTATTTTTGCTAAGAATAGTCACTATTTATATCATTTTAACCATTAAAATTATAAATCATGCATAATAAATCACATTTATCTAAAATTTTGACATACAATCTTTAAAATATCCATGTGACATCATATTAAAATTTTGTGGTCTGTTTCAAAGTTTAACTATTTTTAGTCATTTAACCTCTATTTATGCCATTTTTATCACATAAAAATCATAAATCATGAAATATTAATCACATTAATACGAAATTTTACATACAATAAATAAAATATTCATGTGAGGTCATACAAAAAAATCACGGCCATTAGTGAAGTTTAACTATTTTTAGTAAATAAAAGTTCATTTTACTCAATAAAATGTAATTATTTCACTAAAAATCATTAAAATAAGCAATAATCATCCATAAATCATCAAAATGATCTAAATATGTTTTAGAATCAGAATATATTATATGCAAAATAATTTTGTGGCTTTATAACATAAATCACAAAATAACTAGTTTTATTTAAGTTACATTTAACTCGGATAAACTAAACCGATTATGCATGCAACACCAAAGCTCTTGATACCAATTGTTAGGTTCATATACCCTTATTAGACTCATATAATCATTTTATAAATTACTTATAATTTATATTTGTGTAGATCTAGTTGCATGCATAACAAAATAAAAGAGATGAAGAAGAAAACAATGTTCCTTACAATGTTAAATGGTTCGAAATGGGCACAAGTAAGGTCTCGTACCTTCACTTGTTCTTGAGCTCAATATATTAGGATGATTTCCAAAATCTTCAAGTTCCAAGTGTAGGAACACTGTAATCGGTTGCACCCAAAACATTCCCATAATATTAATTCATATACTAACTAGGTATTATGAATTAGTAACCTTAAATTTGGATCTAATATTATTTTAATGACTACAATAGTAATTTTAGAGATGTTTTTAGATCTAGAACAAAATTATCATAAAACAATTTTTATGAGAGAAGATAAGAGAGAGAGCATATGAGATTCTCTACCCAATAAAAATGAGAACCAAAATGTTCTCTAATAGGGATGGGAAACCGGATTTTGGTGGCTTGGGAAGGCAAGGCTTTTGCTTTTTATCTTACCCAAATGCTTTTTGTCTTACCCATAATCCTAGGGTAGGTTTAGCTAAATGTAAGGTAATTATGGTGTTTATTTATATAAATAAGAACACCCATTATCACCCTTAACCACCCAATTTTGGTCCACCCTTGATAAAATGGAGATCCATTTCACAACTTATATTTTGTCATTTGTAATGTGTGATATGTGACACATAACATGTCACAACTAATTTTAATACATATTTAACAAATTAAATATCATTATATTATCAAATAAATTACAAATAACAATTTAAATAGTAATTCACAATTACATATATGTAAAACGGGTCGTTTTGAATTTAGTTAATATAATCTACAACATTTTGTAATTATAACTAACTAACAATTCTTCTCTCAAATGTTTCATAAACATTAATCAATTTTAGTAATATAACAAATTAATTACTAAACCGAATCTTATTTAATCACATTTCAATAAGATATATAACTCTCTCTTATAAAATAAATTTGTTCAATTTAAGGATTTAATTAATCCGTATCAATATACGATTAATTAACTTTTCAGTTTGGGAATCGTCTTATACGTGTGACCTTAAGGGATCAACTGATCACCATCGTCAAACGACACTAATGTCAAACTCTAGTTAGCCAATCATTACTGATTAATGTTGATCAGTTGACTATATAATGAATCATCCCTTATGTATTCTTATTATGAGATTTAATTATGATTTTAAATCATGTGATCGCACTATTGTTGAGGATACATACTCCAACACGTGCCCCACTGAGTGACAAAGGCCGTCTTATGCATGTCTTATATGGTCATTTTGATCTGATTATACCCTGCATACCCGTCCATGAAGGATAACAATGCGTGATCCTCTGTATTATCTACCAATATATCGATGTGTGGTAGAGGGAAGTCTTGCTTTGTTTAAGTTTCTGAAATCAACACAAACCCGGATTCGTCCATGCTTTTTGGGTACGGGGACTATGTTAGCCACCCAGTCTGAATACTCGGAAACATTGATGAATCCGGCTTTGAATTGTTTATCGACTTCTTCTTTGATCTTAAGAGCCCATTAGGTCCTCATCCGACGAAGCTTCTGATTTACAGGTTTGAAACTTGGTTTGATTGGAAATCTATGCTCTGCAATATCCATGTTGATTCCTGGCATTTCTTTGTAGGACCAAGCGAAAACGTCCTTGAACGCTTGTAGGAGATCTATGAAATTGGCCCTTGCAGTTGAGTTTAAGGTCGTCCTTATTCTAAGTTCTTGGGGTTCTAGATCGGTTCCAACGTTGATGGGTTCAGTGTCTCCAATAACTTGTGCTCCTTCCCCTTCTTGTAGTATCTCTTTAACTATGTAGGGAGGTAATTCGACTGAGTCTGGGTCAGGATCATCCTCATTATCATCGTAAATAGAATTGCATTCAGAATAACACAAAGAGTAAGAAAAATCTGATTTATTTATATTAAATTTTGAAAATAGCAAAATCAAAGAAGCCATCTGTTCAGTAGTCAGTGGCGGTAAAGGGACAGCTGCTTGGACATTTCCCGAGCTACTGTTACTATTTGATGCTATGCTAGGAGAAACAAGGGGATGGGAGTGACGACAGAAGAAGTGTTGGACCATATAGTTTATATGTTTATGTTTTGATGATGTCAAGGTATTTTATATTGTATATACTTGTTGTGCGTAATAGTTTGTTAAGTGTTTTAGCATTAACCTTTTGCGAACAACAAAGAGGATTGTGACGGTTACATAAGAAGTTCAAGCCCTCTATCAAGATCAAACAATCCAAAGATTCATTCAAGTATTATGTGAAGACGAAGTTCGTCTAGAAGATTAATCAAGCTTGGATGATGATGTAGCCTATACTCGAAGATCTCCTTGAAGATTAGAATAGTATAGGTGATTATCTCGTAATGGTAATTAGAGAATGAGTTTCCTAATTAGTAAAGTTATAGCTTTGCAGCTATAACATTACTAGTAAAAGAGTTCAATGTTATAGCTCTTCTACTATAACATTGAAATGCTGAGTTTTCATACACGACTTTTAAATGATTCGAAAATTGTTTTTACAAATTCTTAAAGTTTATTTTATATGTTTTAAGGAAAGTATTTATTTTATAAAGCCCGGTTTAGTGAGGTCCGGTTTTATGATTGGCGTTGATTGATAGTTTTTGGGTCAACTTATGAGTTGGACTCTACTATCAATTAGGGTTTCCATCTAGCCTCTTCTAAACCTAAATTCTAATTATATACTAAGATTAGGGTTTGCATGGTTCACGAGCCTATGAGCCGTGGTATGCCGTGTTACCTAAGAGATATTAGGTAAAGATTTTATTCTATAATATAATCTTTACATATCTTGTATATCTTACTTATATATTTGTTTATGATAAAAGATATTCTTGTTTTAGGAAATCTTATCATAATCTTAGAATTTATAGTAAAGATAATATTTGAAAGATTATATTCTATCTTTAGAATATTCTTTATTATCTTTTATGGCCTTTAGGTAAGAGATAATAAGAAGATATAATTTGCAATTATATCTTATTTCGGCTATTAGGGTTTTTATAGAAACCGTGTGGCCCTCCTCTTCTTTGCCTATAAATACTTTGTTATTTGCAACATCTAAAATAGAGACCTTAAGCATAAAAATTGTTTTCATATTTTAAAGAGCAAACCGTGTGTTTTTAACGAAAACCGATTTGCAAATTTTGAAAGGTCGTGTGTCACAAAACTCGCATACTTGTTTTTCATTTATCGTTATAAGATAATAGTGCTTAGTTGATTTCTTAACTTGTTCATTAATGTGAACCTTTGTTAGAATCATTAGTGCTTTCTTATTAGCGTAAGTTAGTTACTCGAGTATTTAACGGTACTCATTGAGTTACAGCTAGAGTTAGTTGTACGAGTTGGGTTAGTAAATTTGTAATCCGTAGAAAGGTACTAAATTTATTAATCGAGAATAGTGGACGTAGGTTTTGATTTGTGAAACTGAACCACTTCAAAAATCCGCGTGTCTCTTCTTGTTTCGTTCTTTCGTTTACTTTGCTTACAATCGTTAGTTGATTAGTTAAAGTTTAATCAATAAACTTTAAATAATCAATTACATTCGCACAATCGAAAAAGTTTTAAAAAGTTTTAAATTCTCAATTCACCCCCCCCCCCCCTCTTGAGTATTTTGGATCAATAGACTCTTCAATTGGTATCAGAGCCTCGTGCTCTTGATTGCCTAACCGCAAAGAGGCTGATCTATCTTGTTTTTCATTTATCTTATTGTTTTATATTCCGCTGCCTATCACGTGATAAATGGATTCCAAATATCTCAAGTGTCCCGTCTTTGATGGGAAGAATTATGGATTGTGGAAAAACATGATGACTCACTATGTGAAAGGACACGATTGGGAGTGCTGGAGGATTATCCAAAACGGACCACATAAAATTCTTGTGGCATCCGAGGAAGGCACTACCTATGAAAAGAAAGAAGAGGACTATGCCGAGGCCGACTACAAGAAAGCCGAAAAGAACTCCAAAGCAATAAGTCTTCTGCAAAACGGAATGACCTCTACTGAGTTCGATCGGTACTCCTCTTGTTCCACGGCCAAGGAGATATGGGATGGGCTCAAATTAGCTTATGAAGGTACTTCCATTGTTAGGAAGCACCGAATTGATTTGCTTATGCAAAAATATGAGCTATTCATTATGGAGCCCAATGAGTCCTTAGATAGTATGTCCGCAAGGTTTTCAAGTATCATAAACGAACTAAAAAACCTAGGTAGGAAATTCAGTACTGAGGACATTGCTAGAAAGGTTCTTAGGAGCCTTACTAAGAAGTGGCGTGCTAAGGTCACTGCAATGGAGGAATCACGAGATCTTGAAACCTTATCCTATCAAGAACTCATAGGTGCTCTCATGGCCCATGAAATTACTCTTAACAAAGATGACGCTGAACCAAGTCGAAATAAGAGTATGGCCTTAGCGAGCGAAGAGGTAGACTCTGAATTAGAGGATGAAACTGTCTTGTTTGCACGACGTTTTAAAAATAAAATTTTTCGAAATAGACAAACAAAATCATCCTATAACAACAATAACAACAAGTCATTCAACAAAAAGGTTAATGACTCAAAGTCGTCCTTTGCAAATAGAGGTTGCTTCAAGTGTGGAGAATCTAGTCACATGATCAAAGATTGTCCAACATGGGAGAAGATAAAGGACAAGACGAAACGTGAGAAGACAAAGAAAGAATTCAAGCAAGTTATGATGGCTTCGTGTTGGGGAGACCTTGACTCGAAGATGACGAGGAATCAATACGACGAAGTAGCAAACCTTTGTCTCAAAGCGGTGTCGATCTTGACCTAATCTCCGAAAAGATGACGATGAAAGCACAAATTCTCATTCAAACTATTGCTTTCTTGGAGAATCAGACGAGGATGACGATGAAGAGGTAAGTTATCTTGAGCTTAAGAAACGTGTTAGGAAATTGTCTAAAAGTTCTTTAATTCAATTCTTTGAACAATCTCTTGATAAGTGTCACGAACAGGATTTGGAATTAAAGGATCTAAAGGAACAGATTCTCGAAATTGCGGAAGAGAATCATATTCTCAAGACTAAAGCTAAGAAGTTGAAGTCTAAAGTTATAGCAGAGAATGCTACAACATTAGATTCTACTATGGCTGAAAAGAAGGAATTAGAGTCCAAAGTTATAGCTAATGAAGCTATAACTTCCAACCTAAAGCTTAATATTAAGCACCTTCAAGCCAAAGTTATAGCTAATGAAGCTATAACTTTAGAACTTAGAAAAGTCAGAGAACTTTTGGAAGCTAAGGTCACTTCTAATGAAGAAGTGATCTTGGATCAAAAGAAAGAGATAGATTCCCTTTCAAAGCAATTAAAAGAATCTAAGACCGACATGATCAATGTTAAGAAACACCACACCGATGTTGTGTTCATCCTTAACAAACGATTCCAAGACTTTCGTGACAACTTTAAAAAAGACAATGATGTAGATCACACGAAATGTCAAGAGGAAATTAAAACCCTAAAAGACCTACTTCTACACGCTAGAAAGGTACATGACAAGTGGGAAGGTAGCACGAAAGTCCTAAACTTCCTAACCAAACAATCTGACAATAATATGAATATGGGGTTAGGACATGAGTGCTATAGCCGTAGAGATCACTCTAAATGCAAATCAACACCTTCAGATTTTGACTTTAGAAAGAGGAAGTATCTTTGATCTTCCCAATATTTGATTTGCAATTACTGTGGTCATACGGGTCATATCCAAATCAATTGTGTCAAAAAGGCTCACGATTTACGAAAAAATGCCGAACATGCTAAAACTGTTGACACAGTTGTCGAGGATAAGGAAATCCCCATTAATGAACCTAACGAAGAAAGGAACAATAAATTTCGTTGGTTCTATGACATGGCCTTTGACTATTCTAAGAAACCTAGCACCTCACAAAGCCCTGGTAAATCTCAACCCAGTAAACCTATTCACAAGGCAAATAGTCAGGAGAGACCTAGAGAAGTTCCGAGACCTAGAGAAATTCCGAGATCTAGAGAAAACCCTAACCCTAGAACTCCTTCCAAGCCAAACAAACCTAAAATTAGAAAAACGGTCATTAGACGGGTTTGGGTTCGAAAGGATTTAGTATTTAGAGTAACTAATAATAAGGGACCCAACTTAGCTTGGGTACCTAAAAACTGTATCTAATCCTTTATGCAGGAAGTAGTGAAAGAAAACAACCAATGGTATCTTGACAGTGGATGTTCAAGACACATGACCGGAGACAAAAATCTATTTCTTTCACTCAAGCCCTTCAATGGAGGAAAGGTGACGTTCGGGGATAACAAAAAGGGAAAGGTTGTTGGCGTTGGCAAAATTGGAATTTCTAAGGATCACGCAATCAGTGATGTTTATCTCGTGGATGGTCTAAAGCATAACTTGCTAAGTATATCTCGACTATGCGACAAAGGTAACAAAGTAGTTTTTCATACTGATAGTTGTCGCATTATTATTGAAGGAACTAGCAATGTTATTCTTGAAGGCCACAGAAAAACGAACGTGTATATGGTAGATTTAAATGCTGTACCTACTAACTCCTTTTTCGTGCATGAAAGTTACATTAGATGATCCTTGTTTATGGCATAAGCGTTTTGGTCACATTAGCTCTCTAACCTTGAACAAACTCAAGAAGTGGGACTTGGTGGAAGGGTTACCTAAGATCAAGTTTGACCAAGAAAAGATGTGTGACACGTGTGCAAGATGTAAACAAGTAAGATCATCGTTCAAGCCAAAAAGAGTAGTAAGCACAGATCAAGCCTTGGAATTAGTACACATGGATTTATGTGGACCTATGAAGGTAAGGAGTAGAGGAGGATCCAGGTACGTCTTTGTTCTTGTAGATGACTACTCAAGGTATGTATGGCCTATCTTTCTTCATTCAAAAGACGAAACGTTTGATGAATTTGATTGTCTTATGAAACTTGTTCAAAACAAATATAAGACTAATCTAGTCTATCTCGTAAATGCGGATCATGGCACCGAATTTGATAACCAAACTTTTATAGAATATTGTCGAGTTAATGGTGTAGGGCATAACTTTTCTGCACCAAGAACTCCTCAACAAAACGGTGTCGTTGAACGTATGAATAGAACCTTAGAAGATATGGCACGTACAATGCTCTTGTGTAATGGTTTACCTCGTAACTTTTGGGCTGAAGCCATTAGTACTTCTTGCTACATCCATAATCGTGCTATGATCCAACCTATCCTTAAGAAAACCCCCTACGAACTCCTTAGAGGTCGAAAACCTAATATCTCCCATCTTCGTTGTTTTGGGAGTAAATGTTTTGTACATAATAACGGTAAAAACCGCTTAAGTAAATTTGACCCTAGGAGTGATGAGGCGATTTTCATAGGATACTCAGATCATAGCTAGGCTTATAAGGTCTTCAATAAAAGGACTCTTTGTATTGAAGAAAGTGTACACGTTATTTTTGATGAGGATAACATGTTCGATAAGCCGTTCTGAGGATGAGGAAGAAGACTTGGATGAGCCCGACTTTCGTCTCTCTAGAGACGATCCCCCGGATTTGGAATTAGAGGATAATGAAATTGAGGGAATAAACGATGAACTTGATCGTTCCTCTAAAGACAAAAAAGAGAAGGACAAAGCTATAGTTGATGATACTATAACATCCACTCAAAATAAGAACTCCCAAACCAATGTTATAGATGATGTTCTTTGTAACATTGAATCCAAATCAAGGTGTAGAGTCCGAGGTTATAATCGACTCAAACACAACACCCGAATTGGATTCAGGGGGAACTTCCCCTAATTCCGAACCAAATGAAGTCGGGACAAGCTCAAATAACGATGGTGAACCAAGCACTTCAACGAAGTGGAAATACAAGAATTCACACCCCATGGACAATATTCTTGGGAATATTAAGAAGGGTGTTCAAACAAGACGTTCCTTGAACAATTTCTGCTCTTTCTACTCTTTCCTATCTATGATCGAACCAAAGAACATCAATGAAGCTCTTGCTGAATCGGATTGGATTGTAGCTATGCAAGAAGAGTTACAACGATTCGAAAGAAACAAGGTTTGGCATTTAGTCCTAGACCAAAAAATCGTACGATCATTGGAACTCGGTGGGTCTTCGGGAACAAATTGGATGATGCCGGTCATTGTCGAAACAAAGCAAGATTGGTGGTCCAAGGATATAATCAACAAGAAGGAATAGATTATGACGAGACTTTCTTTGTTGCACGTCTTGAAGCTATTAGACTTCTGATAGCATTCGCCGCACACAAAGGAATGAAGCTCTTCCAGATGGACGTCAAGACGGCATTTTTGAATGGATATTTGCAAGAGGAAGTCTTCGTTGAACAACCCCCTGGTTTTAAGAATATCAAATTTGAGGATCATGTGTTCAAATTAGATAAAGCCCTATATGGATTGAAGCAAGCACCTAGGGCTTGGTACGACAGATTATCCAAGTTTCTACTTGACAAAGGATTGATGAGAGGATCCGTCGACAAAACCCTATTTCTAAAAACGAGGATTCGACCTTTTGGTTGTTCAAATATACGTCGATGATATTATCTTTGGATCGACCAACCGAAGCCTATGCAAATACTTTTCCGAGTTGATGACTTCCGAGTTCGAGATGAGTATGATGGGAGAATTGAAATTCTTCCTAGGTCTCAAAAATACAACAAACAGATGAAGGCATTAAGATCCATCAACAAAAATACATTAAGGAGTTGATTCGGAAATTTGGAATGGAAAATTCACATGTTATGCCTACTCCAATGGTCGAGAACAAGAAATTGACATTGGATGAAAACGGTAAATCGATTGATGAGACTACTTACCGTGGTATGATTGGTCAACTGTTATATTTGACCGCAAGTAGACCCGATATTATGTTTAGCGTATGCGTTTATGCGAGATATCAATCGTCTCCCAAAGAATCGCATATGACGGCCGTAAAACGAATTTTGCGTTATTTAATTGGAACGGCCAACTTATACCTATGGTATCCAATGGAGTGCAATTTTGATCTAATCGGTTATTCCGATGCCGACTACGCGGGATGTTCTCTAGATAGGAAAAGCACGTCGGGTGTCGCCACATTTGTCGGACCGTGTATCATCACGTGGGGTTCAAGAAACAAAATTGGTTGCTCTCTCAATCATGAAGCGAATACATCGCTGCAGGGTATATGTACTCAACTTTTATGGCTTAAGCAACAATTACGTGATTATGGTGTTGACGTAGGATGTATTCCTATTTTATGTGACAATACTAGTGCGATAATAATTTCTAAAAATCCCGCACAACATTCACGCACCAAACATATTGAGATTAGACACCATTTTATACGAGACCATGTTGAGAAGGGGAATATAAAACTTGAATTTTGTAGTACTGAAAAACAATGGGCAGACATTTTGACAAAATCATTAGCTAGAGAACGATTTGAGACTTTACGGTTGGAAATTGATTTAATCAGTGGTACCTAAGTTTCTATATTTGTTCAATCCTTTTATGACTGACTAGTTAAGTTAAGATTGTATGACTGTGTCCGTATATTGCGTTGCATGAATAAATTCGTTTATAGAAATATTATTTTCATAAGATTCTATTTGCTATTTAGATTTTAATTAATATACAAACTTATTCTCATCAATAAACAAACACACCATATTCTTTTATCTTTCCAAATCAAAAGAAAATCTATCACATAAAGGCTCACAAGTACACGGCTCATATTGGTATCTTTCCTATATCAACCCAATTTCCTAATTCATGTCTTATCATCATAAATTTCATCTTATCACTTTCCTATTCCTAATTAACTACACTTACCATATTACACCTACACTTGTTTACCCTAAAACCTACACCTATATCTACCTTTGCTTGTAACCGTCCACCCATCCCCACTTGCCTACCTCTTTCTTCTTCTAAATATTTACAATCATTAAATATCTTCTTCTTTACTCCAACAATCACCATCATCCCTTTTTTAAACCTTCTCCATCATCATGAACACATCCCATGCAAAAAACACCCGATCCTCAACCCGTCACCACCAAAACCGTCCCTTTCCTCACCAAACATCACCTTTGCCACCACATACCCCTCATTCCATGAATTGTCCTTCACCACAACCAAACCAAAACTCGCCCCTGTTTCGTAGTCGGGACGAATCGGTCTCCGAAGGAAAAAGACGCCGTCTTTTCAAAGGTAAAAATAAAGTTGTTGTTGATAATGGTGAAGCGATTGTGGAGGAACCCGAGGTGATAGTTCGGAATGGTGTTACTCGTACTCTGCTCAGAGATGCTTCAAAGCCGCGACGAAGGAGGGATTGAATCATGTTAAACTTACACACGATGAAAGCATCTTGGTTAATCGAGTTTTGAGGTATTCTATTCATGGTGGTCGGTATTATCCGAAGTCTTGGTTGGTTAGTGTACCCGCTCTTGCTTTCTTTATTAATTTTCTTGATTTTCAAGGGTGGAGTCACATAAGTCAGTTTTCGGGTCCTATATACCCGTTTGAGGTGGTACATTCTTTGCAAGTGTGTCGATTAAAAAGGAGTCTTGCATGCGCGGTTGTTAATGGTGTCGATGTTACCGTCTCTGTTTCGGATTTTTGCTCTGCTTTTTCGGTTCCTAATGAAGGGATTGAATTAAATCCGAGTCTTGAATGGTCCAATGTTGGAAGTGAAAAGGAATTGTTGGTGAAACAATATTTTGAGGAGATGACAGAGGGTGTCAATATCGTGGTTCGTCCTCTTTCGGCCAAAATTAAGTTCCTCTTAAATTTCTTGTGGAACACAGTGGTGCCGAGAAGAGGGGGCCGTGATAAGGTGTCGAGTTATGAGGCGATTATGGTTTATTCTTGGTTGGAAGGTCAAAAGGTGAACTTGGGGAGTGTTGTTTTGCACCGTATTCTTCAAACGGGTCTTACGGTCACTAAGGACAAATTGAGCACTACAATCGATTTGCCTTACGGTATGTGGATATCTAGGTTGTTGGAAATTAAGCAAGTGATAGGGCCTGAAAGTTATGGTGTTAGTGCTAGAGATTGTATGTGTGACAAGTTAATCAAATTAATGGGTCTTGTTGTTGATGGACCCGAATTGCTACTTGTCAAAGATGTTGAGAAAGTTCCGGTGGATTCGGGTTTAGGAGCAATGGAGTCGAAGTTGGAAGGGTTTATGAGTGGGTTAATGCAGAAATTTGAGGAGCATTCGACTAGTTTGGCTACGGCATTGTCGCGGGTTGGACCATCTCGGCCCTTAGACTCGGGATTGGATGCTAGTCGGGTGTACTCGTGGATGGAGGATGTGGACAAGAGATTGGCGGGTTTTGAGAGGGAGTCAAAGGCTATACGTGGGAAGTGTTCCCACACGGTGATCGTCTCACTTTCCTTACGAGTCAGGGTGGTGCGTTGGTGATGCACTGGAAAGCGATGGCGGGAGATCAAGCTCTTACGTTGGAAGCTACAAAGGCTCTTTCCTTGAAGGTCCTTAATTTTGAGAGGAGTATTGGTACTCTTTCACAGTTGGTTAGGAGCTCTTTCGACTGTCTGGATGCTTTGGAGCACCGTACCCGACCCGACTACGTGAACCCGTATAAGACCCGCAACATCTGATTTTCTCTCGTCCTACCCTCATTAGCCCTTACCTTAATTAGCTTTTCTTTTATTTCATCTAATGGTGTGTTAATCAAACTCTTTTCGGCCCATTTTGGCATTACACTTGTGGTTATGGCCCAAGTGCTCTATTAGACATGTTATCATTCGGCCCATTTCGGCTTTAGACATGTTTAATTCTTGGTTTGTATGCTAATTATCTTTTGGATGCTTCTAGTCTTGCATGTTACTTTAATTCTTATGACGTTTTTATCTCTTGTCTCGTCTTATATTATTCTAGTCATTTTTGATTTGTTCTTAACTTTTCGATGATGTCAAGAGGGGGAAAGAACGTCTATAGTAAGCATCTACCTAAGCTTGCTCCTTGTCAAGACCGATTGTCTCTTAAAGTCCTTTAAGTTTCGGTTTTGAAGATATTGTTTTGATCTTGCGTTAGTCTTTATTATCAAGATAACGGTATTATATTGAGGGGGAACTTTTGAATTAGTCACAATTTTAGGAGACTTGCCATCATCAAAAAGGGGGAATTTGTTGGACCATATAGTTTATATGTTTATGTTTTGATGATGTCAAGGTATTTTATATTGTATATACTTGTTGTGCGTAATAGTTTGTTTAGTGTTTTAGCATTAACCTTTTGCGAACAACAAAGAGGATTGTGACGGTTACATAAGAAGTTCAAGCCCTCTATCAAGATCAAACAATCCAAAGATTCATTCAAGTATTATGTGAAGACGAAGTTCGTCTAGAAGATTAATCAAGCTTGGATGATGATGTAGCCTATACTCGAAGATCTCCTTGAAGATTAGAATAGTATAGGTGATTATCTCGTAATGGTAATTAGAGAATGAGTTTCCTAATTAGTAAAGTTATAGCTTTGCAGTTATAACATTACTAGTAAAAGAGTTCAATGTTATAGCTCTTCTACTATAACATTGAAATGCTGAGTTTTCATACACGACTTTTAAATGATTCGAAAATTGTTTTTACAAATTCTTAAAGTTTATTTTATATGTTTTAAGGAAAGTATTTATTTTATAAAGCCCGGTTTAGTGAGGTCCGGTTTTATGATTGGCGTTGATTGATAGTTTTTGGGTCAACTTATGAGTTGAACTCTACTATCAATTAGGGTTTCCATCTAGCCTCTTCTAAACCTAAATTCTAATTATATACTAAGATTAGGGTTTGCATGGTTCACGAGCCTATGAGCCGTGGTATGCCGTGTTACCTAAGAGATATTAGGTAAAGATTTTATTCTATAATATAATCTTTACATATCTTGTATATCTTACATATATATTTGTTTATGATAAAAGATATTCTTGTTTTAGGAAATCTTATCATAATCTTAGAATTTATAGTAAAGATAATATTTGAAAGATTATATTCTATCTTTAGAATATTCTTTATTATCTTTTATGGCCTTTAGGTAAGAGATAATAAGAAGATATAATTTGCAATTATATCTTATTTCGGCTATTAGGGTTTTTATAGAAACCGTGTGGCCCTCCTCTTCTTTGCCTATAAATACTTTGTTATTTGCAACATCTAAAATAGAGACCTTAAGCATAAAAATTGTTTTCATATTTTAAAGAGCAAACCGTGTGTTTTTAACGAAAACCGATTTGCAAATTTTGAAAGGTCGTGTGTCACAAAACTCGCATACTTGTTTTTCATTTATCGTTATAAGATAATAGTGCTTAGTTAATTTCTTAACTTGTTCATTAACGTGAACCTTTGTTAGAATCATTAGTGCTTTCTTATTAGCGTAAGTTAGTTACTCGAGTATTTAACGGTACTCATTGAGTTACAGCTAGAGTTAGTTGTACGAGTTGGGTTAGTAAATTTGTAATCCGTAGAAAGGTACTAAATTTATTAATCGAGAATAGTGGACGTAGGTTTCGATTTGTGAAACTGAACCACTTCAAAAATCCGCGTGTCTCTTCTTGTTTCGTTCTTTCGTTTACTTTGCTTACAATCGTTAGTTGATTAGTTAAAGTTTAATCAATAAACTTTAAATAATCAATTACATTCGCACAATCGAAAAAGTTTTAAAAAGTTTTAAATTCTCAATTCACCCCCCCCCCCCCCTCTTGAGTATTTTGGATCAATAGACTCTTCAAGAAGACTCTCTAGCGACTTCTCTAGACTCAGACTCTGATTCCGACTCCGACTCTGACTCTGACTCGAATTCGTTGTCTTCGGGTTCTTCTTTGAATATCTATGTGGACGTAGCCACCTACACGCCGGGCTAATCTGCGGACGTATAGCGGTCTTTTTGAAAGCCACGCTCGGCGGCGTAAAAATGCTTTCGACCGGATCGTTTTAGATCGGTCGGTTTAAATCTCGATGGGGTCTCAAACGATTAGAGATGTTCGGAGTCGCCACCAAGCATTTGTGGGATGCCTGGAACCCGTTCGAATTCCACTTTATACCTCGGTCAGATCGAAGCACAAAGCAGCGTTTGACATAGGTACTAAAGATAAGGAAATCGTCCCTCTTTAGCATCCTATCTCTAGAATGATTCTCGTACTCCCTGGATAAGGTCGTCCACTATCCAAAGTTTCTGAGTAACAGGTGAAGGTACGTATTGGGAAGCCCTTTAATCAGACACCCAATCCCGCCCGCGTTTAGCGACCTCTACTGATCGATCTTGGTTGGTTGAATGCAAAAGTTGATAAAACGGTTTAAATGCATGAATGTGCATCCAATAATTTAAACCTAACATGTGAGAGATTTTTAAGTCGGTTGACTTAATCCAAGTATCAAGTATAAGATGTCAAGTTGGATTAAAGGATGATTTGCATGCAAGACGGAAATTAAACATCCATTTACCGTATTAGGTTTAGGGTGCATAACATGATCCATTTGTCTTAGTAAGGCATTTTGCAAATATGGTTTTGGGTAATCAAATAGTCATCTGATCCGTCCTATATCCAGGTTAACCGGAGTCGGGATCGTCCTAGACTAATGCTGGAAGGGAACAGGCCCTGTACCAGACGGCTATATGAGGCGCGAGCCAGCCGGCGGTGTAAGGGGCCTCCCTCTGGTTTTGAAAATGAGAAATGGAGAGCCTGTTCTGACCTTTTAGAAAACGTTATAAAACGTGTTGAAAATGGGTATTTGAACCCGGTTTGATTTGAAGGGGTCGTTTAGACCGCATTTGTTGATTTGAAGAACTAGACTCGAATAAGCATCATTATTTGATAATACTCGGTGTCGGGTTTCGTTTGACAAACTTGACATGAATAGTTTTGAAAATGATTATGGACTAATTGCTTTAAGTCCATTTGAATGTTATTAGTCGGTACTCATCATCCTACCCGGGTTAAAATCCGGCATGGTATGTAGAACCAAGGATGACTTTGTGTTGGTGACTAATATGTTTGTTTGAAAATGTAAAGAAATGAAATAAAAGGCTTTAAAATACCTTTTAAATGTCATTAACCAAATATTATCACCGAAACACGGATTTAACCGTCATGGTATGAGGAACCAAGGGTGAAAAATGTTTTATGGTTAAAACAAGTGAAATAAAATAGCAATGGTTCGAAAATACTTGAAATGGTGAAAACCGATTACAAATATGAAGATGGATTAAAGGGAAATGACGAGAATAAACACGATTGATCTCTGGTCTGAATACCCCATTTAGGCGCGAGCTAGTTGGCGACCTAAGGGGCTTCTGCCTCAGACCAAAAATCAGTTTTGGCTCGTTTATTCCATGTTTTGGTTCATGTTATGCATGTTTTAGCATGTTAGAGTCATGAAGCAAATGAAAACATAATAAAAGAGGATTTTTACACCCTCACACTTACATGTTTGGTTATGGCGAGTGATCGACGTAAGTGTAACAACTCGTTTGATCGGAAAAACTCGGTTTAAAACCATTTTGGTAAGTAAAAGAGTGTTTTAAAAGTTTAGTGATGGTGTAGTGGTCGAAATGGTCGGTCAAGTGGTTTAATGCACGATGACGGTACCAAATAATGTATAAGGCTCGTGTTTACGATCGGTAGGTCGTAAATACGCGTCGGATTGTGACTTAAGAAGTCGAGTCGAGAATTTTAAGGGAGAAAAGAGGGGGCGGACACTCGCATAAATCTCAAATGGGTGGCATTTGAGGGGTATTTATAAGAGAATGAGTGGTTGTGTGAGTTTTGAGCGACGTGGCCACCTGGGCTGCTCAAAGAAGCGCGAGCCACGTCGCGGGTCTTCGAGCTGTGTTGTCACTTTCACAACAAACGCAATCATGATTTGTTCTATCCTAGGTTTTGTAGTCACATGTTTGTGTTGGGAAATGTGTCCTCAACAATAGTGCGATCACATGATTTTAATATCATTATTAAATCTCATTTTAAAGAATACAATTGGGAAGTATTTATACTGTCAACTGGTCAACATATATCGGTAATGATTGGCTGACTAGAGTTTGACATTACTGTCGTGCGACGGTGGTGATCAGTTGACCCCCTAGGTCATACCTATAGGGCAACACTCTTAATTGATTATTTAATTAATCGTATAACGTTACGAGTTAATTAAATTACTTGAAAATTGATGGACGATTTTGGAAGTAAAATTTACGTATCATATTGAAATGTGATTAAATGAGATACGGTCTGAGTAATCGAATTGTTTCATTACTCGGATGAAATTATTGTTTAAGGAAACAATCGGAATTGAATGAATTTTTGTAAATACGATTTATAAATTGGTAAAATATTTTGGCACAAGTAATTATGAAATTACTAAATCAATTTTTGTATGTGACGTATTTTTATTAATACGTTGATTTTTAATATGTTAAAAATACATAACAAATTTATGTGACATGTGACATGTAACATATTGTCAATTGACAAAAATAATATGGAATCCATATTAACTAAAAGTGCCGAAATAATAGAGGTGCATTAGCTAAAATTGTGTTTATATTTTAAATAGAAAACATAATGATGAAAAAGCTAGGTAGCCATGCAACCCTATTCACCTTGTGAAGACCAATATGGGCATGCATTGGCTCCCCTAAAGCACCTCCACCCACCCGGTTTTCCAAGAGAGAAAAGGCAAGGGTTTTGTCTTATTTTTCTACATACACTACTTTGTTTTTGGTGTGTGATTATTCATTCCATCCATTAATCTAAAATAAGAGTTTTTAGAGAGATAAAAAAAAACTCCCATCTCTTCCTCCCCTAAACCGAAATATTTCAAGTGTTTAATAATATTTTGGTTCAATTTTCTTCTAGATTTATATTATACTAGTTCTTATAATATTAATCTTAATTAAGAGAAAGCCTTGGGTATAAAGCTTAGGGAGAGATCTTATACTTAGATCTTGTTCATCCATAAGGGAAAGCTCAAGAACAAGAGAGAAAGGTGATCTCTCTTGTGCCCAATATAACCGAAATCATCATTGTAAGGACATGATTTCTCCTCTATTTTATTATTGTTTGCATGCATAAAATCCGTTTTAATTTTATGACAAATTAATTTAGACATATATGAGTATGTTAGTTTGTATATGAATCTACAATTCCTTCAATCGGTATCTAGAGCCACGGTTGTTTGCATGCAAATTGGTTAAAAGTTTTTCCGAGTTATAAGAATAACAAATAAAACTTGAAAAAATTTGTGTTATTATGATATATCACGAAATTATTACATGCATGTTAATATTTCTGGTACTAAAATGTTTTAGGATATTTTGGTTAATTTTTCGGATTTTTATTGTTCATAATTTACAATAATGGCATTTAAATGTGATTTTATGAGTAAAAATGTCATTTTTGGTCTAAAAATAGCTATACTTCGAACTTTAAGTTGATTTTTGGATATGTTGTCACATATATTATTTTGAGATAACCTTTAAATTTTCATAATGTTTGGACTTGTTATGCTCGAAAAATGAATTTTTCATTATTAAATTCGGATTTAAGTGAAAAATAGGTTAATATGAGTTAAATTTCGAATCTGGTCATAGAAAATTAATATGTTGTCACATGCAATTTTACAAGATGTGTTTAAAATAATTGGCTATAAAGAAGTCTTTTTGCATGATTTATGAATTTTTGAAGAAAAATAGCATAAATAGTGACATTATTAGTGAAAATTAATAAAACATAATCTATGACTTAGGAAAAACGTGTAATGTTGCATTTTATTATCTTTTTCAGATCTAAAATTGAAAAGTTAATGAAAATAATTTTTCCATGTTTTTATGATTATTTTATTAAAAATCGATAAACCGCAACATTGTTTTTCCGGAAAAATTTCGAAATTTTTAACCTAAGATTTTGAACATTATGAGTGTCATGGAAATTTTCCAGAATGTTCATGAGTTTAAATTTCAATTTTTGAATTTATTTGAAATTTTGTGATTTATTTGAAGTTTAATAGCTTATTTTTGTATTTTTGGTCCATTTATGAACAATTTTATAAAATATGGGTTAATTATGGTATAATTATTAGTGAAGACTAAATTTTGAGTCCTAAGAGGTTAGGGTAATTAACTTATACATAAATATGAGTTTATGTATTTTTGTGATTATAAAATGTTGAAATCACGCAAATCCGTAAAAACCGAGTAATATACGATATTGGCTAATTAAAGGCGATTTAGCATAAAATTGAGCATGTTCATATATATTATAATGCTGCATTTTCTTTATGATTGTCATAATTTTAATTTATGTAATTTTTGAATTATGTAATTTTACTTAGTATGGCCTTAGATTTTAATTGGTATTTCCCGAAATGTATGGGAATATCGATTCGGTTGTAATTTTTATTGTGATCTCGTATCACCGTTTTGTAATTTAATAGATTTATTTTATTTTAGTTACAAATGTATAATAGGAAATTATGTAATTTATTATGTAATTTTATTCATTCCAGAGTTCTCTAAGACGGATTTCTTCAAGAATGGCGATACATAAAGACGGTGTTACCTCGAGATGCGTGCCACAACCGAAGTTCAAGGGACCAATGGAGTTGGTTTCCGAATATGTAATAGTTAAATAGTTTTTCTATTTTAGGAAGGCCATACTAGGATTTATTTATCTTTATGCTTGCATTTTATTTTATGTCACATGCATCGCTAAATCGCCATAACTAAAACATGCATCCTTGTTTTATCGAGTTTATCGACCGTGTCAATTAAAATTATCGTAGCTCACCGCTTTAGTTCACTTAAAACGTGATAGATAATAAATTGACATGACCTCTCGCTAAAACAAACAATTGAGACATAGCCTATTTCGTGAGGGAGTGCACTCGGCCACACCGGGGTACAAACCTTGTTACGTAGGGGAAGTGGGTGATAAATGTCTATCCACCGAATTCATGTTGATGAGGGTTTCATCGGCCACACCGTGCCCAAGTTAATGTGGGTTTGGATCATGGACACATTTATTCGAAATTTGGATTGAACTCAACAAAAGTTTTTCGATAAGGGTTTTATCGGCCACACCGTCCCCTTGTTGAATGTGTTTTGGGCTATAGATAAATGTTAATGTAATATTATCGACCAAGAGTTCTAGAAGTAGAATCGATTAAAGCGTTAATCCACCGAGTTATATTGATAAGGGTTTCATCGGCCACACCGTGCCCAAGTTAATATGAATTTGGGTCTTGGAATCATTTATTATAGTTGGGTAGAGGTCACTATATAAATGTTCATATCTTGTTAAATTTGCAAGTATGATTTAAAAAGACAAATGTTAATATTTCCTTTCCTCCATATTTGTAGTGCATTACAATGAATCCAACAAATGCTACCGCACCAATAACTATTGAGTCATATCACCATGTTCTTGACAACGTATGCTCCAACAATAATTTCGATACAACTAGAGAACTTCATTTCGGGATAGGTTCGGATGGAAACCTTAACTTCATCACCTCTTCTAAACCACCCACTTCTACTAGACCTCGTGTGAGTCCGTCTCAGGAAGACTACCTCATACGATCTATAGGGTCTTTATCTCTGGAAGATAAGGATGCCAAAGCTAGTGGGAGCTCTAGCAATCAAGTTCTTGCTTCAAAGGGCAAGAGGTTCAAGAAGAAAGGAAAGAAAATCAAAAACTTCAAGCAAGTTAATGATGAGTGCCATTATTGCTATGGCATGGGACATTGGCTTAGGAATTGCCCTATGTATTTGCGAAATATAAGGGAAGGACTCATTACTCCAAAAGGTACAATTCCTAAAGAAATTTATGTTATTGATATAAATTATACTTCCACTACGACATGGGTACTAGATACCGGTTGTGGTTCTCACCTTTGTAATCATTTACAGGGTTTAAGAGATGTGGAGAGGCTTAGCAAGGGAGATATGGATCTACGCCTTGGAAATGGAGCTCGGGTAGCGGCCGAATCCAAGGGAACTTATGTTTTAGCTTTGCCAAATGGATTTGAGTTGTATTTGCATAATTGTTTTTATGTACCTACACTCTCTAAAAACATTATTTCAATCGCCATGCTAGACGTGGACGGTTTTTGTTTTGTCATTAAGAACAATCGTTGCTCTATTTCTAGGAATGATTTGGTTATTGGCCAAGCTACTTCCATCAATGGCATTTACATTTTAGAGACCTCAAATCCAATTAATGATATTTATAACATACAATCAAAGAAACTCAAAACAAGTGACCCAAGTGAAGCATTCATTTGGCATTGTCGATTAGGTCACATAAACGAGAATCGCATCAAAAGATTAATTTCGACTAATGTGATTACACCATTTGATTATCAATCATATGGTACATGCGAATATTGCCTACTTGGCAAAATGACTCGTAATCCTTTTAGTGGTAAAGGGACACGAGCTAGTGAGCTATTGGGACTCATACACACCGATGTATGTGGACCAATGACTATCACCGCTCGTGGTAATTATGACTACTTCATAACCTTCACCGATGATTTAAGTAGATATGGGTATATCTATTTGATGAAACATAAGAGTGAAGCGTTTGAGAAATTCAAGGAATTTCAAAACGAAGTAGAGAACCAATTGAACAAAAGGATTAAGGCACTACGATCCGATCGTGGTGGAGAATACCTTAGCCTTGAATTTGATTCACACTTGAAACGTCGTGGTATTATATCACAACTTACTCCACCTGGAACACCACAACTCAATGGTGTTGCCGAAAGGAGGAATCGAACCCTACTAGATATGGTTCGATCCATGATGAGTCAAACCGAGTTACCGAACTCGTTTTGGGGATTTGCGATACAAACCGCAATTCGATCTTTGAACAATAGTCCCACAAAGTCCACTGAAAAGACTCCATGTGAGATGTGGACGGGTAAGATCCCAAATATATCCTATATGAAGATTTGGGGATGTGATGCTTACGTCAAGACTAAACCCGACAATAAGCTTGCCCCAAGATCCGAAAAATGCATCTTTGTAGGCTATCCTTTGACCTCTCGAGGTTATTACTTCTACAAACCTCAAGATAACAAAGTGTTTGTGTCTTGCGAGGCTGTCTTCTTAGAAAGACAATTTATTTCTAAAAGACAGAGTGGGAGAAATTTTGAACTTGACGAAGTTCAAGAGCCACAAACCGAGGTAGAGACGCAAGAAGATAACAAAGTGTTTGTGTCTTGCGAGGCTGTCTTCTTAGAAAGACAATTTATTTCTAAAAGACAGAGTGGGAGAAATTTTGAACTTGACGAAGTTCAAGAGCCACAAACCGAGGTAGAGACGCAAGAAGATGTTCCTTCGTCATCTAACGCGGTTGTACCTCCTCCACTAAGAAGGACGGGCCGAGTTATTCGTCATCCCGATCGATATGTGGGACTTATCGAGGAAGACGGAACACTCGATGTGTTGCTTATGGAAAGTGACGAGCCCGCCACCTACAAGGCCGCAATCTCTAGTCCTAATTCCACCTTATGGCTTGAAGCCATGAAGTCCGAAATGGATTCTATGCTTGAAAACCAAGTTTGGGACTTGGTAGATTTGCCTAAAGGGGCAAGACCCCTCCAATGCAAATGGATATTCAAAAAAAACAATGGCATAGAAGGACATGACGATGTCTACAAAGCTAGGCTAGTGGCAAAGGGATTTACCCAAGTCCAAGGTCTCCATTATGATGAGACCTTCGCCCCCGTAGCCATGCTAAGATCCATACGGATTTTGTTAGCGATCGCCGCATTTCATGATTATGAAATATGGCAAATGGATGTCAAAACCGCTTTTCTAAATGGGCATTTAGAAGAGGAGGTGTACATGATACAACCCGACGGTTTTGTTGATTCTGAAAATCCTAACAAAGTGTGCAAGCTTAAGAGATCCATTTATGGTCTTAAGCAAGCATCAAGAAGTTGGAATCATCGATTCAATGATATAATAAAGGAAAATGGTTTCACTCGAAATGTTGAGGAACCATGTTTATACATGAAATTCAGTGGGAACAATGTTGTGTTCCTAATCTTGTATGTCGATGACATACTACTCATTGGAAATGATATTCCAATGTTGTCTTCTGTTAAGAAGTGGTTAGGTAACCACTTCCAAATGAAGGATTTAGGAGAGGCACAACGCATATTAGGTATCCGAATCTATAGAGATAGATCCAAGAGGATATTGGCACTAAGTCAAGAGTCTTATGTAGATAAGATTCTTCGACGATTCAGCATGGACAAATCCAAAAGGGGTTTGGTACCTATGGTAACCGGGACGATATTGAGCAAGACTCAATGTCCCTCCGAACCCCATGATGTTGAACGCATGAAGTTGATCCCTTACGCTTCCGCTGTTGGATCAATCATGTATGCCATGATATGCACACGTCCTGATGTCTCGTATGCCTTGAGCATGACGAGTAGATATCAAGGAAATCCAGGTGAGAGTCACTGGATTGCTGTCAAGAACATCCTTAAGTACTTGAGAAGAACTAAGGACTCTATCCTTGTGTTTGGAGGAGACACTGAGTTGCGTGTTAATGGATACACGGACTCAAGTTTTCAAACAGATAGAGATGACATGAAATCACAAGCTGGTTTCGTGTTTATGCTCAATGGTGGTGCCGTAAGCTGGAGAAGCTTCAAGGAAGTCAGAATCATGGATTCGACAACGGAGGTGAGTACATAGCAGCAGATCGAAGCTGCCAAGGAAGCTATGTGGATCAAGCAATTCACGGAAGGTCTAAAAGTAGTACCTACCGCCAATGATCCCATCACTCTCTATTGTGATAATAGTGGGACGATCTTCCAAGCTAAGGAGCCAAAGTCTAGTAATAGATCTAGACATGTACTTAGAAAATATCATGTAATAAGAGATTTCATTGAAAGAAAGGAAATTGCGATTTGTAAGGTTGGGACGGATGACAACATAGCCGATCCGCTCACCAAGCCTTTATCGCAGGCTAAGCATGATGGACATGTTACGTCCATGGGACTTAAACGTGTACCAAGTTTTTGTTAGATTTTGAAATGAAATATAAGTGTTGTTTTTGTTCATGTTCATAATCACATTTGTCTTTTATCTTTAATTTATTCTTTGTTACATCCAAGCGGGTTGTAGAGACAATTGAACACCGTTAAAGTGAACACGGATTAACATAGTATTTGCCCATAGTCACTTATATGAGGTGACGTCTCGAAGTGACTAGAGTGTGAGGCAATTGATGGCAAGTTCAAGTGCCATAGAGTCATGTGTGATGACAAGTCGATCACATAGGCAGACTGTTAAGAACATTTTGTCGGGCCTAATGACCGCTTATAGAGTTCTGGCAAATTTATATAGCCTGGTCGTGGCGAGAGCTACTATAGTATTCAAATGAGTCGATTCTTTTGACTAAAGACTATTCGCCTAAGATGGCACAGTTCCAGATTAACTTTGATTTGTGTTACTACGACCTTCGTAAATGGGGTCAAATGGGCATATTTTGGGTTATGATGGCTGTGGCTAGTCGAAGGGAATAAGTGCGATAGGAATTGTCCACCCCTTGTCGGGTTATAACAATATCTCGGGGCCACTCGAGAGGAGTAATGAACCGGAAATGCGTGGCCACGCTCGGAAAGTATCTATGATAGATAAGTCCGGTCAATCGCTTATTCTCCGGATCGAGGAAACCACTCTCGATATGATCACTTGCAAGTACGACCTGAAAGACACCTTGCATTGAGTGGGAGATAGTAATAGGACAAGAGAATTGGTGACGCACACTTGTCGAGGACAAGTGGGAGATTGTTGGGAAATGTGTCCTCAACAATAGTGCGATCACATGATTTAAATATCATTATTAAATCTCATTTTAAAGAATACAATTGGGAAGTATTTATACTCATCAACCGGTCAACATATATCGGTAATGATTGGCTGACTAGAGTTTGACATTACTTGTCGTCGACGGTGGTGATCGATTGACCCCCAGGTCATACCTATAGGGCAACACTCTTAATTGATTATTTAATTAATCGTATAACGTTACGAGTTAATTAAATTACTTGAAAATTGACGGACGATTTTGGAAGTAAAATTTACGTATCATATTGAAATGTGATTAAATGAGATACGGTCTGAGTAATCGAATTGTTTCATTACTCGGATGAAATTATTGTTTAAGGAAACAATCGGAATTGAATGAATTTTTGTAAATACGATTTATAAATTGGTAAAATATTTTGGCACAAGTAATTATGAAATTACTAAATCAATTTTTGTATGTGACGTATTTTTATTAATACGTTGATTTTTAATATGTTAAAAATACATAACAAATTTATGTGACATGTGACATGTAACATATTGTCAATTGACAAAAATAATATGGAATCCATATTAACTAAAAGTGCCGAAATAATAGAGGTGCATTAGCTAAAATTGTGTTTATATTTTAAATAGAAAACATAATGATGAAAAAGCTAGGTAGCCATGCAACCCTATTCACCTTGTGAAGACCAATATGGGCATGCATTGGCTCCCCTAAAGCACCTCCACCCACCCGGTTTTCCAAGAGAGAAAAGGCAAGGGTTTTGTCTTATTTTTCTACATACACTACTTTGTTTTTGGTGTGTGATTATTCATTCCATCCATTAATCTAAAATAAGAGTTTTTAGAGAGATAAAAAAAAACTCCCATCTCTTCCTCCCCTAAACCGAAATATTTCAAGTGTTTAATAATATTTTGGTTCAATTTTCTTCTAGATTTATATTATACTAGTTCTTATAATATTAATCTTAATTAAGAGAAAGCCTTGGGTAAAAAGCTTAGGGAGAGATCTTATACTTAGATCTTGTTCATCCATAAGGGAAAGCTCAAGAACAAGAGAGAAAGGTGATCTCTCTTGTGCCCAATATAACCGAAATCATCATTGTAAGGACATGATTTCTCCTCTATTTTATTATTGTTTGCATGCATAAAATCCGTTTTAATTTTATGACAAATTAATTTAGACATATATGAGTATGTTAGTTTGTATATGAATCTACAATTCCTTCAGTTTGGTACTTGACCATTCATGAATCCGGGAAAACTTAAGGTAGAAGGTTTAAAATGTTTGTTTTTGGTGGTTGACTCGGTTTGACTCGTTGTTGGAGTCGGGATTTGAATTTTTGAGTCGGTTTTTGGTCCGGTGCCGGTTTTGACTCTAGTTAGTGTCATTGCGACCCCGTCGTCGTGCATTAAACACTCCAGGTATTTTTAAAATGTTTTGAGATGTTTTATTTTCGAAATCGTTTTAAGTTTTCCGACGTAAAGTTGTACACAAACTGTCGAACAAACGCCGCGATTCCAAAACATGTTGTAGTCCGATAATCATCGGGTGTTTGTTGGAGTCTCAGCAGATACTGGGTATCTACAGAGCCCCCACTTTGACTGAGGCTTGGACAGGGCGAAAGTCAAAGTAGAGCCCCCAGGTCAATCGAAGATTACAACCTGGAGACCCAAGCGACGTCGAGGCGGCTCGAAAGGGTTCGGGCCAAGGACCTGCCGTCGGGAAGGGCGACGCCAAGGCGATTCGAGGGTATGAGCCAAGGACCTGTCGTCGGGAACAGTTTAGAGTCTGTCGACTATCCGCGCGGGTCGTTTAAAGTCCGTTAGACTACGTACAAAGGCTCGCCAGCCATAAGAAGGAGTCATACCTAAGGCATCTTCGGATATGTCCTTGCACGTTTGCGGACAAAGGTTCGCCAGCCATGATAAGGAAATGTACCCTAGGCATCTTCGGGATGTGTCCTTGAAAGGTTGCGGACAAAGGCTCGCCAGCCGTGATAAGGAAATGTACCCGAGGCATCTTCGGGATGTGTCCTTGAACGCTTGCGGACAAAGGCTCGCCAGCCGTGAGAGGCGGTCGATTAATGGACCATGGGAATAGCCGCGTCGAATGGGCTTGTTTTGAAAGTAACGAACTCGTGATGCCGCTACGGGAATAGTGAGTATGGATTTTCACTATCACTGTTTTTGGAATGAGCGGGTTCCGCGAGGAAGCCCCTGCTGGTATATGAAAGAATAGTGAATTTGGCATCTTCACCATTCGTCGTTCTTCTTTGAACTTGAAGTGGCGGTTTTGATCGCCGTTTGTTTGAATTTTGAAGGAAAATTGCAAATTTTAAATCTGTTATTGCGTTTGAAGTGACGGTTTATATGCCGCCGTTGACATTTGAAAGAAATAGTGAATTTGGAACCTTCACTATTGATTGACGTGACGGTTTATGTGCCGCCGTTGACATTTGACGGAAATAGTGAATTTGGAATCTTCCCTATTAATTGAAGTGACGGTTTATGTGCCGCCGTTGACATTTGAAAGAAATAGTGAATTTGGAATCTTCACTATTAATTAAAGTGACTGTTTATGTGCCGCCGTTTAAAATTTGGAGAAATAGCGGTTTTCGAATTTTCGCTATTATTTTTTGAAAATTTGAAGGGCAATGGTGATTTTTGATTTCACCATTATTTTTAAAATTGGCGGTTTTGATCGCCAATTGCTTGAAAATTCTCGAAAATAGTGAATTTAAATTTTCACTATTCGATTGGAGGGACGGTTCATGTGCCGTCGTTTAAAGCTTTCGAAAATAGTGAATTTGAATTTTCACTATTTGTTTTTGAGAAAAATGACGACCTTTAATATCGTCAAATGAAAGTTTGAAGTTTGTCACGGGAAATTGGGCTAAAGTCCAAAATCCGCTGAAAGAGCAAGGGGGGGCTTGCTTTAGGCGCGAGCCACCTGGCGAACCAAAGGGGCTTCCCTATTTTTCTGTAAAAGACGCGAGGTTAGGCCGCATATCATTCATAACCTCGTCTTCCTTCTCTTCGACAAAACAAAGCCAAATTCGCCATTGTTGGACCTTCTAGCTTGTTCGAATTCTTGCCTTCATCAACAATGTCTTCTCAAGGTAAGTATTTCCTTTAGAATCCATTTAAGTTTGTTGATCCTTAGCTTGAATGAATTAGGGCGAATTTTGCCCTAAAAATCGAATTTGGCGTTTTTGATTGAGCCCATTTCGAGTGAAATTGATGCTTGCATTAGGTTAGTAACCTGTTTAGGAGTATAGGGGTGCTTTTAGTTTGCATTTTGGTCCCCGTTCCCGCTCCCTATGCTCGAAAAACGTGAGTAAGGCGAGAAACCGTCTCACTTTGCAATGCCAAGTTTATTTGCTTGGGCCGTGGGTCCCACTAGGTTGCATTGTAGTTGAGAAAACCCGTATTTTCCATTTAAGGACCTTCGTTGGATGTTTGTGGGCAAATTTGGGTTTTTGCCTTTTGCGACGGTCTTACGTCTGACCAAATATGCGCCTGTTTGGGCTTGAATTGAGTCAGTTTGCCTTGAATTGGACCTTACTGGTAATTTAGGTCACCTTGAGGCGTGATAAAATCACGTTTGCCTTTTCGCGGTCGTTTTGAAATTTTGACCGGTTTGGGCCCAAATTAGCGTATGAATTGCCTTTTTGAACTGTAGAAAAATCCCCATTGTGTCGGGAACGTATTTTGGGTTGTTGGCGGACCTTGTAGGGGTCTTGAAATGCCGTTTTTGTGGTTTTGACTCGTCTTTTGCTTGAAAAGATGGGCGAGTCGTTTTTGTGTTTTTTTTTTTTTTTGTAAATGGTTTGGTTGGATTTCGGGCGGGATTGCCCTTGTTTTTGCATTGCAGGTTGTGTTGTTTTTTTGGATTTATCCATTTCACACCGATGTAATGCCGAAATTCCGGCTGGCGTTTTTTGTTTGTTGTTGCTTTTTGATCGTAGGGTATCGTCTGGGACCTATGGGGTCCGCCATAGAGGCTTTGGAGGAGGAAGTCGATCCTGGAGGGGCTGTAACGGCCGAGGAGGCTGCCGTATTCGAGGCGGTGGTGGAGGATGCTTCCGTAGAGGAGGAGAGGCGGCTGATATGGCCGGCTTGTCCTTTTCGTTGTGGCTCATAGACAGGGTGGCTGATGAGTGGGGTTCAGCACCAGAGTGGTGCATTGCATCACGGTTCTTGGCCTCCTCATCATCCGAAGTCTGCAAGACACTGTCTTCATTTTTGTCGTGGAGCAGGAACGGGGTATTACCATAATGGTAATCACCTCTGCTTCCGTTGTTTCTCCTTTGTTCCCTATGTTGCTCCCTTTCTTTTCTGATCAGAAGGGTAGGGAGTGCTTAGTTCGGTAGGTGGCAGATAGCCCCCACTTCGTTGTCTTAGGCCAGTGTCTGTATGATAGACGGTTGTTTTAGGCCAGTGTCTGTATGATAGACGTTTGTTTTAGGCCAGTGTCTATATGATAGACATTTGTCGATGTATTTTGCGTAAGGCGGTTTGTATATATGTGTTTTTGGACTGTGGTTTATTTTGTGATTTTTGGCTTTTTTTGGCTTTTTTATGTTGTGTTTCGGAGAAGCGATGTCAGCTGTTTGATTCTCATTTTGCTTTGCACTAGTTCCTGCATCGTGAGTGTAGAAAATAGGCAACAGATAGCACATATACATGAACGCAAACACGTAAAAGCATTTGATTGAAAGCAAAAATTAACCAAGATGACTTGAAGTTAAAATTTGAAATTTTGAAATGACTTTTGAAAATTCCGTGACAAATCGTCACATTTGGAATTCAAAAGGATTTGATTTGAAAATTTGAGCAATTAACTCGTGTCGTGAATTAAATTGCGTCGAAATTATTGAAATTGACTCGAAAAATTCAAACTCAAACCGTCAGGGAAAGAATTTTAGAAAAGGATTTTTGCGAGTATATTTGATTCTTGAGGTCAAGACTCGAATTTGTGAGTGCTTGAATTTTTGAGGAAAATTGATGTCGTGTTATCAATCTTCGGTTTTGATGGAAAAAAACTGCGAAAAAGCGAAAAAATTTCGGAATTTCGACTGACATGGAAACGATCCATCGCGGATCGGGGCGACTAGCCCTTCCCCCCCTTAAAAAAAGTAAGAAAAATCTGTATGTTCAAAGCTGCGTCATGGAAACCGTGTCAGATTTCGTAAAACGCGAAAACAAGGAAATGTGAGTGTGAGGAAACACAAAATGTTCTGGATTATCCCGAAGAGGCGCGAGCTTCCTGGCGGGAGGTTTGAGGTGTCAGGAGAAAGCACATGTTGAAAGAGACAAGTCAACAGCGGGAATCCTGGAGAAGCCTCAAAGAGGCGCGAGCAGCCTGGCGATGGAAGCCAGCTCTCCCCTTTTTCTGAAAAAAATGCGCTGATCATTTTGTATAAATAGGGACGTTTGCGCTTCATTGTTTCATCATCCGAAACACAAAAACATCTCTACAAAACCTCTTCTTCATCCACAAAAATATTTCATGGATGCTTTTGAGAACTCATTGCGATAATGGTGTCGGGATTTGTCGCCTCCCGAGAAGTATCAACTCGCTTGCATGGGAGTTGGTCAATTGTTGGTGCTTCGTCAAGTCAAGGTGCAACCTTCGTTTCTTGAAGCATGTTCTCGGTTTTGGGATTCGAAACATCATGTTTTCGTTTTCCCGAAAGGTGAAATTTGTCCTCTTGCCGAAGAAGTTGGAGCCATTGGTGGGTGGCCGGGTTGTGCTCCGGTGCTTCCTCCAACTCGATTGTGCTACAAGGAGAAATTCCGTTCCATGTTGGGCTTATCAACAAGCCAAATCAACTTTCTTCTTGCTCCACATGGTGTGGATATGTTGGCTCTTATCAACATCTTTTCAAACCGATTAGATGCTAATGTCTCGGAGGTGGCTAGGAAAAGGGCTCTTGCATTTTGCCTTGTCCATGTGTACCTCTTTGTTGATGTCTTGAAGAAGGAGGGGCCGAGATGCCATGGTAGCATGACCCTTATCCATGTGATTGAGCAAACGGAGCATGGTAGAGATCCATCATGGTTGGTGCTTGGGGAGATTATCCAAGCTTTGGACAAGGAAGGCTCTTGTGGAGAAGCTCTCTCTTTCGGGTCCCCAAGGATCCTTCGAGTGTGGCTATTGGAGAGGCTAAGGTATGTAGAGCCTCCGGTTAATCCTTCTTCTTACTCCTTCCGTCACCTTACCATGAGGAAGAAGTTGTACCCGGATAGTTTTGCTTCCACCGAGGCCTATTGGGCCGCAAGATTGGCGGAGGAGGGTGGTCCTCATATCCGTTGGGTGGTGTCGTGGTGGCACTTGAGGTCCTTCACGGGGTTGCCCGCTTCGGGTGCTAGTCCTCGTTCTTTGATGGTGGTGGGTTTGAAGGTTGTTTCCTTAATTTATCCCGAAAGGCTCATGAGGCAAATGGGGCGTCAACAAAAGGTGCCCGCTCAAGATACTCTTGTCCAAGAGAATGTTTTCCGGAACTCCGAGCTTGTGGAGTTCTTCGAAAGGTGGTGGGCCACTCGGCCACTTTGGGAGGTACCAAACCCCGCGGCCACGACATGGGTGACTCCCACTTATGTCAAGTGGTCAGGAGCTCCGTCCTTGGAAGAGAGGTCCAAATTCCGTAAGGACGAGGTTGTCGACTTGAAGTACCGAGAGGTTGGCAAGGCCAACCGTGCATTCTTTGAGGAGTATGTTGATGGAGCTACCTCTGATGTGATGAGACCACCAAAGAGGAGGAGTTCAGGCCCCAAGAATATGGTGGGCCATGCATTGGCTCTTTTTGGGTCGAATATGGGGTCTTGTGCTAGACCGGAAGCCTTCGCCGTCTTAGATCCGTTGAGGATCCGCTCCGAAGAGGAAATCCATGCTGGGCGTGCAAACAAGAAGAGTAAGGGGAAGATGTACCCCGAAGGAAAAGGCAAGGGTAGAATAGAAGAGTGAAGACCTTCATTACCCACTTTATTATTATGTTGTATTATTGTTCTAGGTTTTTATTATGTTGTACTAGCTAGTTGTTTTGTGTTTTGTGCTAGTTTTATTATGTGAGGTGTGTTAGTTGACACCTTAGCTTTGACAAGTTGTGGACTCGTCGAGCTTTGTTTGTTGAAATTGTAATCCCTCCCATTATTAATTAAATAAGAGGATTGCTCGTGTCGAAAATTGTGAACGCTTGTTTCTACCATCCATTTTGTAAGGGCAATTCGATTTGAATCGTCTCAAACATTTGCACTTGGGAAAGTGGTATTTTGTGGAAAGGGAGAAAGGCTCATTTTTGTATTTTTGTGGGGAAAGGGAATGGTTTTCCTTTCCTCCTTTTTGATGGGGATGTTGTGTATGTGGGGATTTTTGTATGGGGATGATTGTTTTTGATTGTGGGAATGGTTGTATCCTTCTTGTGTAAGAAAGGACTGCCTACGTATTCACCGGGAGAGGTTGTAACACCCCGATTTATGAAAGAGCCTTTAGCAAGACATTCCCTAATAAACCGGACTGTTACCATCTCGGTTTCCCGAGGTAGTGAATAATAAATTAAACACCAAGGCAAAATATATAATTACTTTAACTTAATTATTACAAAACCTATTTTACATCAAATTACAAGGAACTAACATAAATGAAAGTGAAAGTCTTCTAAACGATGATCTAGCTACTAAGTCTTCTGATCCAGTGTCTCACGCCCATCAAGCTCCCAGCCTATCTCATAAACCTGTCAAGCCTGCTCTCCAATATTTGGATCGTCACAGGTGTTCACGAATACGCAGGGTCAACCACGAGGTTGAGTAGGGAATACAATGAAACAACAAAATATGATATGCATGCGCCTCCGTCACCTCCATCTCCATCTCAACTCATATCTCATAACCCGAACACCCACCATACCGATCCCCTTAGACTATATATCGACCGTAGCCGATCCGCATTTCCGGTGAGGACACCAGGGCAAGTCCTGCAGAACCCGCCTGGGCCTGATCACAACATCATCTTCACCACACCACATCACCACAACATCCTCCATCTCCAATGCATATGAATGCTCAAAAGAAATTAATGCAACACAATATATATATCTTTGAACTGATCAATCATAAAATCATGCCGGTTACCAAATGTTGTGATAACATACTCAATACGATCAATTCAGTCAATCACCTTCCAAAGATATGAATCATAACGTAAATCAACAGCCACGAAGCAAGTCAACGCGTTCACGCTTTGGTCATACGAAACACAAACAAGTCAACACAATTCAACATCAACGATAATAAGTCAAGTGTATTTCCCTACCTTTTCGCAATCCAAGCACACACAAGCAATCACTTATGATCCTTCACTTAGCCATCACCTACATAACATAATTATGTATAATTATCATCTACTCAGTCAATTAATCATGCACATAACCTAGACTCATCATAACTTAATAGGAATATCAATTTAAAGAACAAACACGACTTTTCCTGATTTTCCTGCTCATGGCAGACTCGGTATAAAATGAATAACTAATTCCAGAAAATTCAAATTGATGCAAGACCAATTGAATTGGAACCCCATGAGTCTTAGCTACAATTTATATCTAACGTGTTTTTCTCAAATTCCAAACTTATCAAGGGTTTTCAGACTGATTTCCAAAAACTGACAGAAACCATCGCATAAAAAGTATTGATTCATAAAACGAGTTTGACAAATGATTCTTAAGTAAAACCAACGCCTAACTCATCTAAACTCTTTAAATTAAATATATGAAAAAGACCCAGCACCAATTCAATATCTAAATTATGTTATAGAAGTAATCTTTCAGCCTCTACTGATTTATGGACTTTTTAGATAGACGTTCACAAATAATTTCTTCAGGAAAAACTACACGGTGAAATGCTACCAATTTCCACAGGCATAAACTAGGCTTGGAATAAACATGAGTCTCTTCTTTAACGTTTTGCATCCCACGGCTTTAAGACATGTAAAACACTCAAATAACACAGACCAACGAATCTGTAAATTGCTGTAACTATTCCATTCATTTATCTCATACAATTTATAATCAAAAACCCCCAAACCAAATCTAGGGTTACGAAAATTATCCCAATACTACTATAATTATGCTAATAATTGAATAAAGAGGTAATAGAATAGTCTACTTACGAAATAGGATGAGAATAAGCTGAGAAATCGCCTCGCAATTCCTCACGCGGCTCCCTTCACACACGGCTCCCTCATCTCTCTTTTCTCTCTTTTCTCATGGTTAAAATGAATATGGTGATAGAGAGATTAGGGTTTGGTTAGATGGGTTATACATATAGGATAGGTGCTATTAAGACGTTACGGGCCTAGCCTAGTTAGATTAATTAAAACACACGGCTCACATAATTACCCGAGTCACAAATACACTACACGACCCAGCTGGTAACTCGGCCTAATATAATATCATATTAAAATACCGGGTATTACAGTCTACCCTCCTTAAAAGAAACTTCGTCCCGAAGTTTAACCATAACAGAAACGCATCATGTAACACTCCAACATAACCCACACAACGCATAACCAATATAGCCAAACTGAGAAATCACACATGAAAGTATAAAGATTTTACAATCCTACCCTCCTTAAACATGGTTACGTCCCTGTAACCTTCATTATTATAACAAAAGTTCTCAAACTACCGCTAACAAATCGAAAGAGGATAAAAGATTCACAACTCACGTTCAAGTTAACTAATCCCTACTAAAGACAATCAATATACAAGCTCTCTCAAGGAAGCTACGATTCTATCATCGCTGACAAAGACATCGCCACGGATCGGAGCAAAAGCCACGTTGAATAACTTAATACATTTCAGTATTAATCTAAACACTCTTCATATCAATCAATACATGCAATAACATTCACAGGATCTGCTTGTCAATCTAATTTATACATTACTACTCACGTTACAAAGATGAAGATGCTTAGGTGCTCACATATGGTTCATGTCAAATAGCATATTTTCCAAGAAATATTGGTCGAATGACGAATGATGAATGCACATTGATTGACAAATTTTACAAGCTTATTGGTCGAGTCAGTCAAGCGAGTAAACAACGATATTGGAAAGTTAACATACAATACTATCATACATAAAATTTCATTCTTGGTGTTAAATATATTTAAACTGCACCTAACACCATGACATAAAAGATTAAATGTATTTAACTACACCAATTTTACAAATATTCATTACATATCATGCTAATATCAACATACCATGTTAACACACAACTCACTTAAATCACCACATTACATTTCCCGTTTTGACATTCGTAACTAACCACAACCCACTAATTCACTACATGAACGAACAACATGACTAAATTAACCCACTATTTGTGACTCCGTTCTAGCTTCATTCCCCCGACTAACAAATATCATGAAACCATACAACCGGATTAATCGGCTGAAATCTCATTCAATTTATACTCACACGACAAAATTTAACTTCATTTTCAAAACTTTTACTTTCATACTGGACGGTGAATAACTTTCTTAACATAAATCTTATAACAGAGCCGTCCATAGAATCCATTTAACTCAAAATCAGATAAACTTACCTCAATTCCTTCAAACAATACAAGCTTAGGTGTCGACTCATATTTCGTAATTTACAGGTTCATCTTATTCATTTCAGTCCTATCTTTACTAATGAACGACTATTACCTCAACATCAGGATTTTAGTTGCACTTCTTTACTCAGTTATATTCACGGCTAACACGACTACATCATTTAATCGGAGACCTTTTAGATAGTACACATTCCCTGGTGACGTCTCATCAAAGCATACGATTCGTACCATGATGTAAAGCAAGTAACTATAAATTAACTGTGTTCAATCAAAATTTTACCTCTTTATTACAGATCTATTTATCACGGGTTGCATGGTCACACAAAAGTATAAGTACCAACTCAATCACATGTTAAATTTTAAAACGATTTATCACGTCATAAGAACTAGACAAGAGTCTAACCATATAGTCAGTATAAGAAGATTATTAGTTTAGATCGGAGGCACATTATAAAATTCCCTATTAAACTCCTTACGGAACCATCGATTGTAAGTCATGAGTAATTAACTTAATAATGTAGAAGTCAAACAACTGAAATTACAATTGAGTATTAATGGTTATATGATTCACAATAACAACAAAATTACTTACATATCACACATATGTTTAACATTTTAGCAACCATACCATTCAATTGTATCCATCAACTCAATATAATTCATTTTCAGCAAAAAAATAAAAGATATCGCATAAACAACTTAAACATGTACATATACCATCATATAACTTGTAAAACATTATCTATGACAAAAGATTAGCAAGGTGAACAAGTTCTCTGGTTTGCACGGTTTGAACAAATAGGCAACTCGAGGCTCAATTAAACGTAACTATAACGACTATCATTTAAACATACGCATAACATGTGAATCATCAAAGGGTTATCTCATTATAATTCATAGCGACGGTTCGAGAATATATTTCAAATATCGTAACTATATCGTAACTATATCAAACTATATTTCAAATATCGTGACAATTGCAACAATCACCTTAGCATTTCATGACAATACAACTATGAACATATCCAATAAGGAGCAGCAACACTATTTTATTATCATATCATAAGTTTAGGTTCAACTGAAATAAATTAATGCAATGAAAGTAATAAGTATAACTATAGGCACACAGACTCACATAAAAGACATTAGAACTCAGATGACATCCTACATGTGTGAACATTTAGACATACTCATTACTACCATCCATGTGTAAACATTTAAACATAATTATTATAAATATTTATGCGAGTATATTAGAACAATCAAGTTAACATTTAACGCCACCAACTTTACCAAGATATGACAATATAGTTTTATATTTATATATATCCGACCACTATACAAATATGATGAACACACCAGAGATATTATAACATGCCAAGCATAAAATATGCAAACAACTGGACTCGTATAAAATATTTCACCCTCGATTAAGAATCAAATTAAGCTATTCAATTTCACTCATACTATCATGCCAACAATGTTATAAACTAAACTTTTAAATTTTTTTTATCACTAGTTAAGATACATAACCAATGAATATGTGTGCTACTATCATCATATAAGGACATTATAATTTCACATTAATAAGGCTCATGAAATAATCGAACAACTGCATGAAAACTCAACATAGCATTCACATTTTAAAAGTTATGACTCACGTTGTAACTTCCAAAAAAAATCACGAATAAATAACCGTTCAACGAAAACTTGAGTTATATTACTTTTTATAACATACAGAGAGTTAATAATTCGTGAGAAAAAGAATGAGGTCCAAAGCTCAAGAATTCAATTTTTAAAGGATTTTACAACTCAGTTGGTCCAAACAAGTATGTGACAGCAATCGGTCCGAAACATGGGTCAGTTTGCAAAACTTACCATTTAATATAGACACATCAAGAATTTTCGTGGCTTATCAATTTGAAAACATATGCGAATCTTCTGATCGATGGAGTTGGAATTATGCAAAAATTATTAATACAATTTAAATGAGGATTTTTACAAAATCGTTGGTCGAAACATCACTGCACAGGAACTTCCTGACCACAGCCCACTAAAATATTTATTACTCCTAATCCGTATATCCTATAAGCATGAAACCAACGCCAAATGAACACTAACGCACGAGGCTATCCCTCATAAAATTTTTATCCATAGGCAATAAACAGAAAAGAAATGGCAGTAAGGTCAATTAAAGAGTAAAATCAAAGAAAACGAGTTTCAGCACTAGGTCATTCTTTACTATGTTACAAGCTCTTATGAACATACTATGTATACTAACCCATCCCAACTTAAATCTCACACTTTGTACTTACGTTAACATCTATCCCATAGAATCCCTTCGCATCTCGATCTACTCCTTACATCTAAATCACGATTGCTATGACTAGAAACAAGCAATTCAATAGTGTTTCTGATTACTATCACAATACTATACTAGCATGGCTTCGGGATCACATAACCGCATATCACTAGACATAATAGCACTATCAACACATCATTCACATCCATCCAGATAAATATCATCAATTCGCAATTATTTTCACGCTCACGATTACCACAATCCAACACTTCATTGATTATCAATCTGAACACGAAAATTTATTTCTCATCTCCACAACATCATATGATCACGTCATCATTCATACAAAATACTTACCGTAACGTTGTCCTGCAGAATGGTTAGAATATATGGGTCTCAAGGTATACATCAACTCGATTATATCCAAGGTTTTTCTTCTAACTACCCCATTCACTCAATTTTCTCTCGGGTTACCTGGTTCAAAACTGAGAGGGCAAAAGAGCACGTATTAAGGGCGCCTTCTTAACCGCACTGTAAGCTCCTAACATTTTATTCCCAGGGGTTCATTTTACTTAGACACATCCTACGTTCATTGGGTTCATTGGTTTAGGCCTGAGGATCGTTCTCTCTGATACCACTTTGTAACACCCCGATTTATGAAGGAGCCTTTAGCAAGACATTCCCTAATAAACCGGACTGTTACCATCTCGGTTTCCCGAGGTAGTGAATAACAAATTAAACACCAAGGCAAAATATATAATTACTTTAACTTAATTATTACAAAACTTATTTTACATCAAATTACAAGGAACTAACATAAATGAAAGTGAAAGTCTTCTAAATGATGATCTAGCTACTAAGTCTTCGATCCAGTGTCTCACGCCCATCAAGCTCCCACCTATCTCATAAACTCCGTCAAGCCTGCTCTCCAATATTTGGATCGTCACAGGTGTTCACGAATACACAGGGTCAACAACGAGGTTGAGTAGGGAATACAATGAAACAACAAAATATGATATGCATGCTCCTCCGTCACCTCCATCTCCATCTCAACTCATATCTCATAACCCGGAACACCCAGCCATACCGATCCCCGGTAGACTATATATCGACCGTAGCCGATCCGCCACTCCACCGAGGACACCAGGGCAAGTCCTGTAGAACCCGCCCTTTGGGCCTTATCACAACATCATCTTCACCACACCACATCACCACAACATCCTCCATCTCCAATGCATATGAATGCTCAAAAGAAATTAATGCAACACAATATATATATCTTTGAACCGATCAATCATAAAATCATGCCTAGGTTACCAAATGTTGTGATAACATACTCAATACGATCAATTCAATCAATCACCTTCCAAAGATATGAATCATAACGTAAATCAACAGCCACGAAGCAAGTCAACGTTCACAGTTTGGTCATACGAAACACAAACAAGTCAACACAATTCAACATCAACGATAATAAGTCAAGTGTATTTCCCTACCTTTTCGCAATCCAAGCACACACAAGTAATCACTTATGATCCTTCACTTATCCATCACCTACATAATATAATTATGTATAATTACCATCTACTCAGTCAATTAATCATGCACATAACCTAGACTCATCATAACTTAATAGGATTATCAATTTAAAAAACAAACACGACTTTTCCTGATTTTCCTGCTCATGGCAGACTCGGTATAAAATGAATAACTAATTCCAGAAAATTCGAATTGATGCAAGGCCAATTGAATTGGAACCCCATGAGTCTTAGCTACAGTTTATATCTAACGTGTTTTTCTCAAATTCCAAACTTATCAAGGGTTTTCAGACTGATTTCCAAAAACTGACAGAAACCATCGCATAAAAAGTATTGATTCATAAAACGAGTTTGACAAATGATTCTTAAGTAAAACCAACGCCTAACTCATCTAAACTCTTAAATTAAATATATGAAAAAGACCCAGCACCAATTCAATATCTAAATTATGTTTTAGAAGTAATCTTTCAGCCTCTACTGATTTATGGACTTTTTAGATAGACGTTCACAAATAATTTCTTCAGGAAAAACTACACGGTGAAATGCTACCAATTTTCACAGGAATAAACTAGGCTTGGAATAAACATGAGTATCTTCTTTAACTTTTTGCATCCCACGGCTTTAAGACAGGTAAAACACTCAAATAACACAGACCAACGAATCTGTAAATTGCTGTAACTATTCCATTCATTTATCTCATACAATTTATAATCAAAAACCCCCAAACCAATTCTAGGGTTACGAAAATTATCCCAATACTACTATAATTATGCTAATAATTGAATAAAGAGGTAATAGAATAGTCTACTTACGAAATAGGATGAGAATAGGCTGAGAAATCGCCTCGCAATTCCTCACGCGGCTCCCTTCACACACGGCTCCCTCATCTCTGTTTTCTCATCGTTAAAATGAATATGGTGATAGAGAGATTAGGGTTTGGATAGATGGGTTATACATATAGGATAGGTGGTATTAAGACGATACGGGCCTAGCCTAGTTAGATTAATTAAAACACACGGCTCACATAATTACCCGAGTCACAAATACACTACACGACCCAGCTGGTAACTCGGCCTAATATAATATCATATTAAAATACCGGGTATTACAGAGGTAAAATCAAACCATGACCGTAGTTCGAAATGTTTTGTGAATTTGATTGGGTTTTGTGGTTGTATCCCTCAGGGATAAGAAGGACTGCCTACGTATTCTCCTGAAGAGGTGAAATCAAACCATGTTCGTAGTTCAGGGGTTGTTTTGTTTTAGTGCAAATGGACGTTGCCTTTGACGGATCAAAGGACATTTGAAACGGGCAAGGTGCCGCAGCTTAGACTCGATAAAACATGCAATTTCAAATCAGAACACGTTGAGGAACTTGACTTGAAAAGGGTTGAGGTCGTTGCTAGTTGTAAAACTAGGCTTAGGTCGTTGGTTGCTAGGGTTCAAGGTTAGTATTTTTGAGTTGGTCTAGGTTGGTTGGGTTTGTAAAATCCTCCCCATCTAGGTCACTCATTCTCACTGCGCCCCCTCGAAAGTATTTTCTTGACCAGGTATGGCTCGGCCCAGTTAGGTTTGAATTTTTCCCTCGGATCGACGGGTAATGGTGCTCGAACTGACTTGAGGACCAAGTCGCCCTCCTGGGTGTTTCTTGGTTTAACCTTTTTGTTGAATGCCCGTTGTATACGTCATTGGTATAGCTGGACGTTGTGCAAGGCGTTGAGTCGCCGTTCGTCTAGGAGAGTGAGTTGTTCGTACCTTCGACGGGTCCATTCCGCCTCAGGGACTTGACTCTCCAGTACGATGCATAGAGATGGGACCTCTAACTCT
Source organism: Silene latifolia (assembly GCF_048544455.1). Classification (NCBI taxonomy): domain Eukaryota; kingdom Viridiplantae; phylum Streptophyta; class Magnoliopsida; order Caryophyllales; family Caryophyllaceae; genus Silene; species Silene latifolia. Next base: position 78,215,029 of record NC_133537.1, on the reverse strand, counting down.
ACCGGTTGAACCGCCTCCATTGCGTATGCTAGGTAGAAGGGTGTGGCGCATGTCGGTGTTCGAATGGAGGTTCGGTATCCCCAGAGTGTGAATGGGAGTTTGCTCGTCCAATCGCAGTAGTTGTCTTGCATTTTCTTGATAATGGTGACAAGAGTTTTGTTCGCTGCCTCCACCGCTCCTTTGGTTTGGTGCGGTAGGGGGATGATCGATGTCGCTTGATCTTGTACTTGTCCAGCAAAGCTTGAGTTTCCGCCCGGAAGTGAGAGCCTTGATCGCTGATGATTTCATAGGGTACCCCATATCGGCAGATGATGTTGTTTTGAATGAACTTGGCCACTTGTTTGGCGGTCAAGACTGCATATGACTGTGCTTCTACCCATTTGGTAAAGTAGTCGATGGCGACGAGGACGAAGCAATGCCCCTTGGTGCCTATCGGGTTGACTTTCCCGATGATGTCGATGCCCCAGATTGAGAAAGGCCAGGGTGATGTCATGGTGTACAAAAGGGATGGTGGTATGTGTTGTATGTTGGCGAAGATTTGGCAATTGTGGCAATGTTTGACGTAGTTACGGTAATCAGATTCCATGGTGGTACAGTAGTAACCTAGCCGCGTGATTTTCCATGTAAGCATCATTGTACTCATGTGAAGGCCACATTCTCCGTCGTGAACCTCTCTCATGACTTTCTTGGCTTTGTGATGGTCAATGCAAAGGAGGAGAATTCCTTGGGGTGTTCTTTTGTAGAGTTTATTTTGGTTTATCAGGAATTGTGATGCAAGTAAACGGATGGCTCTTTGTCCTCTTTGATCAGAGTTGGGAGGAAATTCGTTTGTGGTTTTGTAATTGAGGATGGCTTGGTACCAAGGTTCATCATGGCTTTCCTCGTCGTCGATAATAGCACAAATGTGAGCTGGCTCGCTCCGTCTTTCAACAGATAGGGGCATCGATGTCATGTCGTCAGGTATGTTGACGAGCGCGGCAAGTTTTGCCAGGGCATCAGCAAATTGATTTTCTTCGCGTGGTAAGTGGAAGTAGTCGACTTGGTGAAAGAATTCGGCCTCTTGATTGATCTTTGCTCGGTAGGGAGCTAAGCTGTCAGATCGGATTTTCCATGATCCGAATACCTGATTGATGATGAGTGAGGAATCGTCGTGGACCCTCAGTCTATTGATGCCAAGTGTGATGGCTGCTTGTAGGCCGATGAGACATGCTTCATATTCAGTGGCATTGTTGGTGACGGCAAAGTCCAGCTTGACCGAGATTGGAACATGTTCTCCCTCTGGTGATAATAGAAGGATTCCTACCCCGAAGCCTCTCAGATTAGATGCACCATCAAAGTATAGGGCCCATGCGTCGGAGTCGGCACAAAGGACGTCTTCGTCAGGAAGTGACCATGTGTCGGTTGTTGGATCCTCGTTGACGGAATTTTCTACTAGGAAATCGGCAACTGCTCTTCCCTTGATGACCTTGAGGGGTACAAACTTGAGGTCAAATTCGGACAGCATGAGTGTCCACCTAGACAGCCTTCCGTTTAGTACGGGTTTTTCGAAGATGTATTTAACCGGGTCCATCTTGGAGTAGATGTGGACCGTGTAGTTGAGCATGTAATGCCGCATCTTCTTTGTTGACCATACTAGGGCAAGGCATGTCTTTTCCAGTTGGGTATACCTCGTCTCGTATTCAATGAACTTTTTGTTGATGTAGTAGATGGCTCGTTCTTCGTTGCCAACTGTTTGTGGTAGCATTGCTCCCATGGCCGTGTTGGTAACAGTCAGGTATAGGGATAGAGGAATCCCTGGTTGAGGTGGCATGAGGACAGGAGGTTTGGATAGGATTTCCTTTATCCTGTCGAACGCCTTCTGACAGTCGTCGTCCCAATCGGTGTGATCGGAGGCGCGAAGCTTTTTGAATATTGGTTCGCAAATCATAGTAAGCTTGGCAATGAACCGGCTGATGTATTGGACCTGACCGAGAAATCCCCGAATCTCCTTCTCGTTCCTAAACCGAGGCATTTGCTGAAGGGCTTTGATTTTTGTTGGATCAATCTCAATGCCTCTTTCGCTGATGACATGTCCCAAGAGTTTTCCGGAGGAGACCCCGAATGCACACTTCTGAGGATTTAGTCTCATGTTATATTTCCGCAGACGAGCGAATAATTTCGGAGGGCATTGATGTGGCCGTCCCGTTCTTTCGATTTGACGATCATGTCATCGACGTATACCTCTACCTCCTTGTGCATCATGTCATGTAGGCGAGTAGTAGCGGTTCTTTGATAGGTTGCCCCGGCGTTGATGAGACCGAAAGGCATGACCGTGTAGCAATATGTACCCTACTGTGTAGTAAACGCAGTTTTGTGCATGTCTTCCTCAGCCATTTTAATCTGGTTGTACCCGGCATACCCGTCCATGAATGATAGGAGAGCATGTTCGGCAGTATTGTCCACCAGAATGTCAACATGTGGCAAAGGGAAGTCGTCTTTTGGACTTGCCTTGTTCAGATCCCTGAAGTCAACGTAAACCCGAATTCTTCCGTCCTTCTTCCGGTACTGGCACAATGTTGGCCACCCAGTCAGAGTATTCAGACACTTTGATGAACCCAGCCTTGAACTGTTTGTCCACTTCTTCCTTGATTTTTAGGGCCCACTCCGGACGCATCCGGCGTAGCTTCTGTTTCACAGGTTTAGCTCCGGGTTTAATGGGTATCCGGTGCTCTGCAATTTCTCTGTCAATCCCAGGCATATCTTTGTATGACCAGGCGAACACGTCCTTGTATTCGTGGAGGAGGTCCATGAACTGTTGTCTTTCCGAGCGGTCCAGGGTTGTCCCTATCCTAAGTTCTTGAGGTGTATTGTCGGTTCCTACGTTAATAGGTTCGGTTTCCTCAATGATGGGGGTTCTGGTTTCCCATTTGTCAAGTTCTTTGGCTAAGTGAGGTGGGTAGTCACTCAAGTCAAATTCCTCATAGTCATTCAGAATCGCATTAAAGTTAAATTGAGACGAGTCATAAGCAAACTTAGCGTTCATTAAGTTGACACGAGCGAAAAGCTCGGAAAGGACAGACATCTCGTGGTCAGTCAGAGGCGACACAGCAGAGGAAGTGGCCCCTGGAACAGGCTCCAGGTTGTCACCTTTCATGGGAGTGGGGGTGACCCTAGTAGACTCAGCCTCTGAATCAGCCACGACTTTGTGATAAAACAGTGGGAAGAGGACCTTGACCGGGACATTAGGAGCGTTAGGAGCTATGACAGACTCTGACTCCGACTCAGACTCGGACTCAGATCCTTCTTCACTTCCCTCCTTGAACATAGGGCCTTTTCCAGTTGTTATCTTGAGAACGCAGCCTTGGCGATCGGTCCACTTGACGGTCTTCCTCCAGCCTTGGGTAGCTTTCTCCGGGTCAGTATCGGAGATCAAGGCGGTTGGATCAAATTGATTGTCCTTCAGGGCGTTGTTGATGATGTCCTCATAGTCGAGGTGCTTGATGTTATCTTCCCCGAAGAGGAGTGTGACAGCTTGTCCGTCAAGGCATGGTGACGGCTTGGACTCAGTTGATGCAGCTTCGATGTTGTTGGGGATAAAGTAGCAGTCCTGGAAGACTTCCACTCCCGGGTACCTAGCCTTCGCCACAGAGTCAAAAATTGGTTCCGGAAAGCCGTGGTAGAGCTCGGACTCTCCCTCAGGGACAAAGTATCCGTTGAGAGTCAGGTGGTAGGGACGGAGGATAACCCCGTGCTTCTTGCGTTTTCGGACTAGGAGGTTCATCTCCCGGATATCTTCGTCAGTAGGTTTCTATCCCAGCCCGAAGGGAATGTTGGGGACCTTAGCCTGCTTCAAGGGAGGCAATGGGTCCTTTAGTGGATTGAGCGGCAAACCCGGGAAATAACCCTGACGCATCATAATACGGTTGACCGTGAGGCTGGTGAACGGGTCACACTCAGAGGTCGCCGATTCAGTAGTTATGCCGTTTACGGCTTGGAAACCCCATATTTCATTGTCGTCCTCCTCAATGCTTGGGAGGCTATCCCCCTTCTCATAACTCCTTTTATTGCGGAAGCGGGAATCGTGATTGTTTTCCCGTTGAAGGGGACCCTGATCTTCTGGTGGAGCGTTGATATGACCGCCTTGACGGCGCGAATCCTAGGACGTCCCAGGAGCATGTTGAGGGATGCGTCGATGTCGACCACTTGAAAACTGGTTTGTCTTTCTAAGGGTCCGGTTGCGACGGTCAAAGTGACTAGCCCAGCGACCTTGCGACGAGTGTCGTCGTAGGCGCGTACTCTTTGATTCGTTGGGATCAAATCAGATTCCTTGACACCCAGCCTGTGGGCTATTTTGAGAGGAATGACATTCACGGCGGAACCGTCATCCACGAGGACCATTGGTATATTTTTCTAGAGGCATTGTACGGTGATGTACAGGGCCAGGTTATGATTGGCTCCGAACGGAGGGATATCCTCGTCGGAGAATACGACCGGGTTACTCAGATCAGGGGCGTCTCTCGTCATGTGCGCCACTATTTCTTCTGGGGAAGAGGTGGAGGGCACGGTTAATTTTCCCAAGGCCTGCTGCAAGGCCTGTCGATGCTCAAAAGACGTTGCGATCAGTTGCCAAATTAAGATTTCGGCTTTTGCTTTACGGAGTCAATTTCGAGGATTGAGTTCTCGGGGGCCTTTGGTTGAGTGTCCACCTCTGGGACGATTTGGTCATTCGTTGTTTGAACGACCGTTTGATTGTTCGGATTTTGATAGGGACGTCCGGACCGGGTGAGATATCTGATTTCTTTCGTCCGCTTCTCCTTCCCCGGGAGGATATAGACATCCTCAACATCAACCCTCCATATGCCGTTAATTTCAGAGTCTCGAGGATACCATGGAGGGGTATTCCTCGGTGGGTAGTTCTTGTGGGGAATATTTTTGTGAGGACGATTTTTATGGGGGTAGTTATTTTGAGGGTAGTTATTTTGAGGGTGACTATTTTGAAGGTGATTTTCGTGAGGTCTATGCCAGAATGGTCGCGGGAGCAATTCATCCGGGGGTGGGTAGTTTTGAATGCCTGGGGAATTCTCCCTTGGGCGCGGTGTTGGGGGGTTGAAGATGAGTCGACGGTAGGCGTCGTCGAGTCGGGTGATTCTTTCAGAGAGGCTGGCTATGGCCTCTTCATCTTGCTGAAACATAGTGAGCATAGTGGCAGCACTAAACACATTCCGTATGAAGGATCATTTTCCAAAGCATTCACCTCGTCATCAATCGGCAGGATGAGGTGAGAGGAGTCTAGGGTCGGCTCATCATCGGAAATGGCGTGAATTCCCAAAGGATTCGTCTTGTTGTTCGGCTTAGTTGGTGGGGGTATAGGCAAATCTCTCTTCTCAATCATGTCTTGAATGAGGTGCTTGAGTTTGAAGCAATATTCGGTATCATGCCCCTTCCCTCGATGATATTGACAGTAGGCATTGGGGTTCCAAAATCGGGACTTCTTGGCGTCGGTCGGATCCTGGGTGAGTCCGATCGGTTGTAGCTTCCCTTGGTCCATGAGCCTTTTCAGGGTAATTGCATAAGTCGACCCTATGTTGGTGAACACTCTCTGGGGGCGCTCAGTTTTCTTGGCAGATGGTTCGACGAGGTTGACCTCATCAATCTTGTTCGTCTGACCGTAAGGGTGAGATCCGGTTGAGGTGGATCCCTGGTAACCCCTTCTAGTGGTCTTTGCTAGGACACCCTTTCGGAGGTCGTCCTCAATACGTGTCCCCAGAATCTGCAGATCTTGAAAAGTTTTGATATTTTGATACCTCAGTAGGTTGGCAAAACCGGGCGGAGATTGTTGACAAACTTTTCCACCAGAGTTGATTCACTAGGCTTGCTGACCAATTGAGTACTCACCCTCCTCCAGCGGGTTAGGAACTTAGTGAACCCTTCCTTGTCGTTTTGGGTTAACACCCCGAGAGTGCAGGTATTGGCCTGGATTTCGACGTTGTCGGCATACTGCTTGGCAAACTCAACTGCGATCTTAACCCAAGTAGTAAGGTTTCTCGGGTCCAAGGAGTAGTACCATTGGCGAGGAATCGGCTCCAAAGAGGATGGAAAGATCCGGGTAAAGAGCTCATGTTTGACCCCCTTAATGGCCATGTAGTCCTTGAAAGCACGGATATGGTTGAGTGGGTCCTCCACTCCCCTGAACTTAGGCACATCAGTCAGGGTGAAGTTGTCGAATAACGGTCCCCCGACAGTTCGAACCTTCGGTTGTTCTCAAGATGGATATTGTTACCCCGGGCTAGGAGCTGTTCTTCCAAGAGTTTCAGTCTCTTCTCAGTTTCAGCCAGAGGTGGGTTATTATGTTCCCCAGTTTCCTTGTTCTCCAGCGCATCGATACGGGTCTCGACGCGATCCAGGGTGACCTTAAGAGCGGTAAGAAGGCTGGCTAGCTGATCAGTTGTGACATCTCTGTTGTTATCATTGTTGTTGTTGGACGAAGCTGAAGACGGGGCCATGGCTCTGAGGCAGAAAAACGGCTCAGATTACAACTCAATCCGACAAGGTTCCAAGACAAAACGTAGACAAGGCAGAGGACAAGACAAAGACAGACTCAACAAGACGGGGCGACCGTGTGTGGTCCCTCGGTGCTGACTCGATTTATGACGTGACGGTGTTTGACCGAACCTTTGACACGAGTCCAATCATGACGGCGCGACGCCATTAGACGGGTCTCATGGTGAGAGGACTCATAAGTAAAGACCCATAAGTACGTTTGTTTTGACTCGATAGACACGAGGCGGAATTGGAATGGTGGACCGAAGTTTTCGAAAATAGAAATTTTCAAAAAGATTCATTTGTCGCTTTTAATGGGCGGCTTCCGAAGATAGAAATCTCCGCAAGTCGATCAGTTGAAAAAGTTGTCTTAAGTTTATTTGCAAAAGACGGTTTGAGTTTGAGTCGGCTCGGAAAACAGTGCATCGTTTCCCAAGACGGTTTTGAAATTCAAAATTTTATGTTTTGAAAATCGAGTTTGAAATGTTTGAAGAGGTCTCGGGGACGGTGCATGGTCCTCGGGATCCCAAAAGTGTCTCGAGAAAAGGGTGTGTGCTTTTCTCAGGTTTTGAAAGAAAGCCATTGTCGGCGCGAAACGGGTTAAAATCCGTGTCTAGATGCGGCGATTATAACGGCGTAAAAAGGTGATTTTGAAATGGTTATACAAAACCAGGTTTGAAAATCGTCATTACGACGGCCTAGAAAGGCGTGTTGCAATGGTTATACAAAACCGAATTTGAAAATCATCATTACGACGGCCTAGAAAGGCGTGTTGAAATCGTTATACAAAACCGAGTTTGAAAATCGTCATTACGACGGCCTAGAAAGGCGTGTTGAAATGGTTATAAAAAACCGAGTTTCAAAATCGTCAATACGACGGCTTAAAAAGGCGTGTTGAAATGGTTATAAAAAACCGAGTTTGAAAATCGTCATTACGACAGCTTAGAAAGGCGTGTTGAAATGGTTATACAAAACGGAGTTTCAAAATCTTCATTACGACGGCCTAGAAAGGCGTGCATCGGTCGGCGAAAGACCGAGGTTTGAAATGGCCATTATAACGGCGCAAAAAGGTGTTTTTGAAAGTTTGAAAATGACACGGAAGGACTTATGATCAAGTAGCACATAAGCATTCGTAGTTTATTATATTATGCATTATGCTGACACGGGTTTTGGCTTAGAAGGGTGGGTTACACACCAAGCAATCAAACCCCGATTTGCGAGAGGGATACCAATCCAAACAAAAATGTGTAAGGAGGGTGCCCTAGCCTCGTGCTCGAAAGTGATGAAAGCTCTTTGACGAAACAGAAATGTGTAACGTCAACGGTATACTTGACTCAATCGGGATTCGAAACGCGGGGATGAGAAAACTCACGCCGACGAAACGAGCCAATTGGTCGAAAAGGGTTAGGTTGTGGGCCCGGACAAGGAAACCCGACCGTGACCGTAATATCAATTAATGCATTCCAACCAAGACCTCGTTCGAGTCTCACCATCTAGGGATCGCAAAGACGTAAGTGTCCTAGTTTTCCCCAGCGGAGTCGCCAATCTGTGGACGTAGCCACCTACACGCCGGGCCAATCTGCGGACGTACAGCGGTCTTTTTGAAAGCCACGCTCGGCGGCGTAAAAATGCTTTCGACCGGATCATTTTAGATCGGTCGGTTTCGTCTCGATAAGGGTCTCGAAACGATTAGATATGTTCGGAGTCGCCACCAAGCATTTGTGGGATGCATGGAACCCGTTCGAATTCCACTTTATACCTCGGTCAAATCGAAGCACAAAGCAGTGTTTGACATAGGTACTAAAGATAAGGAAATCGTCCCTCTTTAGCATCCTATCTCTAGAATGACTCTCGTACGCCCTGGATAAGGTCGTACACTATCCAAAGTTTCTGAGTAAGAGGTGAAGATACGTATTGGGAAGCCCTTTAATCAGACACCCAATCCCGCCCGCGTTTAGCGGCCTCTACTGATCGATCTTGGTTGGTTGAATGCAAAAGTTGATAAAACAGTTTAAATGCATGAATGCGCATCCAATGATTTAAACCTAACATGTGAGAGCTTTCTAAGTCGGTTGATTTAATCCAAGTATCAAGTATAAGATGTCGAGTTGGATTAAAGGATGATTTGCATGCAAAACGGAAATTAAACATCCATTTACCGTATTAGGTTTAGGGTGCATAACATGATCCATTTGTCTTAGTAAGGCATTTTTGCAAATAGTCATCTGATCCGTCCTATATCCGGGTTAACCGGAGTCGGGATCGTCCTAGACTAATGCTGGAAGGGAACAGGCCCTGTACCAGACGGCTATATGAGGTGCGAGCCAGCCGGCGGTGTAAGGGGGCCTCCCTCTGGTTTTGAAAATGAGAAATAGAGAGCCTGTTTAGGCGCGGGTTAGCCCACGGTTTGTGTGCTGTGTTCTGACCTTTTAGAAAACGTTATAAAACGTGTTGAAAATGGGTATTTGAACCCGGTTTGATTTGAAGGGGTCGTTTAGACCGCATTTGTTGATTTGAAGAACTAGACTCGAATAATCATCATTATTTGATAATACTCGGTGTCGGGTTCGGTTTGACAAACTTGACATGAATAGTTTTGAAAATGATTATGGACTAATTGCTTTAAGTCCATTTGAATGTTATTAGTCGGTACTCATCATCGTACCCGGGTTAAAATCCGGCATCGTATGTAGAACCAAGGATGACTTTGTGTTGGTGACTAAAATGTTTGTTTGAAAATGTAAAGAAATGAAACAAAAGGCTTTAAAATACCTTTTAAATGTCATTAACCAAATATTATCATCGAAACACGGATTTAACCGTCATGGTATGAGGAACCAAGGGTGAAAAATGTTTTATGGTTAAAACAAGTGAAATAAAATAGCAATGGTTCGAAAATACTTGAAATGGTGAAAACCGATTACAAATATGAATATGGATTAAAGGGAAATGAAGGAGAACAAACACGGTTGATCTCTGGTCTGAATGCCCCATTTAGGCGCGAGCTAATTGGCGACCTAAGGGGCTTCTGCCTCAGACCAAAAATCAGTTTTGGCTCGTTTATTCCATGTTTTGGTTCATGTTATGCATGTTTTAGCATGTTAGAGTCATGAAGCAAATGAAAACATAATAAAAGAGGAATTTTACACCCTCATACTTACATGTTTGCTTATGGCGAGTGACCGACGTAAGTGTAACAACTCGTTTGATCGGAAAAAACTCGGTTTAAAACCGTTTTGGTAAGTAAAAGAGTGTTTTAAAAGTTTAGTGATGGTGTAGTGGTCGAAATGGTCGGTCAAGTGGTTTAATGCACGATGACGGTACCAAACAATGTGTAAGGCTCGTGATTACGATCGGTAGGTCGTAAATACGCGTCGGATTGTGACTTAAGAATTCGAGTCGAGAATTTTAAGGGAGAAAAGAGGGGGCGGACACTCGCGTAAATCTCAAATGGGTGGCATTTGAGGGGTATTTATAGGAGAATGAGTGGTTATGTGAATTTTGAGCGACGTGGCCACCTGGGCTGCTCAAAGAGGCGCGAGTCACATCGTGGGTCTTCGAGCTGTGTTGTCACTTTCACAACATACGCGATCATGATTTGTTCTATCCTAGGTTGTGTAGTCACATGTTTGGTACATGACCATTCATGAATCTCATAAAACTTAAGGTAGAAGGTTTGAAATGTTTGTTTTTGGTGGTTGACTCGGTTTGACTCGTTGTTGGAGTCGGGATTTGAATTTTTGAGTCGGTTTTTGGTCCGGTGCCGGTTTTGACTCTAGTTAGTGTCATTGCGACCCCGTCGTTGTGCATTAAACACTCAGGTATTTTTGAAATGTTTTGAGATGTTTTATTTTCGAAATCGTTTTTAAGTTTTCCGACGTAAAGTTTTACACAAACTGTCGATCAAACGTCGCGATTCCAAAACATGTTGTAGTCCGATAATCATCCGGTGTTTGTTGGAGTCTCAGCAGATACTGGGTATCTACAATCTCTCCTTCTCCAGTGGTGACTTTGAAGAGCTTTCCTTGGTTATTAGTCCATTTGATCGATTTTCTCCATCCTTTCTGCTGGTTTGAATTGGTGTCAGTGATCAGTGTTGTGGGGTTGAAATGGTCATCTTGAAGTATCATGGTAATGATCTCATCCTGTGCTACTCTGACAAATCGGTCTTCTCCAAACAGAAGGCTAACAGCCTGTTCGTCTAAACAAGGTGTTTGACGAAGTTTCACGGTAGGAACCGTTTCTGGAGGGATGAAATAGCAATCGTGGAAGACCTCGATTCCAGCTAGTTGCATTCCTTTATAGTTCCAAGGTTCGGGAAACCCGTGAAAGTATTCCTGACTCCCTTCTCTAACGAAATATCCGTTTAGGGTAGGGAGATAGGGTCGCATCTGGATTCCTCTATCTTTACGGTTTTGGAATTGGGTGAGCATTTCTAACGCTTCTTCTTTTATGGGCTTATATCCCAATCCTCGTGGTATCCTTTGAGAATTTCCTTCCTTATATGGTGCGAAGGTATTTTTCTTGGCGGGGTTTAATGGCATTCCTGGGAAGTATCCTTGGGACTTGAGTATGTGGTTGACCACTAAATTGGAGTATGGGTTGAAGTATAGAGGCACCAGTTCGCTTTCTACAAGGTTTATGCTCTGAAAGCCGCCAAGCTCATATACTGGGTCTGTGATTACTTGGTTGCTTGACATTTTCTCTATTACAGCCTTGTTAGGTGACGAAGTGATCGTCACTACTTTGCCATCTAGAGGATTCTTAATTTTATGGTGCAAGGTGGATGTTACTGCTTTGGAAGCATGAATCCAAGGCCTTCCCAGAAGTATATTGAATGATGCTTCGATATCCACTATTTGAAAATTGACCTTTCGCTCAATTGGCCCTGTGGCTATAGTGAGGTTGATCAGCCCTACTACTTTACGTCGAGTTCTATCGTATGCTCGAACACCTTGGTTGGTAGGAGTCCAATATGTTTCTTTTATGCCCAACTTGTATGCTATCTTCAATGGTATGACGTTGACTGCAGAGCCATCATCCACCAAAGTCATTGGCACGTTCTTCTTTAAGCATGTGACTGTAATGTATAGAGCGAGGTTATGACTGGCGCCGAAGGGAGGCAAATCTTCATCTGAAAAAGTAACTGGGTTACTTAGTTTAACTGAATCTTGGAAGACCAAGTTGACTACGTCATCAGGTGTAGAGTTGTGCGCTACGTTCAATTTAGCCAATGCTTCCAGCAAAGCTTGACGATGAGGAAATGAACTGGCAACTATTTGCCAGAGTGAAAGATCAGCCTTTGTCTTCTGCAGTTGTCTTAGCAAGTGGTCAGTAGACGTATCTTCGCCATCATTTTGGGTTATGACATTGTTGTTAGTAACTGGACCCTTAGCCGTGGGACCGTTCTGAGAAACATTTTGATATGGACGCCCTGAACGAGTAAGGTGGTCTATATCTTGATCTTCGCAAGCCTTGACTATATCCTCACTAACCTTGACTAGATAGTGTTCTGTGAGGTATTCATCTTCATCGTCATCGGCCCATATTCCGTTGACGATGCTAAGCTCTCTCAACCTGATGATCTCGGCTTCTAGACTGATTATTTGATCGACTAGACTGTCAACTATGGCGATTACTTCTTGCATTGTAGACTCTTGAGATAGACTTAGTGGTACGTTTTCCCTGGGTGTGGTACTTGGATTGCGTAGGGATGCCACTACATCTTCTAGCTCTGAAACTTACCTAATCACACTCTTTGCCCATGCGATAAAATCGGTAATGGTAGGAGAAATGGTGGAATAACTCCCCTCATCTTCTAGTGCATGAATCTCATCCTCGATTGGAGAAATTAGGTGTGAACAATCCAAGGTGGATTCTTCATCTGTGATCATCAGAACTCCAAGAGGATTCTGAGTATTGTTAGGTTTACCTCCAGGAGGTATGGGTAAATGACCATCTTCGATCATATCTTGAAGGACATGTTTCAGTTTAAAACATTTCTATGTATCGTGTCCCTTGCCTCTATGATACTTGCAGTATGCATTCTCATCCCAGAACTTAGACTTCTTTTCTGGGTCAGGTGTAGGTCCTATGGGTTGGAGCTTACCTTGTTTCATCAACCTTTTCGGAGCGTTGGAATACGAATCACCAATGTTCGTGAACTTCCTTTGCTGGTTATTCTTCTTCGATGATTCGACAAGGTTAACCTCATCAATCTTGCTAGTAGAGCTATAAGAACGACTTGTTGAACCCTGGTAACCATGACCTACCATTTTAAACAAGAGTCCTTTACGGATGTCATCTTCAATTCTCGTCCGTAGCACAGTCAGATCTTTGAAAGACTTTATGTTTTGGTATCTCAAATGGTTTGCATAAATAGCTCTCAGATTATCCACGAACTTTTCCACAAGAGTGGCTTCGTCTGGACGTTCAACAAGTTGTGTGCTAGTCTTCCTCCACCTACTTAGGAAGTCGGTGAAGCCTTCTTTCTCGTTTTGTTTAAGAAACTCTAAAGTGCGCATGTTGACTTAGATCTCAGCATTATTCGCGTATTGTTTAGTGAACTCAATTGCGGCATCATCCCAAGTGGCAATCTTCTTGTGCTCCAAAGAGTAAAACCATTTCTTAGGAATGGCCTCGAGAGATGAAGGAAAGATCCTTAGGAACATCTCAGGTTTGATGCCTTTAATAGACATGTAATCTTTGAAAGCACGAATGTGGTTCAAAGGGTTTTCATGCCCCTTGAATTTTGGAATGTCAGTCATGTTGAAGTTGGTAGGCAGTTGAGCATTTAGCGCCTCATACTTGCGATTATTCTCCCTGTAGATGTCATCTCCCTTAAGGTACATTAGCTGCTCCTCCAAATATTGGAGTCATTTTTCAGCTTCAGTAGGACCTAGTGGTGGGTTGACTTCTTGTTGTCCCACAAAGGGGGGAAGATTATCATGCACGCTCATTTCAGGAACATCATTCTCTGCAGGAGGAAGCCAAGTTTCTACAGCAACAATTCGGCCTTCAATAGCGTTCAGGCGAGCATAAGCTTGGTCTTGGCTTGTTTGGAGATGGACGAGCGCAGCTAGGATTAGATCATTACCATTTCCGGGTGGTCCATTAACACTTGCGTGACTAGTTCCAGGCATCTTGGAAACAGGGGATAAGAGATCGATGACGAATCAAAACACGATCGACCATTTTAGCACGCTTACTCAAAAAAGACTCAACTTGTGAAGTGAGGGCTGTTCCACTGTGTTAAGTGAGGTTTGAAAATGACAAATTTTGAAATGTTTGTCCTGGGCAACTGTAGTGTAGTTGTAGGAGTGCTGACTTGAAGTGAAGTTTTGAAATGGGTTTTGAGGCCCGAATTTTGACTGGACATTTGGACAGAGTTTCGACTCATTTTGCGCTATTTTAGGCCACTTTTGAAAATATTTATATTTAAAAGGGTTTTTGATTTTACAGAAATTTTGTCATGGTTTTATTTATAAAATGGTGATCCATATGATACAAGCATTCATACAGGCATTATAACGGTATGTTGAGTGCATTTAAAAGGGTTTTGGCTTAAAAGGTGGGTTGCCATGCCAAGCAATCAAACCCTGGTCTGTGGAGAGGTCCGTGCCAAACAAGAGTAAGGTCGGTTCCTAGTCCATTTCCTCGAGTAGTGAAAGCCCGTGATACAAACATGAGTATGTACCACGGTGTGGTTGACGTCAATCGCTATCTATCCTTTGGCCCGGATAAGAATCTGGATCGTCCAGATGGGACGATTGGTCGAATGGGTTGGGTTGGGCCTAGGAAGGCCGAATGAAACGACCTAAGAAAATCGAGTAACGAAAACCGATAACTGTCTTGTATAAACTATTCCCCAACCTTGTTCAAGTTTCACCCTGGGTAACACGTAAGTGTATGCTTCCCAGTGGAGTCGCCAAACTGTGGACATGGGCCACGGGGGCGCTTGGGACAAGCGTTGCATTTGTGGAGTCGCCACCATTTTTTATGGGAAATTCAAACCGTTCGAATACCTCGTGTCATGTCAAGACACAAAGTAGTGATAGAAAAACACTAAGAACTCGTTACCCTTAGAATTCTATGTCTAGAATGACTCTCGTGGATGCCAACGAATACGGATGTTCACATGGATCTGGAGTAAGGGGTGAGGGTATGTATTAGGAAGTCCTTTTACTGAACACCTAATCACGCCTGCCTCGATAGTGGCCTCTATTAATTATTAGAGAAATCGTTTATAGTTCATATGTCGTCGATTATATGCATGCAATGCAACAAACAATAGATTTACGTCAAAAATACATTCAAGACGGAAATTTGAAGAAAAGAAAAGAAAAAAGGGTTAAAAATTAAAGTAACAAAAATAAGACAGATTAAGAGTGTTATTATGGTTAGAAGTCAATTAATTACGTAATTAAGGATTAGGTCAAAGCGAGAACGAAAGTTCAGGTACAAAACTCATCCCAGAACAGGCGCAGCATTGCTGCGTCCCTTGGAAGAGGCGCAGCTATCACTGCGTTTGTTCCTAGGTTGAGTTCTAGCTATGAAGTCAGAACCGCGGGTTCGTTAATGTTCGTTAGTGTGTTTAATGGTTGATTATCGATTTTTGACTCAAGTGAAAGTGATTTAATATTTTAATTACATATAAAGTCGTCATAAAAGCAATGAACACGAATTAAAATGAATTAAGAATGAATTATAAACGAATTAAAACGAATTAGGTTTACTAACGAAGACGGAAACGAACTTGAAAGGATGTGATAAACTGGAAAGAAGCAACGGAAACATGTACAAAGGACGAATTCTAGAAACTGGATATGAAGAAATCGAGTTTCTAAATTCCGGGTTTGATTTAGTGACGAAAACCCGCAAATATTGATTATAAGGGATCTAAGTTGTAAATAAAATGAAACAATTTGAAAGATATACATTAAAATTTATTTTATATACAATGAAAAGAATGAAAATAAGAAAACAAAACAAAAGGAACAAAACAACAGAAAAAAACCGAGGAAAAGAAGAAGAGCAGAAGCAGCGGCAGCCTCTGGAAGAGGCGCAGCAGATGATGCGACCCTTCGAAGAGGCGCAACAGCTGCTGCGTTTCTTCTTGACATCTGGTTACTGCTGATCCGTAAAAACAGTTTGATAAAAGGGTTTTTAGAAATCGGTTTTGAATATATTTTTGACATAAATCTTACAATAATGAGTACAAAAATAAAATACAATAAAAAAAGATCGGATTTACACCCTCAGACTTACATGTTTGGCGAAACGAGATTAACTAAGTTAACGTTTTAGTGATTGCTCGACTCGAATGTATGAATAAAGTGCCCTCGCTAGAGGATTTAGATTAAATTGATTGATGTGTAGTGGTCAAATTGGTCGGTCATGCAACGTGACTGAAACTCAGAATGATCAAAGCTTACGTGGTCGATTGATCAAGCACGTAGGCGTCATAAGCTTAGAGCAAGGTCTTAGAATGCAAAGGGCGAAGAGAAGGGCGGACACTCGCGTGAAAAATATGTGGAACGAAGGTCCCTATTTATACTAAAAAATGTGAAGAGTTTAGGAATGACTCAAACTTTGGAAACAAATAACGGAAAATTTTGAAAACAGGCATAAACGAGCTGGGGAAGA
The DNA here is from genome assembly GCF_048544455.1 of Silene latifolia. Taxonomy (NCBI): domain Eukaryota; kingdom Viridiplantae; phylum Streptophyta; class Magnoliopsida; order Caryophyllales; family Caryophyllaceae; genus Silene; species Silene latifolia. Next base: position 78,198,865 of record NC_133537.1, on the reverse strand, counting down.
GGCGCAACAGCTGTTGCGATCCGATCCTTCCAAGAAGCGCAGCATCTGCTGCGTCGTTTCCCCAGAGGTTTCCTCCTACGGAAGAAAGATTTCCGCGTTTCTTTAATGGAATTGCGGTGGATCTCTACTTCCTTATTCCTTAAAATAAGATTTACGGGATATATTTTACCAAATGATATAAAATTAACTTATGGAATAAATATCCGGAATATTCTAGGACATTCTGACTCGGCATTTTTAAACGGTTTTTTAGAAAATAAAGCGGTTTTTGACCCGGACTCTAAATGAACTCTAATTACTGTCAAAATGACCGTATAGGCGCGTAGATGACGACCAAGGGGTAGACAAAAGTATTTGAGCTATCACTTGACGATAAACTTATGGACTTTCATAAATCGTTCCGTGTACCAAACATGCAGCCCAATCATCACCGGGTGGTTGGAGGGAGGTGTAGAAATGAGGTATCTACAAAATGATGTCATTCTTAATGAACTGTGCTACTTGCTTTGCTTTTAGCACTTTGTAAGACTTAGCCTCTACCCACTTTGTGAAGTAGTCACTTGCAACAAGGATAAAACAATGCCCTCTAATTCCTGATGGGTTTACTTTTCTAATGATGTCAATTCCCCAGGTTGAAAATGGCCAGGGTGACGTCATGGTGTGTAACATAGAAGGTGCCACATGTTGTACATTTGCAAATATCTGACAATTGTGACACTGACTGACATACTTGTAACAATCTGTTTCCATCGTTGTCCAATAGTAATCAAGCCTTATGATCTTACGGGCTAACATATAGGCATTCATATGTGGCCCACATTCACCGTCATGGACTTCCTCAATAACCTTTTCAGCGGTCGGTTTATCGATGCATCACAACAAAACACCTTGAGCCGTCTTCTTATACAATTGCCCATCATCGGTCCTGATGAATTGGGCGGATAACATTCGCAGAGTGCGCTTTCCACGCGTGTCGAGGTCGGGAGGATAGTCACATGTTTCCTTGAATTTCAAAATGGCTGTGTACGAGGGTGCGGTTTCACCTTCCTCGACATCATCGATTGCATTCACATAGGCAGGTGACGATCTTCGTTTGACACATATTGGCATACTGTCTACATGGTCGGGAATGTTGATCGCAGCTAGTTTGAACAACGTATCTGCAAACTGTTTTTCCACTCTTGGTAGGTGAACATATCGAATATCCTCAAAGTACCTTTCCAATTCTTCGATCTTGGTTTGATACGGGGCCAAACTTTGGCTCTTAATTCTCCATGACCCACCCACTTTATTGATCACAAGGGACGAGTCTCTATGTACTAAAAAATTCTTCGCACCCAAGTCTAGAGCACTGCGTAAACCAAGCAAACATGCTTCATATTCAGCAGCGTTGTTTGTGACATTGAAATCCAGCTTGTTGGACACGGGCACGTGTTCACCTGTCGGTGAGATAAGAATAATTCCCACTCCATATCTCATATAGTTCGACGCTCCATCGAAATACAAATCCCATACGTCATTCTCGACGTGTACCACGTCTTCGTCGAGAAATGACCAAGTGTCGACGACTTCTGCTTCTTCGATTGGATTGTCGGCGAGGAAATCGGCAACCGCCCTTCCCTTGATCACTTTCAGCGGTACATATTTGAGATCAAACTCTGATAACATGAGGGTCCATCTTGACATTCTTCCATTTAGCAATGGTTTTTCAAACAAGTACTTGATCGGATCCAATTTGGAGTAGACACTCACACTATAGCTAAGCATGTAATGTCTTAATTTCTTCGTTGCCCAGACTAAGACCAAACACATCTTTTCAAGAGGTGTATAATTTACTTCATAGTCTAAGAACTTTTTACTGATGTAGTAAATGGCTCTTTCTTTTTTGTCAACTGTTTGGGCTAACATAGCCCTCATTGCTGTATCCGTGAGGGTTAGATATAGCGATAACGGCAGCTTGGCTACTGGTGGGCTGAAAACTGGTGGGGAAGACAACACTTCCTTTATTTTATCGAACGCGGCCTGACACTGGTCATCCCACATAACATGTTCTCCGACCTTCAGTTTCTTAAAGATCGGCTCACAAATCATCGTCAACTTCGCGACGAAACGGCATTGAACTCTTCCCAGGAAACCTCGAATTTCTTTCTCGGTCTTGGGACGGGGCATTTCCATAATGGCTTTTATCTTTGTTGGGTCTACTTTGATGCCACGGTGGCTAACGATATGACCCAACAGTTTGCCAGAGGTGAAACCGAAAGCACACTTCTGCGGATTCAGTCTCATGTTGTACTTTCGCAATCTTTGAAAGAATTTTCGTAGTGCCCCAAGATGGCCACCACGTTCCTTTGACTTGACTATCATGTCATCGACATAAACTTCAACTTCTTTGTAGTTCATCATATCGTGTAGCAACTTCGTTGCTGTTCTCTTATACGTTGCCCCGGCATTTATCAAACCGAAAGGCATTTCTGTGTAACAATAGGTTCCCCATGGTGATGTAAATGTTGTCTTATTCATGTCTTCCTCGGTCATCTTAATCTGGTTGTAACCGGCATATCCATCCATGAAATATAGTAATGCATGATTTGCGGTATTATTAACCAAGGTATCGATGTGAGGTAATGGAAAGTCGTCCTTTGGACTAGCTTTGTTCAGATCCCGAAAGTCCACGCACACGCGAACCTTACCATCCTTTTTCGGTACTGGCACTACATTGGCAACCCAATCCGAATACTATGACACCTTGATGAACCCGGCTTTAAGCTGCTTATCAATTTCTTCCTTGACCTTTAAAGACCACTCCAAACGCATTCTGCGTAGCTTTTGCTTTACTGGTTTGAACCCTGGTTTGATCGGGATCCTGTGCTCAGCAATTTTCCTATGGATTCCCGGCATGTCTTTGTAAGACCATGCGAAAACATCTTTGAATTCAATCAGAAGGTCAATGAACCCTTGTCTCTCTACGGGATCTAGAGTAGTTCCTATCTTAAGCTCCTGTTGTTCTAGGGTGATTTCCACATTTATAGTTTCGGTATCTTCGATCACTGAGTTTCTTTGGTCATATTTTTCTAACCCTCTAACCAATTGTGGAGGTGGTTCTACCTCCTCTTCTTCTTCTACAACCTGTTCGCCTTTGGCCTCATTCTCAAAGTCACTACTAAAACAATTATTTTAAAAAATTGAATTGCAATATAAATAAAACAAGTCGTAAGCAAACTGGTTCATCTTACTATTATTGATTTGAAAATGCGCGAAATGCGCTAACAATTGAGCCAACTGATCGGAGGTCAGTGGCGAGACATTAGAGGTACCCGAGACAGGCCCTGGGATACCAGAATTAGAAAGTGTGCATTGATCGGTCCGTTTCGTATTCACAATTTAATAGATGTTGTCGTTGGGTCACGTCCGAATCAAAACACAATTTATAGCTTCACAAACAACTCTACAATTAGTAAAGAGGCAAGTAAAGGTCGGATCCCAAGGGACGGGAATTGAGATGAGATTTCTATTGAAACTAGTGGTGTCTTAGGGGTATCACAATTTGGCTTGATGTAGAAGGTCACTAACTAAATAGCAATGAAAATAAATAAGCAGAATGAATTAAAAGGGTTGTAAACAATTGATAAAAAGCACTAGGGTGTCATGGGGTCATAGGGGAATCATGGGAATTGATCATACAAACATGTTCTCAAATTATAAGCAACCGATTATTGTTGTGATGGATTGAGTTGGGTTATATCTTACAATCCTAGAAAAGTTTGGGTTCCGGAGCCGAATCGATTAGATTGTACAACACCTACAAGTCGACTTAGTCTTCCCTACTCAACAACATGCATGGTCTAATGAGACTCGAGTTGGTTTATGTCTTACAAGTCTCATTGAAAAGATAGGTGATGGGTAAAAAATGCAAGGATTCATAGGCTCACATTTCATCAAACATAACATGTGCATGAGTTGAGATCAAAACAAGCAAGCAAATAAACCATGAAAGCATATTAATTTAAGCATGAATCATTCCCCATGTTGGTTTCCCCTAATTACCCATTAACCCTAGCTAGGTCACTACTCACTCATTATCATGTTGATCATGCTAGCAAGGTTGTCAATCATACCAACAAAAGGAAACATGATGAATAAATGAAAGTAATTAACAATAATTAAAAAGGGATTAAGAGAATTATACCTACTAATGATTCCAATAATAAAGCAAAGAATAAAAGAAGTACTTGATGCTTGATTGAGAGGTTGTGAATCTCCCAATAATAACCCAAATAATCTTCAATTACCCAAAATAAAGGATGAACAAAAGAGAGATTAAAGAAATAAAACTTGTATTAAAACTTTATTAATTGTTGATTACAATACTAAAGAGAGATTTGATTGATATTAACTACTCTAATAATTGATAAGAAGAACATGCTCTTCTAATTAGACTAATGGGGTATTTATAGTGGAAATTAGGTGGATGCATTAGGGTTAACTAAGGGCTAAACTAGTAATTACACTTTTAGATTGAGCGAGGAGAAAGCCGGTATTTTTCGAAGGAAGGGCTTCTTTCTTTGTAGCTTGGAGAAGACGAAATTTCGTTGTCTTTCGGAATCTGTGCGTATTGGGGTCGGGACGGGCGGATTCGAGCGGGGAAGACGGCGTCTTCGGGGAATCCGGCGGTCTGTGGGCTGCTTTATCGGGCGTCTTTGAAGGAAGACGCACGGATTGTGCTTGTGGAGGACGGGCGGATTCAGGACAATCCGCTCGGATTGTAGCTCAGCATGGTTTCTTCTTCTTTTCTTCCCTTTTCTTCATAAAATCCTTGGGGATTTCCTCGGGGATGCAAGGATCCTTTCTCAACATTGCTCATCTACTATCATATGTACAAAGGCCTTCTAATCTTGTCTCTCCTTAATGCTTGGTCATTGAATTCAATCAATTTAGTCTCGTTTTCCCATGAAAATGCAAGATTTGCAGTTCTTTCCTACCAAGGGATCAAAATCTCAAAGAATATGCAAAACAAAGAACTAAAGACAATAGATGACCTAAATATGCACTAAAAAGCATGGGAACAAGGCTAATTCGGGGGCTAAATATGCGCTAATTATGGTCACATCAAATATCCCCAAACCGAACCTTTGCTCATCCCGAGTAAAGAGATGACAAAGACTAGGACCATTATTTAAGCTAACCTAATAACATAGCCGATATGAGACAATTAGCGGGTATCACTCCGCCCCTTCAACTCACAACAAGACAACCATGAGGTAGGATGCCTTCTTGCAAGGCAAGGTGGGTCTTGCCAAAATGGCGACACATCCAAACATTAGGCACACAAAATCAAATAATGGATGCATCTACAAAAGGAATAGCCACTTCCTCATCAAGTGGCGGAGGCAACCAAGAGAGAACAAATTTAAGAGCATATAATCCTTCACAAATAATAGTTCAACAAATTACTAAGGCTAAGAGGATGGCACTAAATCACCTCCAAATGGTGTTAAACTAGACTACTTTCGTCCTCAATTTCCAAATGCTTTCGTCAAGAGCGATTGGATGGTGGTGGAATGATGATCCCTATGATGCTAGTAGCATATGACATGACAAGTCTCGAATTCTCTACAAAAGTAAAGGTCATGGATCGTCCCAAGATCGACAAAGTGGTTTGACAAAAAGGCTTTTTGGGAATGAAATGCTCAAATCTTTATAAATAAGGGTGGATATGACTAGTATTCAAAATTGTCCTCATTTAACTTTCACATTTCAAAAATTTTAAGATGGGGTTTGTCCCTTCCGGGCTAGTGTCCTTTGCTTTCGCCAATCGCTTATTAGGCAACCGGTTAACCTCTAGACAATAGCTTTTCGGGGTGATAGTCACTCTGTCTCTGGGCGGTCGAATTCACAACCGTGTGGGGGCCCAATTCAATGGATCCCTCTCCAAAGCACATCGAAGTGGTACGCCTCCATCAAAACAACTAAATTTCTCAACGTTTCAACATTTCATAACATTTGAGGTTTCCTTAGCAATAAATTACTTCCACATGACAAAATTTTCGAAATGAGCACTTCAAACTTATTGATAGAAAGTATTTTTGGGTTGCCTGACCACAAGGTCAATCAAGGTCACCTAGACAAGTTAACCAAGTCCACATCGCATCACGGGGTTGGATAGGTGACTCACATGCAAACCCTTGACTAGGCTTTGGGTCATGGGTCAAAAGACACTAGTATGACACTATCTAGGATGTTTTACAACCATTCTAGTAGGCAAAGTCTTAAGTTGAAAAAGTATTTGTAATGGCTTAGTTGCTCTTTGTAAAGTTCTCAATTAGGCACTTTTCAAAATGTTTTATCTAAATGCAACTACATGCCATGATGCAACTAGTATATACATCCTAATGCAAGTGATTCTATCAATTAATATGACATATAAACTAAATGCAAGTCCTAAGTTTACATTGTTATACCGCATCAATCAAAATAAAGCCACATAGTCATTAACATAAAGAGGGAAAAGGAGATTGGAAAGATCATACCATGCGGTCTTCATAATCCTCATGTCTCGGATGTGGCGTAGTCAATCAATGTGAACAAGGATAGAACAAACACAATATATACAACAATATATACAATATATATATAACTACACTACAAAAGGAATAAACATGTTTTTGGGTTTTTCAATTTTCAAATTTTTATGGATTTTCGAAATTTTTCAATTTTTTGGATTTTTGAATAAAAGTTAAGTTAGAATTCCCCATCCCCACACTAATATGGGCATTGTCCTCAATGGCCAAAATGAAGGGAAATTATGCAAACATGATGCATGATTTCTACACTAAATGCAAGCTACACTAATCTATACTACATGTTGCATGGTTTTTTGTTTATGACGGAGAGGATAATTTAGATTACCTCCCGTTGTGTATGCATTAACTTCCCCAAACCGAACTAGACATTATTGCTAATGTCCAAGGATGGGTGTAGTTCATGCACACACTATGCAATGCATGAAACTAATTTTGTCATGTTGGATTTTGAAAGGTGGGAACAATAAAATGAGAACACCTCAATGGGGCCGAGGTGTTAGTCCTCAATGGTGCTAGGACTATTCCAACAATGATCAAGAAAAATAAATAAATAGAACAAAGAGAGAAATAGACAAACCTTGAGAGGGTAGGAGCCTCTAAAGCTTGCTAATCTTCCATCATATCATCATTATCATCACCTTCCTCACTAGAAGTGGTCTTATCACCACTTTCTCCTTCACTTTCTTCTTCACCTTGCTCATCATCCTCTTCTCCTTCTTCACTAGCTTCTTCATCAATGTTATCATCAACCTCTTCATTACCAACAACCTCATTATCACCCGGAACAACCCTAGATGCACTCGGAAATAGGACTTCCTTATCCGCCTAACTAGGCAAAGGACATGATGGGTCGAGTAGTCCTTGCCTAGCTAAATGTATGAGGGGTGGATATTGGGCTAAGTAAGCATTTTTCCGATCTTCAAAGGCTTTCTTGTGCATCGTTTGCATGAGAAGAGTCAAATAATCATTTCTTGCTTCAACACCTTCCGGTTTGAACTCTTGATACTCGAAAGGGTAGGGTGGTGTGACAATGGAAGAGGAGTGATTGATTTGTTGTTAAAAGGATGTTTTGATTTGATTTTGGTGAATGTTGTTGAGGAATCTTGTTTTTGTAATGGAGAGGATGAGGGTTTTGAGGTTTATAAGTAATGTTATGAATGAAGGAATGAAGAAATGAATGTGAGAGGGGGTTTATAAAACCCGAGAATTTTGAACTGCAGGGGCAAGACGGGCGGATTCTGCCTTTTCTGGGTTTGGAAAAACTCGCCTAAAGACGGGCGTCTTTCAGTGAAGACGCTCGGATTTGCAAACACGGGACGGGCGTCTTCTGCAGAAGACGGGCGGATTCCTTCACAGGGATTTTTCTTGTTTTCTTCAGCCAAGAAGACGGGCGTCTTCCCTTCAGGACGGGCGGATTTTTAAAGACAGGCGGATTCGGATGCAGGACGCCCGGATTTGTTGAAAGTCAAAAATTTCAAAAATTCAGCTCATAATAGGACGGGCGTCTTTTACCCAACACGTCCGAATTTCTTGAAGACGGGCGGATTCTCCTGAATCCGCTCGGATTCGACCCCTTTGTACCCGGATTCAGTTCCATCCGTGTACAATGCATATCCCTTGTCATTCTTCCATTCTTCTTCATATCTCGTGTTCTTCATCGTGGGGGCACTACTAAGGCATGGATAGCCTAGGCAATTGCCATCCCCACACTAAGCTAAAGCACTACACATTAATTGAAATTATTAGTCCCTCCCTCACTTCTCTCAAACATGATAATTATCTTGATCAAAGTATAAAAATCCAAAAATAACAAAAATGTAATACAAGAATTGAAATGCAAGTTAGGGAGTTAGAAATATTTACAAATGGTGGTTTAGGGAGGACTCCACCAAACTCTCATTCTTGATGAAATGTCAAGGGGGCATGTTCAAGGTGTTGTTGATGTTGCTCAACACCTTGAAAAAGTAATCAAAAGCTTGTTCATTATCATGATAGAGGTCTTCAATAGACCTTGGCCCTTGTTGTCGGTCTTGGTCGATGGCATTACCAATGTAGGGATTAAAAATCCCTTCAAATTCGTCGTCCCAAAGACCACATACTTCATTAAGTTGATCATTGAAAATCTCTTGATTTGATGGACAACTTTCCCATTTCCTTTTCTTGGCCAATGAGGCCATCTTCTTCATTGCTTGTCTTTGATGAGCCTTTCAAGCTCTCTTTGTCACAATTCACTTGCTCTTTGAATGGAGCATCTTCAATTTTCTTCTTCCATTGGAGTTCCGACTTCTTCCTTTCATCCTTCCGACTATAATGATCGATCATAAAACACGGTTCATGTAAACGGGGAGCTCTCATAGTCTTGTCAAGATTAAAAGTTATACTCTTATCTCCCACTTCTAGAGTGAGCTCACCATGTTTTACATCAATCACCGCACCCGCGGTGTGTAAGAAGGGTCTTCCTAGAATGATTGAAATGTTGGAATCTTCTACCATATCAACAATGACAAAGTCCACCGGGATGAAAAACTTCCCAATTCGTACGGGGACATCTTCCCATATCTCAAATGGTGTCTTCGTCGATCTATCGACCATTTGGAGTGTGATATTGGTGCATTTAAGCTCTCCCATCCCCAACCTTTTACTCACCGAGTACGGCATAACACTCACACTAGCCCCTAGATCACATAAGGCTTTGTTGATCGTGGTGTCGCCAATGGTACACGGTATTGAGAAGCTTCCCGGATCCTTTAGTTTTGGAGGTGAACTCCCTTGAAGTATTGCACTACTCACCTTAGTGAAGGCGATAGTCTCAAGTTTCCGGATCGACTTCTTCTTTGTGAGGATGTCTTTCATGTATTTCGCATAGGCCGGCACGTGATTGATTAATTCTGTGAAAGGAATTGAGACTTCCAAATTCTTCACAATTTCCATAAACTTTCCAAGTTGGTCATCAAATTTGGGCTTGGCTTGACGACTTGGAAAAGGAAGTCTAATCACAATGGGCTCCTTCTCCTTGGCCTTGTCTTCATTTTTCTTTGAAATCTCTTCTTTTGATGATTCTCCATCTTTGGAGTTTTGCACAAGTTCTTCCTTATCACTTGCTTCCACAACTTCATCCTCAACTTGCTTCTTCGGTGCTTCATACCTTGTACCACTTCTCAAGTGAATGGCACTAACCGTTTCATGTATTGGGGGATTACTTTGAGGTGGTAATTGCCCCTTTTGTCTTTGTGAGCTTGAAGATGCTAGTTGAGTCAATTGTGTTTCTAACATCTTGGTGTGAGCTAGAATGTTGTTGATGGTGGTTTCTTTTGCTTGGCTATCTTTTTGCATTTGAGTGAAAAACTCTTGTTGATTCTTTTGCATTTGGAGGACCGCTTTTTGAACATCAAAACCTTGGTCATTTTGGTGATTGTATGGATTTTGGTTTTGGTAACCTTGGTTTTGGTTGAAAAAGGGTCTTTGATTTTGGTTTCTCATGGGAGGTGGGGTGTATGTTGTTTGAGGGTTTTGAACATTTTGGCTTTTATATGAGAGATTTGGATGAAACTTGGTGTTTTCATTGTAATAGTTGGAATAAGGGGTACCACTCTTGTATGCTTGGAAAGCATTCACTTGTTCATTTGTTCCCCTACATTCACTTTGGTCATGTCCCAAATTTCCACAATTCTCACATATCCCACTTGGGATTGATGAGGATGCCGTCATGGCATTAACATGATGCTTTGGTGATTTTGAGGCCTCTTCAAGTCTAGCCATAGCTTGTTCAAACTTCAAATTGATTGTGTCAATGTGAGCACTAAGTTGAGCACCCAATTGAGTAATGGAGTCCACTTCATGCCTTCCTCCTCTAGTAGCCTTGCGAGGTGTACTATATTGTGAGTTATGGGCCGCCATTTCCTCAATCTTGTTCCATATTTGATTGTCATCAACTTCGGTGAACATTCCATTTGATCCCATGTTGAGAATGTTCCTTGAATCTTCATATAAACCGTTCCAAAATTGTTGTACCAAGAACCACTCGCTAAGTCCAAGGTGGGGACATGAGCGACAAATTCCCTTGAACCGCTCCCAAGCTTCAGACAAACATTCTTCATCCCTTTGCTTAAAACCCGTAATTTTAGCTCTTAGCATGTTAGTCTTTTCCGGTGGGTAGAACTTTTTGTAGAAAGCTAGAGCCAACTTCTTCCAAGAATCAATTCCGAGAGTGGCCTTATCAAGGCCCTTCAACCATTGTTTCGCGGTGCCGATTAGAGAAAAAGGAAATAAGACCCATCAAATTTGGTCTTGAGTCACACCGGTTTAAGAAATCGCATCACAATAGTCACAAAAGGTTTCCATATGAGAATGAGGGTCTTCACTAGGCATCCCCCCAAATTGGCTCCTTTCGACTAGTTGGATAAAGGCGGATTTGGCAATAAAATTTCCGGTTAAATGTTGTGGTGTGGGAGTACCATTGGGTAGGTTCTCCTCGGTGGGTACTGAATGTGATGAAAATTTAGGCATTGTAGGTTGACTTTGTGGGGTATCTTGTGTTGGGTTCTCCTCACCTTCTCTTGCAAAAGGGTTGATGAACTCAATAGTTGGTTGAATATACACTACCTCACTAATACCTCTCAAATTCCTCCTAGCAAATCTCCTATTGTTTGTCAAGGTTCTTTTAATTTCACGGTCAAAAGGTAACAAATCACCTTGTGACCTTCTAGACATGCAAAATATCAAACAACTCGAAAACAATTAGAACAAACCTTGAGGAGTTTTACTTCTCCAAGGTAAAGAAAGACACAACTAATAACAATATAAGAAAATCTAAATCAAGTTAACACCGTCCCCGGCAACGGCGCCATTTTTGATCGGTCCATTTCGTATTCACAATTTAATAGATGTCGTTAGATCACGTCCGAATCAAAACACAATTTATAGCTTCACAAACAACTCTACAATTAGTAAAGAGGCAAGTAAAGGTCGGATCCCAAGGGACGGGAATTGAGATGAGATTTCTATTGAAACTAGTGGTGTCTTAGGGGTGTCACAATTTGGGTTGATGTAGAAGGTCACTAACTAAATAGCAATGAAAATAAATAAGCAGAATAAATTAAAAGGGTTGTAAACAATTGATAAAAAGCACTAGGCTGTCATGGGGTCATAGGGGAATCATGGGAATTGATCATGCAAACATGTTCTCAAATTATAAGCAAGCGATTATTGTTGTGATGGATTGAGTTGGGTTATATCTTACAATCCTAGGAAAGTTTGGGTCCCGGAGCCGAATCGATTAGATTGTACAACACCTACAAGTCGACTTAGTCTTCCCTACTCAACAACATGCATGGTCTAATGAGACTCGAGTTGGTTTATGTCTTACAAGTCTCATTGAAAAGATAGGTGATGGGTAAAAAATGCAAGGATTCATAGGCTCACATTTCATCAAACATAACATGTGCATGAGTTGAGATCAAAACAAGCAAGCAAATAAACCATGAAAGCATATTAATTTAAGCATGAATCATTCCCCATGTTGGTTTCCCCTAATTACCCATTAACCCTAGCTAGGTCACTACTCACTCATTATCATGTTGATCATGCTAGCAAGGTTGTCAATCATACCAACAAAAGGAAACATGATGAATAAATGAAAGTAATTAACAATAATTAAAAAGGGATTAAGAGAATTATACCTACTAATGATTCCAATAATAAAGCAAAGAATAAAAGAAGTACTTGATGCTTGATTGAGAGGTTGTCACTCTCCCAATAATAACCCAAATAATCTTCAATTACCCAAAATAAAGGATGAACAAAAGAGAGATTAAGGAAATAAAACTTGTATTAAAACTTGATTAATTGTTGATTACAATACTAAAGAGAGATTTGATTGATATTAACTACTCTAATAATTGATAAGAAGAACATGCTCTTCTAATTAGACTAATGGGGTATTTATAGTGGAAATTAGGTGGATGCATTAGGGTTAACTAAGGGCTAAACTAGTAATTACACTTTTTAGATTGAGCAGGGAGAAGCCGGTATTTTTCGAAGGAAGGGCTTCTTTCTTTGTAGCTTGGAGAAGACGAAATTTCGCTGTACTGGAATCCGTGCGTATTGGGGTCGGGACGGGAGGATTCAGGCAGGGGAAGACGGGCGTCTTCAGGGGAATCCGGCCAGATTCTGTGGCTGCTGTCCGGGCGTCTTTGAAGGAAGACGCACGGATTGTGCTTGTGGAGGACGGGCGGATTCAGGACAATCCGCTCGGATTGTAGCTCAGCATGGTTTCTTCTTCTTTTCTTCCCTTTTCTTCATAAAATCCTTGGGGATTTCCTCGGGGATGCAAGGATCCTTTCTCAACATTGCTCATCTACTATCATATGTACAAAGGCCTTCTAATCTTGTCTCTGCATGATGCTTGGTCATTGAATTCAATCAATTTAGTCTCGTTTTCCCATGAAAATGCAAGATTTGCACTCCTTTCCTACCAAGGGATCAAAATCTCAAAGAATATGCAAAACAAAAAACTAAAGATAATAGATGACCCAAATATGCACTAAAAAGCATGGGAACAAGGCTAATTCGGGGCTAAATATGCGCTAATTATGGTCACATCATGCATTGAAAGGAAAGACTTGGGAGGGGGTGGCTTCGACACCTAACTCCTTAGACTCAAACTTAGGACTCTTATCAGACTCAAACTCAGACTCAAACTCAAACTCAGACTCGGAACCGTCATCCATCTTGAACATTTCTCCTTATAAGGGCAGTAAAACTTCTGGTCTGTGATGCAGTAGTAATCTATACCCACCCTTGTTTTCTCCTCTAGGTACGACATCCTTCTTGCTGATCTACACCACCACTGATGCCAAGCCTTGGTTACCTTGCTCACCTTTGTGGCATCCGTATCCTACCATTAGGTCTTCCGAGGACCCAACCTTGTATGCGGGCGAGTTCTCATCCGTGCCATTGAGGATTATGTATTTGGGAGGATACTTGATGAATGCTAGATAGTACGAGATTAACTTCTTCCTGTTTTCTTCTCTCTCTTGCTACAAATTCAAGAACCAGGGTTGGGAGTATATTTCCCTCATTACCTTGTTCATTTCTTCATCGATTCTTATTGCCGAATTCCGAATTCCTAGGAAGTTCACAGCAGTACTGAGTTTGCTATTGGCGTCTTTCATCGTTTGGTGTTTAAGATAACTCGAGATTGGCTTCCCAGTAATGTCATCTGTCTTAGTCTTTTGGAACTGCTTAATGAGGGAAGTCTCTAAGGTCGAGACTTCACTAAGTGCCTCGACTAAAGTAGGTTCTTTTAAGGATCCCTTATCTGGAACATCCTTGGCGATAGAAGTATATCTTGCCTTCTCAACTCGATAGGGGCGCCAAGATCGAGTCAAATGATTAGACTCAAGGACATCTTTCCTTAGCTTCAAGATTTCATCTTGGGTTCGTGGGACGATTGCTCCTTTCCTAAGGTAAATATCATCTTCATTGTCGTCCAAATTCCATGGACTTCATTCCCACTTCGGAGAATGTATGGTGTGCAGTCAATACCAAAATCCCCAAATCGAACTTCGTTCTTCGGGCTTGGAAAGTACTTTGAACAATCAATGAACTCCTTTCCTACAAAGAAACCCTTTAGGCGACAAACGGGCCGGATCAAATGGGTCATATCAATATTGTCTTCGATAAATACGTCATTCATGTGATCACCAAACGGGTTGGTCACGCTGTTGGGTTTGACCGATGGGATTGGGAGTGTTCCACTCTCGATCATATCTTATATTTCATGTTTGAGACGGAAACAGTTTTCCGTGTCATGCCCCTTCCCTTGATGGAATGCACAGTATGCATCAAGCTTGTACCATTTATTTCGTTGTTCCAACGGTGGTTCGGGAGTTGGGCCGTTGGGGTTCAATTTCCCTTGGGCAATGAGTCTTTCTAAGGCGTATGTGTAGGTACACCCTATGTCATTAAATGCTCTTGGGCTAGAGCATTGAAGCCTTTTGTAAGTTCCTCCTGTAATACCCCGTATTTTGATATTAATAATTTATGTAACTAATAATTAGTTAAAGCATTTCTAATAATAATTACAAATAAGACGTTAAGTAAAATATAAAATTAATAATCGAAGTCAGGAATTGGGCTTAGCTAATAATCGAGTGTTGGGCCGTGTGCCATTGATTAATTGGACCGGAATTTATTATAATAGGGTGTGAGTATAATCGGGATTTGCACCAGGAATTTATAATAGATAATATGGAAATAATAATAATGGAACAGTAATAATAATTATATTAATTATCCTAATAATTTAATTATTAAAAGAGATGTATGGTAATTCAAATTATGGTAAGAGTAGTAATATATGATGATGATGATGATGATAATAATAATAATAATAATAATAATAATAATAATAATAATAATAATAATAATAATAATAATAATAATAATAATAATAATAATAATAATAATAATAATAATAATAATAATAATAATAATAATAATAATAATAATAATAATAATAATAATAATAATAATAATAATAATAATAATAATAATAATAATAATAATAATAATAATAATAATAATAATAATAATAATAATAATAATAATAATAATAATAATAATAATAATAATAATAATAATAATAATAATAATAATAATAATAATAATAATAATAATAATAATAATAATAATAATAATAATAATAATAATAATAATAATAATAATAACAATAATAATAACAATAATAATAATAATAATAATAATAATAATAATAATAATAATAATAATAATAATAATAATAATAATAATAATAATAATAATAATAATAATAATAATAATAATAATAATAATAATAATAATAATAATAATAATAATAATTACCTTAAAGACGGTTTCCTAAAATAATACGGACAAGCCTAAGCCTACTCTATAAAAGGGGAGCAATCTACCATCCTATCTTACTTTTCAATTCTAAAAATCTACATAAAGAGAGAGAGTGGGAGATTAAGAATGTTTAAGAAAGTATTGGTGACGGAATTAGCAAGCGATAAATAATTCAAGGTAACAACTTCTAATCTCGCTTTTTATTTTCAAATTAAGCTGAATGTGAGACGATCTTAAGGCGCCTAGAAACTGACCCAAACCTTGACGGAATCGAACCAAACTTTGGGAAGTGGTACGTGGGATTTCAAGGGTTGGATTGAGTATGGTGGTGGTGTCAGGGAAGGCTTAGGGTGGCGGTGGCAGGCGGGTTTCGAGGGCTGTGGAGGCGGGTTGAAAACAGGGGAGTAGTGGACTTTGACCCTAATAGGACCCTTATTCGGGTTCGCCTTGACCTGGGTAAGGTGGGGTTGGCTCCTGGTGTTTGTGTCGACCAGCGTGGAGGTGTTGTGGCGGTTGTTGGTGGTGGTTTGTGACGGTGATGGTCGTTTTAACATGAAACAGCGGAGGGGGTGTCGATTGTGTTGATGCCGGTGTTGGGTAGTTGTGAGGTGGTGTTGAGATGAGTAAGGGCGGTCAATGGTGGCGTGTGGTGGTTGTGCTAGTGGGGTGTCGTGTGGTGTGTTGTTGTGGTGTCGGGTTTTCGATATTAGTAGTGTCGTGGGGTATTTAGGGCGTGGGATTTTAGGGTGCTGGTGGTGTTTTAGCAGGTGGTAGGTCGTTGTAAGGGTTGGCCGTGGTGCGAGCTAGGTGGTGGTAGGTTTTAGCGGTGGTGTCGGTGGCTAGGAGTGTCGTAATATGCGGGTTTTGGTAAGGGGTTTGGCGTGGTGTAAGACACGGGGTATAAACTGTGTTATGGGTGTTCATGATGATGATATAGAGTGATGACAGGGAATTGTAATGATGACTTGATTTAGTATTTGATTAATGGCGGGATTATGCGGATTATTTAATTAGTTTAATTTCTAAGACGGGTTTTTATGTAAATAATACACGGGAAATAATTAATATAAATGAATTTCATTTGATTGAATTATAATAATGTATCGAATAATTAATAATTAAATTATAATAATTTCTTGTGTAGTTGACGAAGTTGTGAGAAGCTATGTTAATTGAATTTATCTTTACTCGGATTGCTTTTATGATGGGAGTTGCTTGCCAGGTAGGGATAAATCCTACTGGAAAGAAGCAACGGAAAGCAATGAACACAAATTAAAATGAATTGAGAATGAATTATAAACGAATTAAAACGAATTAGGTTTACTAACGAAGACGGAAACGAACTTAAAAGGATGTGATAAACTGGAAAGAAGCAACGGAAACATGTACAAAGGACGAATTCCAGAAACTGGATATGAAGAAATCGAGTTTCTAAATTCCGGGTTTGATTTAGTGACGAAAACCCGCAAATATTTATTATAAGGGATCTAAGTTGTAAATAAAATGAAACAATTTGAAAGATATACATTAAAATTTATTTTATATACAAAGAAAAGAATGAAAATAAGAAAACAAAACAAAGGAACAAAACAACAGAAAATAAACCGAGGAAAAGAAGAAGAGCAGAAGCAGCGGCAGCCTCTGGAAGAGGCGCAGCAGATGATGCGACCCTTCGAAGAGGCGCAGCAGCTGCTGCGTTTCTTCTCGACATCTGGTTGCTGTTGATCCGTAAAAACAGTTTGATAAAAGGGTTATTAGAAATCGATTTTGAATATATTTTTGACATAAATCTTACAATAATGAGTACAAAAATAAAATACAATAAAAAAAAGATCGGATTTACACCCACAGACTTACATCTTTGGCGAAACGAGATTAACTAAGTTAACGTTTTAGTGATTGCTCGACTCGAATGTATGAATAAAGTGCCCTCGTTAGAGGATTTAGATTAAATTGATTGATGTGTAGTGGTCAAATTGGTCGGTCATGCAACGTGACTGGAACTCAGAATGATCTGAGCTTACGTGGTCGATTGATCAAGCACGTAGGCATCATAAGCTTAGAGCAAGGTCTTAGAATGCAAAGGGAGAAGAGAAGGGCGGACACTCGCGTGAAAAATATGTGGAACGAAGGTCCCTATTTATACTAAAAAATGTGAAGAGTTTAGGAATGACTCAAACTTTGGAAACAAATAATGGACAAATTGGAAAACAGACATAAACGAGCTGGGGAAGAGGCGCAACAGCTGTTGCGATCCGATCCTTCCAAGAAGCGCAGCATCTGCTACGTCGTTTCCCCAGAGGTTTCCTCCTGCGGAAGAAAGATTTCCGCGTTTCTTTAATGGAATTGCGGTGGATCTCTACTTCCTTATTCCTTAAAATAAGATTTACGGGATATATTTTACGAAATTATATAAAATTAACTTATGGAATAAATATCCGGAATATTCTAGGACAATCCGACTCGGCATTTTTAAACGGTTTCTTAGAAAATAAAGCGGTTTTTGACCCGAACTCTAAATGAACTCTAATTACTGTCAAAATGACCGTATAGGCGCGTAGATGACGACCAAGGGGTAGACACAAGTATTTGAGCTATCACTTGACGATAAACTTACGGACTGTCATAAATCGTTCCGTGTACCAAACATGCAGCCCAATCATCACCGGGTGGTTGGCGGGAGGTGTAGAAATGAGGTATCTACAAAATGATGTCATTCTTAATGAACTGTGCTACTTGCTTTGCTTTTAGCACTTTGTAAGACTTAGCCTCTACCCACTTTGTGAAGTAGTCACTTGCAACAAGGATAAAACAATTCCCTCTAATTCCTGATGGGTTTACTTTTCTAATGATGTCAATTCCCCAGGTTGAAAATGGCCAGGGTGACGTCATGGTGTGTAACATAGAAGGTGCCACATGTTGTACATTTGCAAATATCTGACAATTGTGACACTGACTGACATACTTGTAACAATCTGTTTCCATCGTT
This sequence comes from Silene latifolia, assembly GCF_048544455.1. Taxonomy (NCBI): domain Eukaryota; kingdom Viridiplantae; phylum Streptophyta; class Magnoliopsida; order Caryophyllales; family Caryophyllaceae; genus Silene; species Silene latifolia. Next base: position 78,180,409 of record NC_133537.1, on the reverse strand, counting down.
GTCCAATAGTAATCAAGCCTTATGATCTTACGGACTAACATATAGGCATTCATATGTGGCCCACATTCACCGTCATGGACTTCCTCAATAACCTTTTCAGCTGTCGGTTTATCGATGCATCGCAACAAAATACCTTGAGCCGTCTTCTTATACAATTGCCCATCATCGGTCCTAATGAATTGGGCGGATAACATTCGCAGAGCGCGCTTCCCACGCGTGTCGAGGTCGGGAGGATAGTCACCTGTTTCCTTGAATTTCAAAATGGTTGTGTACCAGGGTGCGGTTTCACCTTCCTCGGCATTATCGATTGCATTCACATAGGCAGGTGACGATCTTCGTTTGACACATATTGGCATACTGTCTACATGGTCGGGAATGTTGATCGCAGCTAGTTTGAACAACGTATCTGCAAACTGATTTTCCACTCTTGGTAGGTGAACATATCGAATATCCTCGAAGTACTTTTCCAATTCTTCGATCTTGGTTTGATACGGGGCCAAACTTTGGCTCTTAATTCTCCATGACCCACCCACTTTATTGATCACAAGGGACGAGTCTCTATGTACTAACAACTTCTTCACACCCAAGTCTAGAGCACTGCGTAAACCAAGCAAACATGCTTCATATTCAGCAGCGTTGTTTGTGACATTGAAATCCAGCTTGTTGGACACGGGCACGTGTTCACCTGTCGGTGAGATAAGAATAATTCCCACTCCATATCTCATATAGTTCGACGCTCCATCGAAATACAAATCCCATACGTCATTCTCGACGTGTACCACGTCTTCGTCGAGAAATGACCAAGTGTCGACGACTTCTGTTTCTTCGATTTGATTGTCGGCGAGGAAATCGGCAACCGCCCTTCCCTTGATCACTTTCAGCGGTACATATTTGAGATCAAACTCTGATAACATGAGGGTCCATCTTGACATTATTCCATTTAGCATTGGTTTTTCAAACAAGTACTTGATCGGATCCAATTTGGAGTAGACACTCACACTGTAGCTAAGCATGTAATGTCTTAATTTCTTCGTTCCCAGACTAAGACCAAACACATATTTTTAAGAGGTGTATATTTTACTTCATAGTCTAAGAACTTTTTACTGATGTAGTAAATGGCTCTTTCTTATTTGTCAACTGTTTGGGCTAACATAGCCCTCATTGCTGTATCCGTGACGGTTAGATATAGCGATAACGGCAGCTTGGCTACTGGTGGGCTTAAAACCGGTGGAGAAGACAACACTTCCTTTATTTTATCGAACGCGGCCTGACACTGGTCATCTCACATAACATGTTCTCCGACCTTCAGTTTCTTAAAGATCGGCTCACAAATCATCGTCAACTTCGCGACGAAGCGGCATTGAACTCTTCCCAGGAAACCTCGAGTTTCTTTCTCGGTCTTGGGACGGGGCATTTCCATAATGGCTTTTATCTTTGTTGGGTTTACTTTGATGCCACGGTGGCTAACGATATGAGCCAACAGTTTGCCAGAGGTGACCCCGAAAGCACACTTCTGCGGATTCAGTCTCATGTTGTACTTTCGCAATCTTTGAAAGAATTTTCCTAGCGCCCCAAGATGGCCACCACGTTCCTTTGACTTGACTATTATGTCATCGACATAAACTTCAACTTCTTTGTAGTTCATCATATCGTGTAGCAACTTCGTTGCTGTTCTCTGGTACGTTGCCCCGGCATTTATCAAACCGAAAGGCATTACTGTGTAACAATAGGTTCCCCATTTTGATGTAAATGTTGTCTTATTCATGTCTTCCTCGGCCATCTTAATCTGGTTGTAATCGGCATATCCATCCATGAAATATAGTAATGCATGATTTGCGGTATTATTAACCAAGGTATCGATGTGAGGTAATGGAAAGTCGTCCTTTGGACTAGCTTTGTTCAGATCCCGAAAGTCCACGCACACGCGAACCTTACCATCCTTTTTCGGTATTGGCACTACATTGGCAACCCAATCCGAATACTATGACACCTTGATGAACCCGGCTTTGAGCTGTTTATCAATTTCTTCCTTGACCTTTAAAGACCACTCCGAACGCATTCTGCGTAGATTTTGCTTTACTTGTTTGAACCCTGGTTTGATCGGGATCCTGTGCTCTGCAATTTCCCTATGGATTCCCGGCATGTCTTTGTAAGACCATGCGAAAACATCTTTGAATTCAATCAGAAGGTCAATGAACCCTTGTCTCTCTACGGGATCTAGAGTGGTTCCTATCTTAAGCTCCTGTTGTTCTAGGGTGATTTCCACATTTATAGTTTCGGTATCTTCGATCACTGAGTTTCTTTGGTCATATTTTTCTAACCCTATAACAAATTGTGGAGGTGGTTCTACCTCCTCTTCTTCTTCTACAACCTGTTCGCCTTTGGCCTCATTCTCAAAGTCACTACTAAAACAATTATTTTCAAAAATTGAATTGCAATATAAATAAAACAAGTCGTAAGCAAACTGGTTCATCTTACTATTATTGATTTGAAAATGCGCGAAATGCGCTAACATTTGAGCCAACTGATCGGAGGTCAGTGGCGAGACATTAGAGGTACCCGAGACAGGCCCTGGGATACCAGAATTAGAAAGGGGTGCATTGAAAGGAAAGACTTGGGAGGGGGTGGCTTCGACACCTGACTCCTTAGACTCAAACTTATGACTCTTATCATACTCAAACTCAGACTCAAACTCAAACTCAGACTCGAAACCGTCATCCATCTTGAACATTTCTCCTTATAAGGGCAGTAAAACTTTTGGTCTGTGATGCAGTAGTAATCTATACCCACCCTTGTTTTCTCCTCTAGGTACGACATCCTTCTTGCTGATCTAAACCACCACTGATGCCAAGCCTTGGTTACCTTGCTCACCTTTGTGGCATCCGTATCCTACCATTAGTTCTTCCGAGGACCCAAACTTGTATGCGGGCGAGTTCTCGTCCGTGCCATTGAGGATTACGTATTTGGGAGGATACTTGATGAATGCTAGATAGTACGAGGTTAACTTCTTCCTGTTTTCTTCGCTCTCTTGCTACAATTTCAAGAACCAGGGTTGGGAGTATATTTCCCTCATTACCTTGTTCATTTCTTCATCGATTCTTATTGCCGAATTCCGAATTCCTAGGAAGTTTACAGCAGTACTGAGTTTGTTATTGGCGTCTTACATCGTTTGGTGTTTAAGATAACTCGAGATTGGCTTCCCAGTAATGTCATCTGTCTTAGTCTTTTGGAACTGCTTAATGTTGGAAGTCTCTAAGGTCGAGCCTTCACTAAGTGCCTCGACTAAAGTAGGTTCTTTTAAGGATCCCTTATCTGGAACATCCTTGGTGATAGAATTATATCTTGCCTTCTCAACTCGATAGGGGCGCCAAGATCGAGTCAAATGATTAGACTCAAGGACATCTTTCCTTAGCTTCAAGATTTCATCTTGGGTTCGTGGGACGATTGCTCCTTTCGTAAGGTAAATATCATCTTCATTGTCGTCCAAATTCCATGGACTACATTCCCACTTCGGAGAATGTATGGTGTGCAGTCAATACCAAAATCCCCAAATCGAACTTCGTTCTTCGGGCTTGGAAAGTAATTTGAACAATCAATGAACTCCTTTCCTACAAAGAAACCCTTTAGGCGACAAACGGGCCGGATCAAATGGGCCATATCAATATTGTCTTCGACAAATACGTCATTCATGTGATCACCAAACGGGTTGGTCACGCTGTTGGGTTTGACCGATGGGATTGGGAGTGTTCCACTCTCGATCATATCTTATATTTCATGTTTGAGACGGAAACAGTTTTCCGTGTCATGCCCCTTCCCTTGATGGAATGCACAGTATTCATCAGGCTTGTACCATTAATTTCGTTGTTCCAACGGTGGTTCGGGAGTTGGGCCGATGGGGTTCAATTTCCCTTGGGCCATGAGTCTTTCTAAGGCGTATGTGTAGATACACCCTATGTCAGTAAATGCTCTTGGGCTAGAGCATTGAAGCCTTTTGTAAGTTCCTCCTGTAATACCCCGTATTTTGATATTAATAATTTATGTAACTAATAATTAGTTAAAAGTATTTCTAATAATAATTACAAATAAGACGTTAAGTAAAATATAAAATTAATAATCCAAGTCAGGAATTGGGCTTAGCTAATAATCGAGTGTTGGGCCGTGTGCCATTGATTAATTGGACCGGAATTTATTATAATAAGGTATGAGTATAATCGGGATTTGCACCAGGAATTTATAATAGATAATATGGAAATAATAATAATGGAATAGTAATAATAATTATATTAATTATTCTAATAATTTAATTATTAAAAGAGATGTATGGTAATTCTAATTATGGTAAGAGTAGTAATATATGATGACGATAATAATAATAATAATAATAATAATAATAATAATAATAATAATAATAATAATAATAATAATAATAATAATAATAATAATAATAATAATAATAATAATAATAATAATAATAATAATAATAATAATAATAATAATAATAATAATAATAATAATAATAATAATAATAATAATTACCTTAAAGACGGTTTCCTAAAATAATACGGACAAGCCTAAGCCTACTCTATAAAAGGGGAGCAATCTACCATCCTATCTTACTTTTCAATTCTGAAAATCTACATAAAGAGAGAGAGAGGGAGATTAAGAAAGTTTAAGAAAGTATTGATGACGGAATTAGCAAGCGATAAATAATTCAAGGTAACAACTTCTAATCTCGCTTTTTATTTTCTTATTAAGCTGAATGTGAGACGATCTTAAGGCGCTTAGAAACTGACCCAAACCTTGACGGAATCGGACCAAACTTTGGGAAGTGGTACGTGGGATTTCAAGGGTTGGATTGAGTATGGTGGTGGTGTCAGGGAAGGCTTAGGGTGGCGGTGGCAGGCGGGTTTCGAGGGCTGTGGAGGCGGGTTGAAAACAGGGGAGTAGTGGACTTCGACCCTAATAGGACCTTTATTCGGGTTCGCCTTGACCTTGGTAAGGTGGGGTTGGCTCCTGGTGTTTGTGTCGACCAGTGTGGAGGTTTTGTGGCGGTTGTTGGTGGTGTTTTGTGACGGTGATGGTCGTTTTAGCATGAAACAGCGAAGGGGGTGTCGATTGTGTTGTTGCCGGTGTTGGGTAGTTCTGAGGTGGTGTTGGGATGAGTAACGGCGGTCAATGGTGGCGTGTGGTGGTTGTGCTGGTGGGGTGTCGTGTGGTGTGTTGTTGTGGTGTCGAGTTTTCGATATTAGTAGTGTCGTGGGGTATTTAGGGCGTGGGATTTTAGGGTGCTGGTGGTGTTTTAGCAGGTGGTAGGTCGTTGTAGGGGTTGGCCGTGGTGCGAGCTAGGTGGTGGTAGGTTTTAGCGGTGGTGTCGGTGGCTAGGAGTGTCGTAATATGCGGGTTTTGGTAAGGGGTTTGGCGTGGTGTAAGACACGGGGTATAAACCGTGTTATGGGTGTTCATGATGATGATATAGAGTGATGACAGAGGATTGTAATGATGACTTGATTTAGTATTTGATTAATGGCGGGATTATGCGGATTATTTAATTAGTTTAATTTCTAAGACGAGTTTTTATGTAAATAATACACGGGAAATAATTAATATAAATGAATTTCATTTGATTGAATTATAATAATGTATCGAATAATTAATAATTAAATTATAATAATTACTTGTCTAGGTGACGGAGTTGTGAGAAGCTATGTTAATTGAATTTCTCTTTACTCGGATTGCTTTTATGATGGGAGTTGCTTGCCAGGTAGGGATAAATCCTACTCAACTTTTACTCGATAATGTTGTTGGATGAATTATCAGTTGTGAAGTATATGTCATTGGTTTATATTGTGGTTGTTGGTTATCTAATGGCGTAATTATTGGATACCTCAGACTCGTTCTGAGATGATTAGTATTGTTGTTGATCATGGCCTTTGTGGTGGATACCTCAACTTCGGTTGGGATGGTGGATACCTCAACTTCGGTTGGGATGGTGGATACCTCAACTTTGGTTGGGATGGTGGATACTTCAACTTCGGTTGGAATGATGTAAAGTGAGAACGTTGTTAAGGGAGGTGTGATAAGTAAAAGGATGGAGTACGTTGTCAGGGGGTTATGCAATGTAAAAAGGAAATTTGATTGTTATCGTATGTTTTTGTTGTTAGTATTTATTCCTACTGAACCATTGGTTGACGTGTTTGCTTCTGTGTCAAAATAAAATTGATGCCTGCTATAATTGATGGCATCCTGTGGTGAACCATTTAATATTTCCGGTTAAATGGGGAGCAGATTTAAATAGCAGGTTTTGAGTTAGCTCGATATGGGGAGCTTGGGCGTGTGAGCTTTCGGACCTGCAGGAGTCTATATCACAAATGTAGTTATATCACTTATTTAATTTCCGCTGCGAGTTGTATTTATTTTTACATTAAGTTCTAGTTGATTAAAAATTGTAAGACATATGTAATCATTAATGTTTTTATTTAAAGTACTTTGGTGAGTTCGACTTTGTTATCTACTACCTCGGGAAACCGAGATGGTAACAGTCCTATTTATTTGGGAATGTCTAGCTAAAGGCTCCTGAATAAATGGGGGTGTTACAAAGTGGTATCAGAGCAAAACGATCCTCAGGCCTAACCAAGGAACAATAATGAATGTAGGATGTGTCTAATAAAATGAACCCCGAGTAGAAACTGTTAGGAGCTCCTCTTAGTACGGTTAAGAAGGAACCCCTTAATTCGTACCTTGGCCCTTCCATTTTTGAACCGGTTACCTCGAGAGATAATTAAGAGTGGGGTAAATTAAAATAAATGTTTAGTATTTCTTAGGATCCATTGTTGACTTGGAGGTGTATTTATTGATTGGATGTGTATTGTTGATGACCAAGGTTACGAGACGTAACCTTGATTTTAAGGAGGATGAGATGGATAAAATAACGATGAGATGTTGAAATCATGAGCATGAAAGTAATTGTTGAATTTATATTGATTATTTGATTATAGTAGTATCATGTCTAGCGATATGCGGTTATATGAATCCCGAAACCATGTTATTTACAATATTATTGGATGATTGGATTTGTGATAGCAATACTTTAGAATAGATGCATAGTGGTGTATGAATATTTTATGACCAAGTTGTGTTACTAAAAGTATAGGGGGGGTGTTAGTAAGAATTTGTCAGTTCGTAAAATGGATGTGGAAGCATGACCTTATTTAGCAGATTTTAACCCTATTTGATTTAGCTGCCATTTGACTTCTGTAAATCGTCTAAGGTTGAAAATTTTAAGAGTGGTAACCATGTGAGTTAAGTTTCCAATGTCGTTGGTCTCGTGTTAAAAAGATTTATGGTTTAGGAGAAATAAATATTTTTATAGACAGTGGTCAGAATGTTTCTGTACAGTAAAGTTTTCGACAAACGAATTTGTAAAATTTCCCATTTAATTTGTACTTAATATTTTTACCTAATTCCAACTCCACTGTTTAAAAGACTCAAATATGTTTTCAAATTGATAAGTGACGTTGTAAGGTGAATTATTGACAATTAATAGTGATTTTTACAAGTTGACCTAAGTTTTGACTTGTAGCTGATCTGTTTTGGGAGGCTGTAGTGGTGGTTTAGATGGGCGAGTGGAAGGTGGCAACACCCATGGAACCACCATGGACCAGTGGTGACAACCGTGGTGTCCTGGTGGCGGTGTGGTTGTGCTTTGTTGTGATGGAAACCGTGTTGTATAGAATTGTTGTTGTTGTCGTTGGTTGTTGTCGTTGGTTGTTGTCGTTGGTTGATTGGTGGTCTTGGGTGGTGTCAATAGTGGCGTGTGGTGGTGTCAATAGTGGCGTGTGGTGGTGTCAATGGTGTCGTGGTTGTGGGGTGTGTCGTGTGGTGTGTTGTTGAGAGTGTCGGGTTTTCGGTATTTGGTATTCATGCTTGTGGGTGCTAGGGCGTGAGTTTGGGGGCGGTTGGAGGTGGCTGAAGCTGGTGTTGGGGCGTGTTTGGGTGGCTGGATGTGGAGGCTAACGGTGGGGTAGGTGTCAGAGGTGGTTGTGTCGGGTTTGGGTGTAATAAAACGGGTTGTTTGGGTGTATGTGTGGGTGTTGGTGATGGGTGTTACACGGGGTAATGGGGGAATTTGTCGTGGGTTACATGGGTGTTTTGGGTTGATTAGTTGATTTGTTTAAAGACGGGTTTTACGTAATAATAATAATTCATACGGAGATAATTAATATAAATGAATTATATTGATTAAATTAATATAATGATTAATTGAATAATTAATAATTAAGTTATAAATATTATTATTTGTATTAGGTGACGGTTTTATTGAGGAACTTTATTTGTTGATTGGATTTCATAGTTGGAGTGCGTAATTGGAGTATTTGCTTGCCAGGTAGGATTACAACTCAAGTTGTCTTGCTATTTATTTGATAAGAGGAATTGTGAAACTGTGTGGATAATTGCCATTGGATGAATTGTCGGATGTGAATTATATGTCATGGAATTATATTTTGGTTATTGGTTTATTCATATTGTTTCTTGGATACCTCAGATTCGGTCTGAGACGAGTTATGGTTATTGTTAGTATTACATATCTTTGAGTGGATACCTCAGCCTCGTGTTGAGACGGGTTATTGTTATTGTATTGTTATTGCTATATATCGTAATTGTTGGATACCTCAGTTTTATACTGGGATACTGGATACCTCAACTTCGGTTGGGATGGTGGATACTTCAACTTCGGTTAGAATGATGGATACCCCGGGCCAGGGATTGGCGGGATGAATGGGTGTTTCGGCTGATGAGATCAATTGTATTGGCATTATATATCATATCATTTCCCTTTGACTTGTTGTTGGTTATTCCTACTCAACCTCGTGGTTGACAGTGTATTCGTGAACACCTGCGGTGAACCGTTTTATGGGGAGCAGATTTGACATGTACTAAAGATTAGCTGACTTGGGAGGATTGGATGAGAGCTTGACTTGGACCATAGTTGAAGTCCAGATCACATAGAATAATTATATCACTTTATTTATTTCCGCTGCGAATTGTAAATGTTTTTATATTAAGTTTTAGTGGGTTAAGTTGTAATAAACATGTAATCATTAAGTTTTTAATATAAAGTACTTTGGTGAGTTGGACTTTGTTATTCACTCCCTCGGGAAACCGAGATGGTAACAGTCCTATTTATTTGGGAATGTCTAGCTAAAGGCTCCTGAATAAATGAAGGTGTTACAAAGTGGTATCAGAGCAAAACGATCATCAGGCCTAACCAATGAACCTAATAATGAATATAGGATGTGTCTAATAAAATGAACCCGGGTAGAAACTGTTAGGAGCCCTTTTTGCCTTAGGATGAGAAGGTACCCTCACTTCGAACCCCGGCCCTTCCAGTTTTGAACCGGTTACCTCGAGAGATAACTAAGAGCGGGGAAAATTAAAATAAATATTGAGTATCTCTTAGGATTCATTGTTGACTTGAAGGTGTATTGTTTTTTTTTTATTGGATGTGTATTGTTGATGACCAATGTTATGGGACGTAACCTTGATTTTAAGGAGGACGGGATGGATAAAATAATGATGTGATGTTGAATTGTTTTGATCATAAGCATGAAAGTCATTACAAATTGATATTGATTATGTGGTTGGATGTTGTGTGATAGTAGTATCATGTCTAGTGATATGCGGTTGTGTGAATCCTAAAGCCATGTTATTTAAAATATATTATAAAATGATTAAGCTTGTGATATGAATGCTTTAGAGTATATACTAGTCGTGTGTGAAAGTTTATTGACCAAGTTGTGTTGATATAGAAGTAGGAGGGTGTTAATAAGGGCTTGTGACCTAGTAAAAAGGAACCTAGAGCTGAACTTTATTTCGTCAAATTTTAGCCCTATTTGATTTAGTTTCCATTTCACCTCCGTTTATCATACAGGGTTGATATTTTTATGAGTGATAACCCAGTGAGTTAGATTACCAATGCCATTGGTCTCATGTTTAAAAGTTTTATGGGTTGGGAGAAATAAATAATTTAGTGGACAGTGGTCAGAAAGTTCTTGTACGGTGAAGTTTTCGACAAACGATTTTGTAAAATTTCTCATTTAATTTGTACTTAATATTTTTACCTAATTTCAACTCCACTATTTAAAGGACTCAAATATATTTTCAAATTGGTAAGCCACGTTATAAGGTGAATGTTGACAATTAATAGTGATTTTTACAAGTTGACCTAAAATTTTTAACTTTTTGCTGATCGGTTTTGTTTCGACCCACTGAATTGTAAAAATCTTTATAAAATTGATTATTCGAGATTTGGACTTGATTCTTTTTTCTCATGCTTTAAAAACTCTTTATATTCTCTGGAAAATATGAAAAATAAACGTGGAATGTAATGGTTATTTAATGGTGAATTTTGAAAGTTACAGCTTGACCTTAATTTTCGAAAACGTGAGTTGCACAAAAAAAAATTAGTGTAAATGTTTTCTCAAATCTTAACCTATGTTAGTTGAGAGATATGAGTGGATATGGGGGACCTAACGGGTAGAATTGACCACACCTTATCTTTGTAAGTATAGAATATTTAAAATGTTAAGTCATCTTTACTCGGGTAGAAACTTATGTTGTATTGTTTTACTTTTATAGAACTATGCCTCCAAAGAGATCTACACCTACACCCTCTACCATGTCCCAAGAGGAGATTGACCGTTTGATATCTATGAATGAGGCTTTGACTGCGGCTCTGAAGGCTAAAGGGTCAGTTCAGGATCCAGCAAAGATGAGTGCTAATATTGCAAGACATAACCCGAAGAAGTACGATGGATTAGGTGAACCATCCTTACTAGGAGATTGGCATAGGGAGTTTAATAACCTTTTTTAGTTACTAGGTTGTCTTGCGGAGCTGTAAGTAGACCAAGCTGCTTACTATTTGAGGGGAAAACCGGGTTTGTGGTGGAATCTTAATAAGGAGGGCATAAGGGAAGCTTGGATGGAGAGTGAAGAACCTTTTATCTCTTAGAGGGGTTTCAAGGAGAATATGAGAGCTGTATTTGTACCAGAACATATTAGGAGTAAGATGAGAGCTGAATTTGATTCTTTCAAGATGACTGAGGAGATGACAGTAGAGACTTATTATAATAGGTTTATGGAATTGTCAGAATATGTAGCTGATTTGAATTTTAGTGATGAGATGTTGGCACTTAGATTTGAAAAAGGATTAACAACCACTATTAAGAAGAGGCTTGCATTGGTCGACCAAGTACCATGGATGATGTTTACCAGCGAGCTTGGCACGCAGAGAGGATTGCTGACATGTTACAGGAAGAGAAGAAGGAGAGGAAAGAGAAGGGTGAGAAAAGAAAGTCAGAAACTACGAGTAGGAGTGCAGGAGATGGCAAGAAGTAGAATATAAACCAGTTTCGGTCCTATGCCTCAGAAGGAGTATTGTTAGGGGGGAATTACAGCGGTGGAGGACAATCCAATTTTAGTACGCCATGTTTAAGTAGATGTTTCAGGTGTGGAAAAGTGGGTCATAAGGCCGTGTCTTGCAGGGTATTTAGGGGTAATCAAAGTAACAGTTCTGGAAACAAAAATAGCGATTATGGAGTGCGAAACCAAGGGCTTTATCAAACCCCAATGTCAAGTATTGGAAGTAATAGGAATCCGGGACAGTGGACTAATCACAGAAGCTATAGCAATAGGCAAGGCAAAGGAGTTGATCAGAGTAATGGTGGGAAGACATTTGGAACAGCTAGCACCGTACAAGGGAGTGGGGAGAAGAGTAACTAGTGTTTATTAGGAGGAGTAGAGTCTTATCCTTTATATAAGTGTTAAGTTGTTAGTAGTTTAATAAAGTAGTCGTAGTTCCGAAACTTCGGGACGAAGTTTATTTTTAGGGGGGGGGGGGAGGATGTGACACCTCGTGTTTTGAGTTTATTTTGTGATACATTTTCATGTTTTGAATTAGTTTTTTGATACATTTTGATAAATATGATATGGTTTGATAATGGTTAAGTAAGTTAATTATGTTGCAATGATCATAAGTGGAATGAGGCTCAGTTGTGCAGATGTTTGTAAATGTTATTGTAGTAGTTATGGGCGAACTTCGGGACGAAGTTCATTTTAAGGGGGGAAGACTGTAATACCCCGTATTTTAATTATATTTTATAAATCATATTTTATAAGTTATATTCATTATTAATATAATAATATAATAATGAGTCGGGATGACAATCGAGTGATAACAATAACAATATATGATAATTCATAGAATAATAATAATAATAATACTTGATAAATATGTTATAATAATAATAATAATAATAATAATAATAATAATAATAATAATAATAATAATAATAATAATAATAATAATAATAATAATAATAATAATAATAATAATAATAATAATAATAATAATAATAATAATAATAATAATAATAATAATAATAATAATAATAATAATAATAATAATAATAATAATAATAATAATAATAATAATAATAATAATAATAATAATAATAATAATAATAATAATAATAATAATAGTGATACTACTACTACTACTACTACTACTACTACTACTACTACTACTACTACTACTACTACTAATAATAATAATAATAATAATTATTATAATTATAATTATAATTATAATTATAATAATAATAATAATAATAATAATAATAATAATAATAATAATAATAATAATAATAATAATAATAATAATAAAAATAAAAATAAAAATAATAATAATAATAATAATAATAATAATAATAACAATAATAACAATAATAACAATAATAACAATAATAACAACAATAACAACAATAATAATAACAATAATAACAATAATAACAATAATAACAACAATAACAACAATAATAACAATAATAACAATAATAACATAACAAACATAACAATAATAACAATAATAACAACAATAATAATAATAATAATAATAATAATAATAATAATAATAATAATAATAATAATAATAATAATAATAATAATAATAATAATAATAATAATAATAATAATAATAATAATAATAATAATAATAATAATAATAATAATAATAATAATAATAATAATAATAATAATAATAATAATAATAATAATAATAATAATAATAATAATAATAATAATAATAATAATAATAATAATAATAATAATAATAATAATAATAATAATAATAATAATAATAATATATAATATGGTAGTTTCCTAATGTCGCTCTATAAGACCTAGCTTATCACTATAAATAGATGGCATGACCTAATAAGAAAGCTTATTTTCACATAAAGGCATAATAATTCACATAAGAGAAAAGAGAAGGAACAACTAGTTAGGAGATCGTCACAAGGTAATTTTCTAATCGTCTCATGACATACTCACCTTAAGACTAATATAACTCGTTAAATAGACAACCGTTGACCGACCCGAGACCATGACATTGACCATGGGACACCAGAAATTGACCGGGCCCAACGTTGACCACCTTTGACCGACGGGAAGGGGTTGTTTTCCGGGTGTTTTCAAGGGTGGTTTGAAGGGTGTGTACTATATGTTTATACGGAATTCGACCCTTATTTGGACCCGACTTGGTCTGGGTATGGTTGGGTTGTGACCAGGGGTCAGCGTCGATCTCATGGGTGGCGTCGTGGTGACCGTCGGTGGTGGTTTGTGGTGGTGGCGGCCGGAAAAACGTGAAACAGGGGAGGGGGTATTGTTACTGCTGCTGTCGGTTTTGGGAGGCTGTAGTGGTGGTTTAGATGGGCGAGTGGAAGGTGGTAACACCCATGGAACCACCATAGACCAGTGGTGACAACCGTGGTGTCCTGGTGGCGGTGTGGTTGTGCTTTGTTGTGATGGAAACCGTGTTGTATAGAATTGTTGTTGTTGTCCTTGGTTGTTGTCGTTGGTTGATTGGTGGTGCTGGGTGGTTTCAATAGTGTCGTGTGGTGGTGTCAATAGTGGCGTGTGGTGGTGTCAATGGTGTCGTGGTTGTGGGGTGTGTCGTGTGGTGTGTTGTTGTGAGTGTCGGGTTTTCGGTATTTGGTATTCATGCTTGTGGGAGCTAGGGCATGAGTTTGGGGGCGGTTGGAGGTGGCTGAAGCTGGTGTTGGGGCGTGTTTGGGTGGCTGGATGTGGAGGCTCACGGTGGCGCAGGTGTCAGAGATTGTTGTGTCGGGTTTGGGTGTAATAAAACGGGTTGTTTGGGTGTATGTGTGGGTGTTGGTGATGGGTGTTACACGGGTAATGGGGGAATTTGTCGTGGGTTACATGGGTGTTTTGGGTTGATTAGTTGATTTGTTTAAAGACGGGTTTTACGTAATAATAATAAATCATACGGAGATAATTAATATAAATGAATTATATTGATTATATTAATATAATGATAATTTGAATAATTAATAATTAAGTTATAAATATTATTATTTGTATTAGGTGACGTTTTTATTGAGGAACTTTATTTGTTGATTGGATTGCATAATTGGAGTGCGTAATTGGAGTATTTGCTTGCCAGGTAGGATTACTACTCAACTTGTCTTGCTATTTATTTGATAAGAGGAATTGTGAAACTGTGTGGATAATTGCCATTGGATGAATTGTCGGATGTGAATTATATGTCATGGAATTATATTTTGGTTATTGGTTTATTCATATTGTTTATTGGATACCTCAGATTCGGTCTGAGACGAGTTATGGTTATTGTTAGTATTACATATCTTTGAGTGGATACCTCAGCCTCTTGTTGAGACGGGTTATTGTTATTGTATTGTTATTGCTATATATCGTAATTGTTGGATACCTCAGTTTTATACTGGGATGCTGGATACCTCAACTTCGGTTGGGATGGTGGATACTTCAACTTCGGTTGGAATGATGGCCGGGCCAGGGATTGGCGGGATGAATGGGTGTTTCGGGTGATGAACTCAATTGCATTGGCATTATATATCATATCATTTCCCTTTGACTTGTTGTTGGTTATTCCTACTCAACCTTGTGGTTAACAGTGTATTCGTGAACACCTGCGGTGAATCGTTTTATGGGGAGCAGATTTGACAGGTACTAAAGATTAGCTGACTTTGGAGCATTGGATGAGAGCTTGACTTGGACCATAGTTGAAGTCTAGATCATATAGAATAATTATATCACTTTATTTATTTCCGTTGCGAATTGTAAAAGTTTTTATATTAAGTTTTAGTGGGTTAAGTTGTAATAAACATGTAATCATTAAGTTTTTAATATAAAGTACTTCGGTGAGTTGGACTTTGTTATTCACTCCCTCGGGAAACCGAGATGGTAACAGTCCTATTTATTTGGGAATGTCTAGCTAAAGGCTCCTGAATAAATGGGGGTGTTACAGGTCATCTTCGATTTTCCTTCCACACCTTGTCAATTCTTTGAAAGTGCTAAAGTTTTGATACTTCAATACATCACGGTAGACGGGTCGGAGATTCTTCACAAGCTTATCTACCATTTTTGTTTCTTCGGGTATCCTGGCTATCTTTACTCTTTCTGCACACCATCGGGCCAGGAAATCGGTGAACCCTTCCTTTTCATTTTGAGTCATAACTTCCAGAGTCCTCATAGTGGTTTGGATTTCTGTGTTATCAGCATAATGTTTCCAAAATTCCACGGTGATGTCCTCAAACGTGGGGTAGTTCTTCAGTTCAAGGTTATAGAACAAGGCCCTTAGGTGTTCCCTTAAAGACTGAGCAAAGATGGTAGAGAGCATACTTGTAGGTACACCTTTCAGGGCAAGGTGTTCTTTGTAGGACCGAATGTGTTGGAGAGGGTCCTCCGTTCCTTTAAACTTTGAGATGTCAATGAGCACAAAGTTCTTAGGGAGTTCATCTTGGACTGGGGCATAGGTCCTATAGATCTCGTAATGGATGCTCTTCCCCTGAGAGAGCTTCAGTTGATCCTCAAAAAGCTTGAACCGTTTTTCTAATTCGGTTATTTCTGGTGGGGTAGGCACACTGTTTTCCCCATTGATCTTAGCCTCAATGATTCCCAATCGAGTCATCATCAACTCCAAAGTTTCACCCAACTTAGTGACGGCGGCTTCCATTGCTTTTCTTTCACCCAACTCAAAATCCCCTTCACAAATAAGGACTCGACTCATAGACTTGACCTTTGACTCAAACTTGACTCAAAGACGGAACTAGACCAAGGAAATGAGCTAAGTGGCTCACTTGTAAGGGGTCACATGGGAGAGGGATCCGGACCTAACAAGGGCTATGACTCGACACAACTAACTTCTTGACTTGGACTTGACATCGACTTGGCGTGACTAACCCGTGATTGAACCAAACATGATTCATGGGCTCATGAAAAACGTCCTAAGTGGTCTTAGGATGGACGTTTTGGTGGTTTGACTTTGACCGAATGGTCGACACGCTTGACTTAGACCTAAGAGGTGACTTGGGTGACCCACTAGGGTCGTGTACTTGACACGATTCACTTGAATCCTTAACATGATTAGACTTGACTCGAAACATATTCTATGCTCGGGAATGGTGAGAAATGTAACACCCACCATTTTAATAAATCTCATTTATTTGATTTTCGTTAAAGAGGTTTATTTTTATTTCTTTTTATACTAATTTTGGTTTAATGTTTTATTTAACACCATTTTTATTAATTTTAGTCCTATTTTATAAATGGACCGACTTTTAATTATATGTCACATTTTTATAAAATGGGAAAACGATTCTGGTTCATCACCTTTTTGGATAGTGTTAATAGTAATTTTAATACAAAGCATTTTATACACCTTGTATTTATTAAAACTTATAAGATAACTTTTTTTTTATATATCTTACCTTTTATTTTTTTTTTTTTTTTATTTAGAATGAGAAGATATTTTTGGTTGTTTAAACAACTATTTTAACTGATCAACCTATAACTTTTAAGGAGACTTTATTTCTCATTTTTATCTCTTTTAAACTCTACCTTTTGTCTAGATTCATTAGGTTTTATTCTAGCAAACAAAAAAAGGGAGAAACCAAAAGCTCATCCTCATCCTCATGCCGCAATGTTTCTTTTGCGAAAAATATTTACGTACGTGCTTGCTTACTAGGTTCTTTATTTTCGGCGTAACGAATTTTTACGTACGTGCTTACCTTCTTGCTTCTCCATTTTCATACGTTTTTACGATTCTACGTACGTGCTTGTCTTCTTCCTTCTTTATTTCGACCCATCTACAACTTCGGTTAATTTTCTTTTCCCTAATTTAATTCAAATTTGTTTTTGATCGGAGTGGACGATTAATTGGTGCGCAATATTGATTAGAGGCATGGATTCAGTTGATTTTTGTGTTCGTTGTCAAGACTATCTAGATTCAAAAGGATACTTATGACGAATCTCTTGTCGACTCGGATAGCGAATTGAGGTAACTTCGACGTTACTCGGTATTACATCGATTTAATTGTTGTAGTTGTATGTATTATTGGATTTTTAATGTTTTATGATGATTTATTGATACATATGATTTTCGAAACCTTTAGTTTCTGATCTTTTGATATCCATAATTTATTTTGACTATGTATAATTTTATTTTGTCAATGGGGTATTTATTTTGGTTGATTTACAAGTTTTATGATCAAATCGATTGTTTTGATATTATGGTTTTAATAATTCGTTTTTATAATTTTAAACTGATGTAAATTATTTTTATGGAATTAATAGTTGATTTTAAGATACCATGAATTTTCGTGGTAATTATTTTGGAGTTTTAGTATTTATTCCGTAATTTAAAGTATTGACGCAGATTTCAATTATAGCGATTCTGTTCGGTTTTAATTATGTTAAAAATACTAAATAAAATTGTAAATTTACAATATTTTAGTATATGGCAGAGACATGGAGTATTAGGTTGTGTATAAATTTGTAGGTCTTCAATCATTATTTTCGATTTATGGTGTATTTTACAAGTTTGATGAAAACCGTTGTTAAATCTGTCAAATATGTTCGTCTGTTTGTAAAATTCATATCACCTGTTTTTATTTCGAATTTGCAAAAGTGTAAAGAATAGACTCCTGTTATTTTAAAGTGTAGAGTCTGTATAAAAATTTTCATAAGATTTAAACTTACAGTTTGGTCAGAATAAATTATTTGTGAACAGCTCGTCTGTAAAACGCGTTTCTGACTTCTCTCAAAGATTCATTTTTAAAAGATATTTTGCTTTTGATACAGTAGCTAATCTTTTTCTCAATGAATATTTATCATGTTTAGTTATGTTTAAAATTATGCCTTGCCTTAAAATATTTTCTAAAAGTAGATTTATGAACTGAAACATTATGGGTGACGTTTTCTGACAGTTTTTAGAAATGAATTTTTAGACCCCTGATACTTTCGTAATTTAAAGTTTGTCAAAACATGAAAGTTGTAGATAAACGCTACAGAAAACCATGAAAATTAGCCTTGCGTCATTTCGATTTTTCTATAATTAATTATGAATTTTACAATACTGTTGTTCAGTTTTACAAACTAGTGAAGAACTCCGTCTCATTAAAGCCTAAGTAATAAGTCTTTACTAAAGTACCTTATGTCAAGGGATGATCTTTAAACTTTATTTACAGTAACTTATCTATTTTAAAGTCCTTGAATAAATTTTATACTTTTGGTTTTAAGTTTAAGTTTTCTAATTCGAAGAAAATAAAAGTGTAGTTCACTTACGAACCATTTGAATAATATACTATATCACTTGGAATACTTTTAAGTTTGGAATAATGAAAGTAAAGGCAAAGAATAATAAACTAAGGCATACGTGTTCTTATACAGCTATAAGATTGGGTATCCTATGGGCGGCAGATTGTCGTAGAGTCATGTACATGTACTTAGACTAGGACTTCGCACTGCGTGGTAAGACGTGTCCTATTATAGCTTGTTGTCTAGTGAGCGAACTTGGAGTTGGTCACCTTTGCGTGACACTGAGTTCCCGAAACTAGTGTAAGATGCTGCGGTGTCAAGGAGTATAGCTAAAGTGAATATCTAGCCTGAACTATATTATTTCCATTCTATCATTTGAATATTTTGCTTTTAAGCATGCAAAGACGTTGGTTAACGTGATTTGGTAATCATATTTTGATACTTATGTTTTATAAACATTTCAATTTACTTTGATATATTATTTGCATCTGTAACATTTATATCATGTGATATGGCCGGGAGAACGTCCGAGTTACTCCCACGATTGTGGTCATTATGTTTATAACATGACAGTATTAGCTTTGCTTGGGAATTTCTGTGTGAGCTAGCGAGTAGTTTGCGATCCTACTCTTTTTCTGCTTTCTTTTATGGTTTTTAGTTTTAACACTTTTGAGGGATTTTATTTTCGCCCTTTTTATAAAAGTGGCATTTGTTTAGACTTAACCATTTAATTTTATCCTTGAGAATTTTATACCTTCTCAATTTATAACAGTTAGAACTTTTATCTTTGTGTATTTAATCCCATTCGACAGTGTTTCCGCCACTGTTTTACACTAGATTTTATAGGGGATTACAGTTGGTATAGAAAACCATGAAAATTAGCCTTGCGTCATTTCGATTTTTCTATAATTAATTATGAATTTTACAATATCATTGCTCGCTTTTACAAACTAGTGAAGAACTCCGTCTCATTAAAGCCTAAGTAATAAGTCTTTACTAAAGTACCTTATGTCAAGGGATGATCTTTAAACTTTATTTACAGTAACTTATCTATTTTAAAGTCCTTGAATAAATTTTATACTTTTGGTTTTAAGTTTAAGTTTTCTAATTCGAAGAAAATAAAAGTGTAGTTCACTTACGAACCATTTGAATAATATACTATATCACTTGGAATACTTTTAAGTTTGGAATAATGAAAGTAAAGGCAAAGAATAATAAACTAAGGCATACGGGTTCTTATACGGCTATAAGATTGGGTATCCTGCGGGCGGTGCATTGTCGTAGAGTCATGTACATGTACTTAGACTAGGACTTCGCACTGCGTGGTAAGACGTGTCCTATTATAGCTTGTTGTCTAGTGAGCGAACTTGGAGTTGGTCACCTTTGCGTGACACTGAGTTCCCGAAACTAGTGTAAGATGCTGCGGTGTCAAGGAGTATAGCTAAAGTGAATATCTAGCCTGAACTATATTATTTCCATTCTATCATTTGAATATTTTGCTTTTAAGCATGCAAAGACGTTGGTTAACGTGATTTGGTAATCATATTTTGATACTTATGTTTTATAAACATTTCAATTTACTTTGATATATTATTTGCATCTGTAACATTTATATCATGTGATATGGCTGGGAGAACGCTCGAGTTACTCCCCATCGATTGTGGTCGTTATGTTTATAACATGACGGTATTAGCTTTGCTTGGGAATTTCTGTGTGAGCTAGCGAGTAGTTTGAGATCCTACTCTGTTTTATGCTTTCTTTTATGGTTTTTAGTTTTAACACTTTTGAGGGATTTTATTTTCGCCCTTTTTATAAAAGTGGCATTTGTTTAGACTTAACCATTTAATTTTATCCTTGAGAATTTTATACATTCTCAATTTATAACAGTTAGAACTTTTATCTTTGTGTATTTAATCCCATTCGACAGTGTTTCCGCCACTGTTTTGCACTAGATTTTATAGGGGATTACAGTTGGTATCAGAGCATCACTGCTCCCGACGCTCACACATTGATCTTTAGGAAAATGCCTAATAAATGATTTGACTAAATAAATGATTTAGTGAGAGATGGGTAGAAACCATAAGGACTTGAATGTTAGTTTATGTGTTCCTGCAAAATCAATGACTAGCATTGAATCTATGTTTTGTTTTTATTTTCTCCGACAAAGAAGATGAAAGAAGGTGGATGTGAACGTTGTGTTTTTCCGGACCAGAACGCGATCATTATGGTGATATTGAATCGCTCAACAACCTAGCTAACCGCTTGGAGAACTTGATGCCACAAGGAAGAGACAATGGTTGTTCCAGCCCAGATTCAGTTTTGCTCAAGCTACAGACCAGTTGGCCAAGAGAGGACTCAAGTTCCATAATGGTGCAGTACACCCAGAGTAATTACACTGTGGATCCGTCAGATGGAGCAACCCAAGACTGGTGTGTTTGTTTTCTCTACAAGGTGATGGAGTGATCCAACGAGCCATATTGCGTACTCTGGATGCCTGAAGATTCATTCTCTGATCTCAGACCTTATTAGTCTGCGGTCATCGTTCTTATTCCTTCACTCTTTTCATCTTTAGCTGCTTATGTGTCCTTCTTAAAAATCTTTATCTCCCACCATGATGAATGAATCTTTGTTTGCGATTCTTATTCCTTTACTTTTTTCAGCCTTAGCTGCTTCCTATATCCTTATTATAAATCTTCATCTCCTATTCTGATGAATAATCCTTCTTTGTGATTCCTCCACATTGGTATCTATTCTCTTGAGATTCATTGGTTAAACTGACTCTTTCTTGGAGAAATGTGATGGAAGTTAAGTAAGTTTGAGGTTTAGTAAAGTCTTGTTACTTATGGTTTGAGGATAGTGAGTTTTACCCTTGATGTCTATCTTGTAAGAACTGTTATTTCTTGAGGATTAACTTGAATGGTGAGTAGTGGATTATGGAGTTAGAATTTTGGCGTAGTTAATGGTTTCAGATTTTAAGTAATATACATATTTTGGACTGGAGGTGATTAAGGTTTTATAGTATCCATGTGTCATTATTGGTTGACCTAGATTAATCTCAGTTTTGATTCTTATGGATTTAGATTGTTGAGTTCTGATGTAAGGTTGTAACCTTGCAACTTTTGGTTGTGTGACTTAACTTTATTTGGGTTGTTTAGTGTTAACCTTGGAAATAAGGAGTGTCTTAGCTCAACTGCAGTTTGGATTGATTATAGTGATTTGAAGAATTAAGAACCTGAAGTTGGGAATTATGCATACCTATCATATCTTAATGTCTTAACCTTAGTACTGGTATTTCTCGGAGGACAATTTTGGTATGAATTACCTTAAAGGAATTTGTTGTTTGATGACCTTATATGATCGAAATTGTTGCTTGGTTGAGTTCTTAACCCCTAGCTGTTGCAGTATTATGATTGGGAATTTAATGAACTGCTAAAAGAACTTTATATTCATTTGATGGACTTCTAAGAGAGCTTTATCTTCGTTAGATTGTACTTGTGGATATTAGAGGCCTTGTTGCTTTTAGTTCAAAGGAATCACCAGAGCTTTGTTAGACGATGTTTTCTGTTTGGTGTTTCGAGGAGTCTTATGGATTTGATAACTTGAGAAATTTAGTTAGTCGGTTGGATGTTGAAATACTTGATGGATTTTTACCATGATGTTTTGACAGGATGATCAGTTACGTAAGGATTTGAGATGGGAGTTGTGTTAATCGATAATCTTGGAGGATGTAGACTAGGAA
This sequence comes from Silene latifolia, assembly GCF_048544455.1. Taxonomy (NCBI): domain Eukaryota; kingdom Viridiplantae; phylum Streptophyta; class Magnoliopsida; order Caryophyllales; family Caryophyllaceae; genus Silene; species Silene latifolia. Next base: position 78,158,019 of record NC_133537.1, on the reverse strand, counting down.
GTTTGGCAACTCTGAGCTTGACAACTTAGTTTCCTAGTGTTAATAACCTTGGTGTTGTTTTCGATGGAAATAGAAAAAGCTTGGGTTCTATAGAGGAGTCGTACCAAGAATCTTGAGATCTTCAACCGCTTCTGTAATCCTTGAGAGAGCTTTGTATAGCTCTTGAATCTCTCATTCCCACTTCTTCACCTGAGCATCTGTTACTACCTTAACCTTGGTTAATTTGAAAAATTTTTACCTTTAGCCTTTTTCCTCGAATATTCCTGTTTTATACAAGGTTTGACTCCTATAAAGTTTTGATTATCTTTGAAATTTATGATTTTAAAGTGTAAAACTTCCATTTTCGTTTTACTCTTGGTTAGTATCTAAATTTTGTCTTGTCTTGAAATGTTTTTAAAACTCGTTCGAAAGTATTTCGGAATTAATTCGAAAAATTTTGTTTGGATGCTTCTAAAACTTTCAAAAGTTATGTTGTATTTACAAAATTCGATTTGTACAAATATTTTAAGTAAAATTTGCACTCCTTCTTTTGAATCTCGAGATGTTTACCCCCTTTCATAATCCTTGAGAGAGATATATATGACTCTTAAATCTTTCTCTCCCTTGCTTTAGTTTCAAAACTTTTGTCTTGATTTACCGTTGACCTTTTTCCTTGGATATTTCCATTTTATACAAGAGTTTTTGCTTTTACAAAGTTTGGTTCTCGGAAATTTTAATTTTGAGTTATGATTTAAAATTTTAATTTCAAAGTTAATGTTACTCTGAATTAGTGTCTAAACTTGGTTTTGTTTCAAAATGTCTTAAATCTCGTTTGGAAATATACCAGAATTGTTTCAAATAAAGTTATTTAATGCATAAAAAAAAAACTTTCAAATGTTATGTTGCATATACAAATTTGATTTCTCGTTAACCTTTTTTTTTTTTTTTTTTTTTGAGAAATTCCATTTACACAAAATATTTTGACTTTTATGAAAATATTTTGATTATCTTGGAAATTTTGAATTATGACTAGCTTCAAAGTTTTGAACTTCTCTTTCTCTTTCTCTTTTAGTTTTGGATTATCATTTAAATTTGGTTTTGTTTCGAAATGACATGAAATTCGTTTGAAAATACTTCCGAATTTTGGTTTTCAATACTTTGGTGCCTTCAGGAACTTTCAAAGTGGTGTTGTATTTTCAAAATTTGATTTGTTCAAAGGTTTTAAGTAAAATTGGCACGTTTACTTTTAAAATTCGACATTGGTGGATGCTAGGACTTGTCTTTAAAGACGTCTAATGACCGGTTCAGTACTTGCTGATGCATGGTTGTAAGATTTGATTTTTCTAATGTTGACTTACCCTTATCTTGGACGACAGAATCCTGGTTCGCGACAGTATTCCCTCGTTCCATGAGATGAGACAAGTGATTTTTAATAGCTCAATTTTGAAAACTGGTTTAAAATTTTTATGACCTCAACGATGATTTCTCGAATTTAAGTGTCAACTGAAAGGATTTAAAAAAAAAAAAAAAAAAATCTTGTTCTTTAAATTTTGTTTTCTACTTTTAAGTTTCGAGGACGAAACTTTCTTTTAGTGGGGGAGATTGTAACACCCACCATTTTAATAAATCTCATTTATTTGATTTTCGTTAAAGAGGTTTATTTTTATTTCTTTTTATACTAATTTTGGTTTAATGTTTTATTTAACACCATTTTTATTAATTTTAGTCCTATTTTATAAATGGACCGACTTTTAATTATATGTCACATTTTTATAAAATGGGAAAACGATTCTGGTTCATCACCTTTTTGGATAGTGTTAATAGTAATTTTAATACAAAGCATTTTATACACCTTGTATTTATTAAAACTTATAAGATAACTTTTTTTTTATATATCTTACCTTTTATTTTTTTTTATTTTTTTATTTAGAATGAGAAGATATTTTTGGTTGTTTAAACAACTATTTTAACTGATCAACCTATAACTTTTAAGGAGACTTTATTTCTCATTTTTATCTCTTTTAAACTCTACCTTTTGTCTAGATTCATTAGGTTTTATTCTAGCAAACAAAAAAAGGGAGAAACCAAAAGCTCATCCTCATCCTCATGCCGCAATGTTTCTTTTGCGAAAAATATTTACGTACGTGCTTGCTTACTAGGTTCTTTATTTTCGGCGTAACGAATTTTTACGTACGTGCTTACCTTCTTGCTTCTCCATTTTCATACGTTTTTACGATTCTACGTACGTGCTTGTCTTCTTCCTTCTTTATTTCGACCCATCTACAACTTCGGTTAATTTTCTTTTCCCTAATTTAATTCAAATTTGTTTTTGATCGGAGTGGACGATTAATTGGTGCGCAATATTGATTAGAGGCATGGATTCAGTTGATTTTTGTGTTCGTTGTCAAGACTATCTAGATTCAAAAGGATACTTATGACGAATCTCTTGTCGACTCGGATAGCGAATTGAGGTAACTTCGACGTTACTCGGTATTACATCGATTTAATTGTTGTAGTTGTATGTATTATTGGATTTTTAATGTTTTATGATGATTTATTGATACATATGATTTTCGAAACCTTTAGTTTCTGATCTTTTGATATCCATAATTTATTTTGACTATGTATAATTTTATTTTGTCAATGGGGTATTTATTTTGGTTGATTTACAAGTTTTATGATCAAATCGATTGTTTTGATATTATGGTTTTAATAATTCGTTTTTATAATTTTAAACTGATGTAAATTATTTTTATGGAATTAATAGTTGATTTTAAGATACCATGAATTTTCGTGGTAATTATTTTGGAGTTTTAGTATTTATTCCGTAATTTAAAGTATTGACGCAGTTTCTGCGATTATAGCGATTCTGTTCGGTTTTAATTATGTTAAAAATACTAAATAAAATTGTAAATTTACAATATTTTAGTATATGGCAGAGACATGGAGTATTAGGTTGTGTATAAATTTGTAGGTCTTCAATCATTATTTTCGATTTATGGTGTATTTTACAAGTTTGATGAAAACCGTTGTTAAATCTGTCAAATATGTTCGTCTGTTTGTAAAATTCATATCACCTGTTTTTATTTCGAATTTGCAAAAGTGTAAAGAATAGACTCCTGTTATTTTAAAGTGTAGAGTCTGTATAAAAATTTTCATAAGATTTAAACTTACAGTTTGGTCAGAATAAATTATTTGTGAACAGCTCGTCTGTAAAACGCGTTTCTGACTTCTCTCAAAGATTCATTTTTAAAAGATATTTTGCTTTTGATACAGTAGCTAATCTTTTTCTCAATGAATATTTATCATGTTTAGTTATGTTTAAAATTATGCCTTGCCTTAAAATATTTTCTAAAAGTAGATTTATGAACTGAAACATTATGGGTGACGTTTTCTGACAGTTTTTAGAAATGAATTTTTAGACCCCTGATACTTTCGTAATTTAAAGTTTGTCAAAACATGAAAGTTGTAGATAAACGCTACAGAAAACCATGAAAATTAGCCTTGCGTCATTTCGATTTTTCTATAATTAATTATGAATTTTACAATACTGCTGTTCAGTTTTACAAACTAGTGAAGAACTCCGTCTCATTAAAGCCTAAGTAATAAGTCTTTACTAAAGTACCTTATGTCAAGGGATGATCTTTAAACTTTATTTACAGTAACTTATCTATTTTAAAGTCCTTGAATAAATTTTATACTTTTGGTTTTAAGTTTAAGTTTTCTAATTCGAAGAAAATAAAAGTGTAGTTCACTTACGAACCATTTGAATAATATACTATATCACTTGGAATACTTTTAAGTTTGGAATAATGAAAGTAAAGGCAAAGAATAATAAACTAAGGCATACGGGTTCTTATACAGCTATAAGATTGGGTATCCTGCGGGCGGTACAGATTGTCGTAGAGTCATGTACATGTACTTAGACTAGGACTTCGCACTGCGTGGTAAGACGTGTCCTATTATAGCTTGTTGTCTAGTGAGCGAACTTGGAGTTGGTCACCTTTGCGTGACACTGAGTTCCCGAAACTAGTGTAAGATGTCATGGTGTCAAGGAGTATAGCTAAAGTGAATATCTAGCCTGAACTATATTATTTCCATTCTATCATTTGAATATTTTGCTTTTAAGCATGCAAAAGACGTTGGTTAACGTGATTTGGTAATCATATTTTGATACTTATGTTTTATAAACATTTCAATTTACTTTGATATATTATTTGCATCTGTAACATTTATATCATGTGATATGGCTGGGAGAACGTCGAGTTACTCCCCACTGATTGTGGCTGTTATGTTTATAACATGACAGGTATTAGCTTTGCTGGGAATTTCTGTGTGAGCTAGCGAGTAGTTTGCAGATCCTACTCTGTTTTCTGCTTTCTTTTATGGTTTTTAGTTTTAACACTTTTGAGGGATTTTATTTTCGCCCTTTTTATAAAAGTGGCATTTGTTTAGACTTAACCATTTAATTTTATCCTTGAGAATTTTATACCTTCTCAATTTATAACAGTTAGAACTTTTATCTTTGTGTATTTAATCCCATTCGACAGTGTTTCCGCCACTGTTTTGCACTAGATTTTATAGGGGATTACAAGAAATCACTTCGGAATGGATTTGAAAATGGATGATCTGAAAATGAGATTTTAAATGGGCAGCATGCCGGCTTTAAAATCTCATTTTGGTCGAAAAAAACCAACATCTATTTCGGCAACATTCCGAGTTTGAAAACATGCTCGATTTGAAAACGGTTTTCCGAAAAAATTGTTTTTACAAAACAGCTTGAAATTTTCGAAAAAGCATGGAGGATGATCACATAGCACATAAGCATTCGCATACTAATCGTGCATGAACCTAGACTCTTCTAAGTCTCGGTCGGTCCTCTAGTTGGGTCTATGCCAATGATCCACCTTAGCAAAGAAAGTCAAGCCTCCCATAAACTGAAGTGTGCAATATGGTAAGAGTAAGTACTTAAAGATCTCGGCGGTACCATCATGATATTTAAATCGGCATAGTGGACGTCACCTCCTAACCATTGAAATCGACCCAATGGGTGAGGCGGTCCTTCTAAAGTGTCAAATGGGTAATGCATGTATGCAAAACGAATTATAGTGTTAGTCCTATTAGCCATCATTTTCCTTTTCAAGTTATAATTCCCCAGCGGAGTCGCCAAAATGTGGATGTGGGGATTTGATCATAATCCACGGGGTTGAAAATCGTTTGGAGTCGCCACAAAATTTAAGGAAATGGAAATTTGGGAACCATTTTGGAAAACGAGATTTGAGTTCGTTGTTGAAAGTACGTGGTGGTAAGTTCGTTAATAAAACACCCACCCCCGCCCGTTGCAATAATGGCCTCTACTTGGGACTATGATGGCTAATTGGACAAGACTACGATTGTTGTATGAGAGTGCAAAACACCATTTTGATCCTAACATGTGAGCTTGGTTTCTAATCGTTTAATGCATCTTATCTACTTTGTCCAAGTGATTTAGCATGTGTGGTTAATTTGAACTGTACTAACAAGCATTCACAAACATGGCTTAGATGGGAGTGGGGGAGCCATTGGGGAGCTAAACTATTACAACCCAGACGATTCTCGTCGACTCGATTTGCAAACAATTGAATTAAAGATACAACTCGATTTAAATACAATTGTTGAACATGGACACTTGATTCATGCTTGACACGCCTATCTAGGCATCTTGAAAAATGTGACAATGATGAGGCCACGGCTCACATAGGACTTCGTCCTTAGCCTCATCATCGTTTTGCGCACTCACTTTGATTTAATTATTTTAATACATCAATTTAACTAACTAAAACAAAGGTTTTGTAAAATCATTTTGACTCAAAATAAAGGACTAACTTAACCCATATTTGAAGTACAAATTACATTGCTTGAAATGAATTACCATAATTACAACGATTAAATAACAATAACAATTGAAATAAACCGCAATAATTAAGCAAAAAAAAATAAAACGAACCAAAGTGGCACGAAGACCGAGACAAAACAGCACGGAGGCCAAGGCATCACACGGCCAAAACGGGTGGTCAAGGTTGACTATTCTAGTCATCGAGTGTCATGAATTGGATGCTAAGCACGCGCAATTCAACTAGCGAGAAATCGTCATAAGAAGAGATGAATTCGTTTAAACTTTTAAACAAATCCATTTAAAATCCTATGTCGAATTTTGTATGACCAATGAATGTCTAATTCATTTAACATGCATTCTACATATTAATTTGGCCAAGTTACGATTTAACAATGATAACGATACAAATAAACATACATGTATCATAAATCAAATAAGGCAATTGAACAAGTGATTCAATCTTAACTATTTCATAATTAAAAATAAAACAAGTCATTAAACATGTGAAAACGATCTAATTACTTTGTAATTAAACAAGTGTGAAACATATGATGGAACGTTGTCGTCACACGCTCAATCAAACACATTTATATTCTCAACAAACAACTAGTTAGTGGTTAAGTAGAGGTCGATCCACGGGACGGTGTGCTTTGGGTTCTAAGTCTATCTATCTCAATATATGCTAGTGGCACAATTGGTTTGGGTTGAAGTTGTGTTCTAAGCTACAACAAGGAAATGTAAACAATTGAAAGACAAGATAAGTAAATAAAAACAAGGGTGTGATCAAATGATAAACAATACTAGAGAATCATGGGATCATAGGGGAATCATGTTGAAATAGCACAAATGAATCATATAGATGCAAGCAATTATTATTGTTGGAATTAAGTTACTGTATATCTTACAATTCCTAGAGAAACTTAGGTCTCGGAGCTGAGTTGGTCACGACTTTACAACACCTATAAGTCGACTTGGTTTTCCCTATTCATGGTGAGATAACATAAATGAGTCCTAGGAAGGTTTGGGTCCCGGAGCCGAGTCGGTCACGACTTTAAAACACCTATAATCGACTTAATTCTTCCTAATCAACTATATGCATGGTCTAGCAAGCTTAGAGTTGGTTTGTATCTTACAAGTCTTGTTGAAAGGATAAGAGAATCAAGCTAGGTTGTCAATCAATCAATTCATCAAACATGACATTTGCATAAGTTGAAAATCCAATAAACAAGCATTCATATGAACTCATTAAGCATGAATCTTCCCCATGATTAACTCCCCTAATCACCCACTAATCCCTAGTTAGGAAACTACTCACTACTCATCATGATTATTATGCTAGCAATGGTGTCAAACATTACAACACAAGTGAACATGATGAAAGAGTGAAACAATAAACAAAGATTAAGTAAAGAGTAGTGAAATTGTACCAACTTAGGATGATCAAATAGAAAACACAGAATAATAGAAGAAAACTTGATTGATTGATGAAGAGTTGTCAATTCTCCAATAATAACCGAATAGTCTTCAATTACCCAAATAGATCTTGAACAATAATTAAGGAAAGACTGATGTGCAATTTGTGGAATGATTAAAGGCTAATTTATTCTAATATACTCCTAATCTAATCTAAGAAAGCTTTGCCTACATTAAGAGGGCTTAATTCCCACTTAAAGGACTTGTTTCTCAATTTATTACAAAGAGAGTATATATAGTACTACAAGAATTTGTTAGGTTCATATACCTATTATTAGACTCTTTTAATAGTGAACTAATTAACTTCTTAATATGTGTTCTTTAGATCTAGTGCATGCATAACAAAATAAGAGATTAATAAAGAAAAACAATGTCTCTTACATTGTTATTTGGTTCGAAATAAGGGCACAAATAAGGTCACCGTCCTTATTTGTTCTTGAGCTTAATATGGTGGATGATCCTCCAAAAATCCCAATGTAGAGATCCTCCTTTGATTGCACCCGAGACTAATCCCTTAAACTAGTATATTAATTAACTAGATTAATATAGTAGTACCCTTCAAATTAATTCTAATATTATCACTATTACTACACTAGTAATCTAATATTGTTATTAGAATTTATGAACAATTTCTTGTTTTCTAAAAACTTGTTTTAGAGAGAGGTAGAGATAAATATGTTTTTTCATGTAGTATGAAATAATGAATGAGTAGTGTAAAAATGAGAACAATTCTCATAAAAGAGGAGGAAGTGGCCGGGTAGGGTAGTGCCAAAGAGAGCATCTTCACTTTTTTCTTTTTACCTTCTCCAAAATATAGGTGTGTAAGAAAGTAGTGTAGGTTTGTAAGGTTAGTAAACAATAGCCATGATTATATATCTTTTATCACATAAAATAATATTACCCACTAATGCCTACAACCCTCCATTTTTCGGTCGTTTGTATAAAATGGACCTCCATTTTATTTTGTCAATTTGTCATTTGTCACACAATATGTCACATGTAGTATGTTACATGTTATTAATTAATTTAATGCATATTTATCAAATAAATATCATTTTATAAATTAATTAAATCACATACAATAAATTGACTAGTGATACTTGATCACATAAATAAAATGGGTCATATAATTATAATTCACAACATATTGTAATTATAATCAACCATTCATTCTTATCTCAATTGTTTCACAAACAATAATCAATTTTAGTAATAAATAAAGTACTTCAATTACTAAAATAAATCTTATTTAATCCCATTACAATAAGATATGAATATTCTCTCTCACAAATGAATTGTTCAATTTTAAGGAATTGATTAACTTGTATCGTCATACAATTGATCAATTTGTCTATTAAGGGAATTGTCCTTTAGGTGTGACCTTAAGGGATCAACTGATCACCACCGTCAAACGACAATAATGTCAAACTCTAGTTAGCCAATCATTACCGATTAATGATGATCAGTTGACTATATAAATGAATCATCCCTTACGTATTCTTAACATGAGATTTAAACATGTGATCGCACAATTGTTGAGGACACACACTACTACAGATACAGGGTATAATAACGGGTAAAAACCGTTGTTAAAACAAAAAGCAGACGTTGTTAAAGCGGCCGTTGTAAAAGGTATTTACAACGGTTAGGTTATTTACTAAAACCGTTGTGGAAATTATTCACAACGGTTAAAAGCCGTTGTTGTTGCGAGTAAGTCGTTGTGAAAAGTTTGACAAAATTTTGGTGGGAAAGATATAACAACGGTTACAATATAAAAAAACCGTTGTTGTATCTTTCCCACCAAAATTGTGAAGACTTGTAACAACGGGTATACGGAATATAACCGTTGTTGAAATTGTTAGTAACAACAGTTCTTCTTTTAAAACCTGTTGTTGAATATTATGCGCGGGTAAGGTATTTACAACGGTTCTTCTTTTAAAACCTGTTGTTGAATATTATGCGCGGGAAAGGTATTTACAACGGTTTTTGTTTTAGTAACCGTTTTTATTACATATTCGTAATTTTTTTTAAAATTAAATTTGTTTCATGCCATTCAAAATCCTGCATATATCAAAAATATATATCGCAAAGATATATCAACAAAGAAAGATAAATCACAAATGGTTCATCAGAACTCAATAGATACAATTCAACCACAACAGCAGCATCATACTTACATTTTGTTTCACTTTCAGATTAATTCATACTAACAATTTGATCACTTTATATGAACTAAGATTCCTAAAACTGTGCATCCCCCTTGCTCTATCAGATCATTCCCTAACCTCAATAAAAAATTTACTAAGTTGATCTAAGCTCTAAGTATCATGCATTTAGTCTTCATTGCAATATTCTAAGACGTATTTGCCCAACAAGTCCCTTACCTTGTCTATTTGGTGTCCTTTGTACTGAGGTACTTGTGGCGCGTTGATTACATACTGCGGAAAAAACAAAGACAAGACATTATTGATTGACAGCAGCATTAGTGTTGTTCATTAGTGTAACAACATACATCATTCAGTATAGCAACATCATGGTATAGCAGCAAGTAAGACAACATCAGCTCTAATTTAAAAAAAGTAATAAACACATTATTAAATTACTAACCTTTTCTGGAATAATGATATATCTTCGCATAATAACCTCCAACATGAACCGACAAACGTAGTATCCATATTGTATGCTATCCGGCTGGCGAGGGACCTATTATTACATAAAAAACGAAGAGACGAGAAGGCCCACATCAGAATTTTGCACTTTAGGTATTGTATTTGCGCACGTATTATTATTAAAGACAGATTTTTGCACTTAAGGTATTGTATTTGAGCACGTACCCCTGTTATTGTAATAAAAGTAGGGCCATCATCAGAATCTTTCGTGGGTTGATCCTCGTTAGCTTTTTTCTTCTCAAAGGCCCTTTTTTTATTAAAAAAAAAAAAAAAAAAAAAAAAAGGAGGCAGGAACTCATATTTTTGGGGCAAAAATAAGCTTTTTGCTATAAATAAAAATTGAAACTTAATGTTATTATAAATAAATCAGTATTATAAACTTACTTAATAATCAAGCCCTTAAAGGTCTCGTTTGGTTCTCTATGCAAAGAGTCACCAAAAAACTTTCTTCTTGGTCGGCATGATGGCTGCTAGCACCCAATGACTCCTACATCAAGAGACATCATCATTATTAACAAGTACATATATTAGTTATGAAAATGCAATTGTAGGTGGAATCATAATATTAATTTGTTTATTACCCGCTTTCATTATAAGGGGCAAAAATGAGCTTTTTGTTTGTCGCCAATTCCCGAGAAATATAATCTACCCGATCTTCGTACGAAATCAACGGGATATGCATAGATAAAATATAGGGACACATGAATCCGTATTGATCACATGGAATCTTGTTCTCGGGGATCACTCTCGATTTCAAGAACATACATTATTACGGTATTAATTCCGGTATTTAAAACACTATCTAGTCAGAATATTAGAATATGAAATGATTTATTAAAAAACTTACTTCATCCAAACAAATAGGTGTTGGACATCAATCTCGAGAAGGCCAGACCAAATGGCTAGGAGCTCCCATGACAGAATTGCTTCGCGCTCAATCCCTAAAATATCCTCATCGAGCGAAATAATTATCAATTGCTCATTTGCTATGCGACGGCTAGCCTCCAAATACAGTTGTCTCATCATCAGCGTTCTTACTTTTTTCATATATTCGCTCCCACAAAATCTAGTGGAGGTTATACTCCTAACATCTTTCAGTTCGGGGAAATAATGCTTTTCTCTTTTCGTGCTACTACCAGCCTATACATGTAGATAAATAAAAAAATAAAAAATCCAAAGGTAACATATCCTAGTTGGAGTAATAAAAATAAAAGAGTACTTAACTAAATACCTCATCAACCTGCTCTTTCAATGATGAGGCAGTAGTAGGCATGTCTGGGGACTTATTAGGCTTATCCGTCTTTTTTGTCCCCTACACAAAATTTCCATGTTTTTTAGAAATACAGAAAAATATAAATAAAGAGAGGTTTTTAAAAAAATGGAGAAGTTAATTAAATACCTCATCAAGTTGTTGTTTCGACGAGGTAGTTGGCATGTCTGGGGACTTAGGCTTATCCGGCTTTATCCGTGTTTTTTGTTCCCTATAAAAAAAACATAGAAAAACATTTAACATAGAAAAATTTAACATACAAAGGTATTTTTCTAACCCCAACTGCTTTCGGTTGAGGCAGAGACGAACGAGCCAGGAAGATGTGAGAATTAGGCCATTGGATGATACTTCCAACCGCATCTGCCAGAATGGTAATGTCGTCACGAACTGGGATGGGCAGTTGAAATTTTTCATGGCCTTCAAAGACTTCAGTTATCTCCACTTTTCTATGACTCGGCAAAAGTGATTCACCATGAACCAATAAAGTTTCCGCTGATTTGGTGGACAAGTCTACGAGTCCCTGGCCAACACGCACAGGTTTCGGGAATTAGGGTCAGTAAGAATAACTATCTTCATGTTTATGGCCTGAAGAATACAAATAAATTATATATTATATCCCAAAATTTAATAGAATTCATATAAATTTCACTAATAAATTAAAGACTTCATGCATACCTTGCCGAAAACTGGGAACCGATTTGAAGGGGATGTATGCTGCTGTTTTTCATCAGCAGTCTTCTCAAGTTGCATCCCCTGATTATTGTCAGCTGTGGTGGATAACTCAAGTTGCGTCCCCTTTTCAGACTCATTTACCTAATAAAATTAACCAATGGCATGATGTCAGAAGTTATAGCATTAGAGTTGGCAGGGAACACACCTCCTGATCTTACCCAAAAAAAAAAAAAATAAGGAAGTCATATATTTACCTTATCGGCTTTAGTTGTTAAAACTTCAGAAGCAATAGGTACCTGATCTTTCTGAATCTCGTTGACCAATACATCCTCCTCATGTATTGCCAAGGTAGTAGTGTTCTCGACCTCTTGACCAATCTGTTGTACCTTACCCCCTTTAATGACATCCTCCATCATCTTCAATTCTTCTTCGGAAGGCTTGCCTTCAGAATTCATCTTTAGTATCACGGATGCCAATAACTGAACCTGCGTGCCAAAAATGTAATGTTTAAGCAATTTGTTTAAAACAATAACATGTGAACTTAAATGAAAATAATAGAATAAATGGTACCATGTCATCCTTCTCAGCCTTAGCCTTCCTTTTCTTCTTTTTCAGGGCAGTTGTCCCATAATATTTCGTTACTCCAACATGTAACGGGACGCCCCTCAATCGACCTGGATGTTCGGGTCGGCCGATCGCTCTAGCAAGAACGTCATCACGACCATTGGGAGTGAATTTCCCTTCTTGTACCTCCTTCAATGCCTTCTCCTATAATATATTAAATAAACTTCAAATTATATTTGTGACTAAAATAATAAAGTTAGTAATAAACTCGTCTTAATAAAATAATGTTTACTATGTTGGCCAACACTTCCTGATCATATTTGTCACACGGCCGGGATCCTTTAGGCGTGTGCCCTTCTTTATAAGTTACGTGCCGATTCAAGTTGGTCACTCCCTTTGCCACCTACACATTAACATGGTAACAGTTATATATATAAATGTGTATCAAGTCCAAGTGTGATTAAAAAAATCAAATAAACAGGGGGATGCATGCTACTTACGAGTTGGTCTTCTATCAATCTGTAACCGCCTCGAGAACCATACCATTTCCCCTTCTTGCATGAAATGTTAGCACGATTTCTTTTGCTAACGGCCTTCAAATTATATAAAAGCGCAAGTAGATGAGATAATAAAAAAATTATAGAGAACTCATTAATTAAAAAAATGATAGGTAAATCATTTAAAGGCGAGGATACTTAACCTCAAACTTCTCACTAGCTCGAATCGCTTTGAAAAGATCCCATTGTTCCTGAGTGATGGTGGGACACTTGTTTGACGGTGGGCTCTTACGCATTTCCCCCGTCTCCTTGTCCATATACAACCAATACTTACCAACGTAACACTTCCACATCCTTAAGACACCCCCTGCCCTCTGTATTAAATACTTATCATAGCATTCGGCAATATCAAAGGCTTCCTGCATCATCATATCATCATTCAATTTATATAGCATTCAATTTACCTCTAAAATAAAATGTTGTTTCGCTACATAAGTTATCATACCTTTATACGATCCAAGAATAACTGCGCCAATTTTGGATTCAAATTCCTAATTTCATCTAAATGGATAGGCACAAACTGTCTTGTGCAACATCCAATCCAAGTGGATAAATCCTTCGCATTTGGACCAGTAGAGAAACCCTTCGCGTTCCATGTTATACTAAGCGGTTGTTTAGCCGATATAGCTGCAAGGGCTGCAGGGCACTTCGTAGCACCCCTCTCACCAGGCTTATTATCCCCAGACTTATTATCCTTTTGACTTCTTTTCCGTTTTTCACCCATGATAATCCTAAAACCCTAAAAATGAATGAATTAGGAAATGAACAACGACATGCAGAGTATCTAAAACCCTAAAGAGGAATGAAAATTTAAAACAACAGTTTGAGCTTCTAAAATCCTAAAACCCTAATAAGAGGAATGAAGTAGATGATGCTGGATGATAAAGATAACAAAGAAGACGAAAAACAAACAGATGAAAAACAAAAAAGATGATCTTAAACCCCTAATGACGAAACACAAAAGTGAACATACCTGATGATGATGATGATGATAAAGAGAACGAGCAGCATGATAAGGGAAGGCGGCAGAATCTGGGCGTCGAAAACTGGGCGACGACCGGCAACGAGAATGTAGAAAGCGGGGGAGAGAGAATAAACTCAGGATACCAACGGTTGAACTGTTGTGTGTGTTTGTGTGGTATGCTGTACACTTGTATCTATTTGTAAATTAGTTTTTTATTAAGACAAACTATTAACAACGGGTCCATAAAACAAAACCGTTGTGATATGTTAATAACAACGGGTCAATAAAAGTCAACTATTGTCATAACTTTATTACAACGGTTAAAATATATCCGTTGTAATATATTTTCACCCAATTTGCGCCAAAATGAAATGTCTAAAAAAAGCAATGACAACGGGTAGAAGTACTACAACCGTTGTCACTTCCTATCTCATTTTTTTAATCTAATAAGACCAATAACAACGGTTCCTGTGTTATAACCCGTTCTTGAAAGTAACAACAACGGGTAATGTCAATATAACCGTTGTTATTGTTTAACTCTTTTTTTTTAAATTACTGTAATTGCATTACAGTCCAAACTGAATAATACAAAGAAAGATCATCAACAGAATAACAGCAGAAACAAGAACATTAATCAAAGAATTTCAACAACAAAGATCCACATCTAATAATAAGATCAAGAAAATAAGACAACAACAACAGCATGTATACTGCATATCTACAGGATTTACCATGCTAAATTTGGGAATCTTTAACAATGACCATTGCTTCTATTGGCTTTTTAAAGCTACCAAAAGCTAAAGACAAGATACATACACTCCAGCAACACATCTCAAACTTGCTATAAATTCAAAAAAGAGGCATCCCATTAGCTCAGTATCCATTAGCTCCCCACAACTCACAAATAAACCATCAAATTACTGGTCTGAAAATGACTCAAAATGTTGGTCGTCCATATCACTGTGTCCTGATGAATGCCCCAGGCCACATAGATATAGACAATGGAAAATTTGCTGCCAAAAGCTTTAATCCTTTGAGGAATAAGCTTATTGAGCTGGGATACTCGGTCAACAAAATTAAGCCACAATGGGGGCCATGAGGATTTAAAGGGAGTCTACTCATTCAGTTTGGAACGTCACTTGCACATGCAGAATCAGCATTTAAGCTTGACATGTTGTTTCAACTCAGAGGCCATGGCAGGAACGACTGGAATACTCCGAATAGATCAACACTCGAACCATACCTCTAGGTAGCCACAGACGAGGATGCCGAGCTTCTGAAGAATACCGTGGACTATGTCCAAGTGCCGTATGCGACCATATTTGATGGGCAGCCGTCGGCCAGGTCAGAAAGCGTCGATGCCTACAACCAGGTTGTGGCTGTTTTCCAAGCATTGTACCCCTAAAACCCCTACAAAATATGTCTGTGTTTGTGGCTTGAACTTCCAAGCAACGTCGTGTGTTATTTGTTGAGTGTCAAACTGTGTGTGTCTGTATCCGCCTATCATAAGCAGTGTCGTGAGCCTGTATGAAAAGGCAACTTAAATAAAGGTAATGGGTAACCCTATGGTCTTGTAAGATTTCCAGTACTGTTGTATAAGTAGCGTTGAGAGTATCAGTGCTTTACGTTTGTATTAAATATGCAGTTCCTAAATGCAAATCTGTTCAATGGAGATAGTTATTTAAAACAAAAACTAAAAGGAAGATATATATATTTAAAAAATAAAAATAAAAATAAAAGCTAATAACTTACATTATAGACCATCTCAGGATCGAGGACGTTTCTTGGATGTCATAGTTTCTTCGTTAACCCAAATACCTTCACCATGGTCATCACGCATATAGATGCTTTCAGTGTCCTTATGATCAGTGTCAACATCGTCGAAATAAGATACAGTGGTAGAGTGATCCATTTCCTCAAAAACGACATCCTGATGATCATCACCATTACGGATGCACTACTCCTTCTACTCCTTATAGACAGTACAACAGACCACTTCTTATCCATAGGATCGGTGACATAGAACACTTGTTTAACTTGGGATGTCATTATGAAAGGATCATCCTTATTATTGCCAACCTTACCCAGATTGACCAACGTAAATCCCATCTTATCCTTTCGGACACAGTGGATGTTGTTATCAACCCAGTTACATCGAAACAAAGGCATTGTGAAATCAATGTAATCTAATACAAATATTTCTTGCATAACACCATAATAAAGGCATTTTCCCCAAATAGGCTTTTTATCTTTTGAAGTAGCAAAGTGCATTGCCTCAAATTCAGAACTCACACCACTATTTTGCATTGTGCTCAACTCATCTTGCTCGCGGGTGTAAAAAGTATATCCATTAATGGCAAAACTGCTGTAAAAGGTGACCCTGGCATTTGGACCTAAACCAAGACGTAGTAACCTAGGAGAGATGTCATCACCAGTTTGATTTGTATACTCTAAGACAATATTCCTAAACCACTCTCCAAACGTCTTCGTATGCTCGTTTGCAATCCACTTCTCGGTCTTGTTTGGGTGATCGTATTTAAGCTCATCTTTGTAGTGTTGAATATAAGGTTGCACCTCATCTTCGTTATTTAGCATATACGTATGTGCTAAATGCAACATTTCACGTGTCACAATTTTTTCAACCCGACCCCTAATACTTTTTCCGGTTATCCAATCACTATGATGATTCTTAGGAACGCCAATCAACTCCTAAAGGGAGAGATAAGCGTAACAATATGAAAGAGCTTCGTCTAAAATAGCGCGTTCAGCAATACAACCTTCTGGACGATACCGATTAGATGTATAGTCCTTGTAGACTTTCATCAATCTTTCGAAAGGATACTGGTATCTCAAGTACACGGGCCCAAGGTACAAAATCTCCCTAACCAAGTGAATGGTCAGATGAATCATGATAGTGAAGAAAGAGGGTGGAAAATACATTTTTCAACTGACAAAGAGAGGTTACAACGAGGTCCTGCAATGAATCCGCGTCATCGGGATCGATGACTTTCTCGCATATGGACTGGAAGAAGAGACAGAATCTAGTTATAGCATATCTTACCTTTTCAGGTAAAATGGAACGAATAGCTACAGGTAGTAATTGTTGCATCAAAGTGTGACAATCATGTGACTTTAACCCGGTGAGTTTTAGGTCTTGCATCGACACTAGGCTTTTGATGTTCGACGAATAACCATGTGGCACTTTAATTCCATTCAAGTATGCACAGAACTCTTTTTTCTCATTCCGTGAAAGGGTATAAGCTGCTGGCGGTAAAAATGTACGATTACCTCTCTTCTGTGGTGCCAACTCTAACCTAATACCCATCATTTTTATATCTTCCCTAGCTGCGGCGTTATCCTTTGTTTTACCGGGAACATTCAGAAGGGTATTGATAATATTATCACAGACATTTTTCTCAATGTGCATGAAATCGAGGCAATACATGACCTCCAGGTCAGGCAAATATGGAAGTTTATCAAAAAATATGGATCTTTTCTTATACCCACGAGTAGACAATTTAGAGCCGTTCTTCTTCCCGTAATCTATCTCAATATGCTTTACTTTCTGATAAACTTCATGCCCACTCAAAATTCTAGGAGGTTGACGAAGTTCTTGTCTTCTATTGAATGCTTTCTGCACCTTGCGATAACAATGGTCATGATACAAGAACCTCCTATTTCCCATATACACATACTTACGAGAAGACTTCAAGTATTCAGACTCGATATCCTCCCCACACAATGGACAAGTCTCTTTCCTATGAACTGTGTGCCTAGAAAGGTCGCCATAAGCCGGATAGTCAGATATTGTACACAATAACATCGCTCTCAAATTGAAAGTTTCGTTCTTATATGCATCAAATACTTCTATCCCACTATCCCACAACATTCGCAAATCATCTAGAAGAGGTTCCAAATAGACATCTATATCATTTCCAGGTTGTTTAGGGCCGGAAATTAGCAACGACAACATCAAATACTTTCTTTTCATGCACACATATGGAGGTAAGTTATAAGTAACCAACCCTACTGGCCAAGTACTATGTTGGCTACTCATATTTCTGTGTGGGTTCATTCCATCAGTGGACAGAGCTAGACATAAGTTTCTAGGTTCATTGCCGAACTCGGGATACTTAGCGTCGAACGATTTCCATTGCATACCATCTGCCGAGTGTCTTAGCTTTCCATCATTTATTCTTCCAGTTTCATGCCAAGTTAACATTTTTGAAACATCGGGATTCGCATAAATCCTTATGAATCTTGGTATCACTGGAAAATACCACAACACCTTAGCCGGGATCCCTTCCTTATCCTTATAATGCCACTCCAAACATTTAGGGCAATTGGTTAAGTTTTGATATAATTTCCAATACAATATGCAATCATTTGGACATGCATGTATTTTCTCATATTTCATACCCACTCCTTTTATTAGTTTTTTAGCCTCATATGTCTTAACAGGTAGAACATTACCATCTGGAAGCAACTCCTTTATCAAGGCTAAAAAACTAGTGAAACACGTGTCACTCACCCCATTTGCCCCCTTGATATTATACAACTTCACCAAAGCCGACATTTTTGTGAACTTACAACCAGGATACAGAGGTGCTTCAGACTCGCACAACTTCTCATACATGTTGTTAAGGTCATCCCAATTAATAGTGTCATCACCTACATCTTGAAAAGCATTCGACTCATCATCATTCTCTTCATTATCTATAGACCCAACATTCAACTTGTCTGCTGCCAACTCTTCCAACTCAAAAAACTCGGCAAACTCAGGATCATCAGTTAGCCTTTCGTATACCTCAACATCATCTTCTTCAAAGCTATTCTCGTCCTCTAATGGTTTCCCATGAAAAATCCAACGTGTATAGGATCAACTAAATCTCCACTTTTCTAGGTGTATTTTAACGTCTGGAAAAGCTGATGCGTGTATTTTATATAAGGTTTTTACCTCATTTTTACACGCATTTCCGTACTATTTATGTAGCATCTAGCTATAAATACCCCCGAATATTCTACTTTGGTTCGTTTTATGTAATTTGCAGGAATAAACCAAAGAGGAACTAAATCGAGCCTAATTTGTCCCAATTGCATGCATTTATGGAGAATGAGGAGCCGGAGTTTGGAATCTAACATTTTGGAGACGCGTGAGCTAGTTTCGGAAGGTGCTTCAATGTCTTACGTGCCAAGATAGCTCGATCGAGTAGTTTTTTACTCGATCGAATGCTTTATATGCTCAAGGTTACTCGATCGAGCAGTTCAAGGAGCCAATTGAGAAGACTCTGCAAGGATGCTCGATCGAGTGGTTTATTTCCACTCGATCGAGTGGTTTGGTGTTAGTTTGCTCGATCGAGTGGTTTATTCCCACTCGATCGAGTGGTTTGTCCTGCTTTAGACTTTTTCCGCCTAATTTTCGTATGGGCTTTTTTAATTAGTCCATAGATTAGGTTTAGTTGGATTTTTCGTATAAGACTGAAGGAGTGAACAACGTAACTCCTCTCTTAGTTTTGCTCATTCACTTTACTCTATCACTTTCTACTGTTCTTGGATTTTGCTCTCTTCCTTTACACTTTGCTACTCAGATTTGGATTTGTATTGGTACTATCATTCTTCTTTACTCCTTTATTCTTAATTATTTCTTTGATTCCTCCTTCCCTTTATTATTATCATAATTGCCTTGATTCAATCTTCAGTAGTTTTATTAACATGTTTAGTTTTGATTATCTATATGTTATTATTGTTAATTCAATGACGATGTGTAGCTAATTCCCTTCTGCTAAGACTAAAGGGGATCCATAATTATGAAGGGATAGTAATCGATTTATTGGGTTAATGCTGGTATAATCTCTGTTGTTAACTGCTGCAATTAACTGTATCTGTTTAATTGAGTCGACGCAATTAGGCATTTATATCTTAGTGACCCTTGACCTAGACCGAAAGGTTGGAAAAGGCGAGACTAGTAGCGAACAATAGGGCATTATAGTTAGGGCGAAAGCTAAGCTATTTGTGCTTTAGGGCGAATTGAGACCGAAAGGAGATATTCACTGCTCCTCAGACCGTATCTGCATTGACCTGAGACCTAGATTACTTGACTGGATGATTATGGTGAACCGTCTGTCTTAGCTGTCTTTCTCTACTTGGTTAATCTTTATTCTCTTATTCTCTCTTCCCTATCCTCTCATTAGTTTAGAATACCACAAGTAAAAACCCCCCAAATTGGTTACCTTGACGGACTTAGACGAGGCCGACATTTTCCCATCTCCCTGTGGATTCGACCCGACTTCCCTAGCTATATTAGTTAGAGCCAGTTGTTTATTTTTGATAGGTATACGACTGCCCTGTCAAATTTTGGCGCCGTTGCCGGGGAGGTGGCGCAAATTTTGTTGTTTTATTTAAGTTTGTTTCCCGTCTCAAGGAATCTATTCCTTGAGACTGATCTCATTTCTGTAAAGTTTTTGATTAGTTTTGCAGGTTACTTGTTTTCTTTGTAAAGTCTATGTGCCAGAATGCCAAAGTTAGCCAGCCATTCAGAGCCTACTGTGGATTCGCTTCCAAAAGGTTTCCTATTACCCATTACTGATCAGGGAAACTTTGGAATCCACCCATCTTACATACAGCTGGTAGAGAGAAATCTCTTTAGGGGGGTACCTGAAAAAGATCCATGCAGGCATATAGAGCTGTTTACAGAGTATTGCTCTACCATTCCCTTTTCTGCTGGGGTGACACAGGACAAAGTGAAGGGAGCCCCTTTTCCCTTCTCTTTAGCTAATTATGCCCGGGAGTGGTTGAGAGATCTTGATAGGGAGGCAGCCAGTGTAACCGACTGGAGTTCCCTTGCTTTAGCCTTTTACAGGCGATATTTTCCACCGCAGCGCACCATTACTTTGAGAGCTCAGATTAGTTCTTTTGAGCAGCTACCTACTGAAGACTTGAATGGGGCTTGGACTAGGTTCAAGAAGCTTATCCGCTCTGTGCCTCATCATGGGTTCAAACGCTGGTTCCTTTGTACTCAGTTTTATAACGGATTATATCGGAGTGAGAGAGTTATTCTTGACAGCGTAGCTAAAGGGATATTCACGAAGAATGTTGAAGATGACCAAGGGTGGCGTCTCATTGAGGAGATGGCTATTCATGTCTCTGAATATGAAAATCCCCGAGGTAGTGAGCAAGTTATTGAGTCAGCAGCTGCTGCAGTGGAAGGTCCTAGCAAAAGTCTAAGTAATGTGGAGATTACAGAAGTTTCAGGCGAGAGTGCTCAGGTTTGTTCGATTACTGAGTATGTTGAGCTATGTGGTAGATATGGTATGGAAGGGCATGACCCTATTGGATGCCTGGAAAGTACAGAGCGTGTCCTTGCTTATCAGAAATACAAGCAAGGATTTCCTTTTTCTCAACTGTACGAAGAAATAAGGAATGCTCCTACTCTTTCTACGCCAACGCCGTAACCGGTTTCTCCTCCTGCAAATCAAGAAATTGCTGAACTGAAATCCTTTATGTTTTGCATAACACAACAGTTTCAGGAGAAGTGCAATAAGAAAGAAACTGTCATAGCGGAATTGAGAGAACAAGTCGCGCAGTTAACACTCGCGAAAGACCAAGCCAAGCTTCTACCGACATGCGATTCAGCCAATGCAATGAATCTCCAAGTTGGCCTTACTCATGAAGGGCCAATAGTACCAGAAGACGGGGTTTTGATAGCTGAAGATACCCTAGAGGATGATATAGATGAGTTTCTGGACGAAATTGTTACTGCGTGTGTTCCAGACACTCGATCGAGTGAAAAATCTACTCGATCGAGTGATTTAATTCATCTTGTCTCTCGACCGAGTGATAATTATAGTCGATCGAGAAGTGCACAAATCGAAGATGGTCGATCGAGTGATATTCTTACTCGATCGAGTAAGTTTGCTGAAGAAATCACTCGATCGAGTGATAAAAATGCTCGATCGACTAAAGCGGAAAAAGGGAATGGTCGATCGAGTGAGGAAAGTGGTCGATCGAGTACTTCTCAACATGAAATCACTCGATCGAGTGATAAAAGTACTGGATCGAGTACGAGAAGCGGCGGAGATCCTATTTTACTATCTGATTCCGCTACCGTGTCATCTTCCCCTGATGTGGAGATGTCACGCACTGATAAAGGTAAAGAGAAAGTTGCGGGTCCACTCATTGCTACCAGAGTGCCCTTCCCAGGTCGCCTGAAGGACGCAAAGATCGAGCGACAGTACGGTAAGTTTGTGGACGTTGTGAAGAACCTTCAGGTAACTGTCCCTTTTACCGAACTTGTTACTCAGGTACCTACTTACGCTAAGTTTATGAAAAATATTGTGACGCGTAAGAGAGATTTAAGTGAATTTGAGACAGTTTCATTTATGGAAGAGTCTAGTAATTTGCTTTTGAACAAGGCTCCACCTAAAATGAAAGACCCGGGTAGCTTCTCTATTACCTGTATTATAGGCAATGTGGTTATTGTTAAGGCTCTTTGTGACTTAGGAGCCAGTGTCAGTGTCATGCTCCTATCTGTCTGCAAGAAACTGAACATGAGTCACCTTAAAGTGACTAATATTACCCTATAGATGGCTGATATATCTGTTAGGAAGCCCTTAGGTGTCTTAGAGGACGTGCCTGTGAAAATAGGTAAGCTCTTTATTCCAGTGGATTTCATTGTTTTAGACATAGCTGAGGACACCCGGACCCCAATTATCTTAGGAAGACCATTCCTTTGTACAGCTGGGGCCGTTATTGATGTCAAACAAGGGCGTTTGACTCTTGCAGTAGGGGATGACGCGATCACTTTTAGTCTGCCTAGTACTTTGGTTCGGCCAATGATAGAGGATACTTGCTATTCGGTTGATATTATTGACGAGTCTATTTATGACTTCTGGTCGGGTTCTTTTATGAAGGACCCACTAGAAGCTGTCATGCTTTTTGATGAGTGTGCGATAGCCAGGCGATTTACTTACATGACGTTGTGTTGGATTTGCTCGTTGATGATTTAGATGAGCCTGAACTCACCGAAGCTGAGGGAGAGCAAGTGGAACAGATGATTAGCACCCTTTGCTCCATTGAGGTAAAGGTACCGGAACGTAAGCCTCTCCCTTCTCATCTAAAATATGTTTTCTTAGACGATACTGAGCAATTTCCAGTCATTGTTAGTGCTAAGCTTGATAATGATCAGTTAACCTCTTTGTTAGTTGTACTTAAGAGAAACAGGAAAGCACTGGGTTATTCATTGGATGATATCAAGGGGATTAGTCCCGATATTTGTATGCACAGGATAGAGCTGGAGGAAGATCACAGACCTTGCAGACAAGGTCAGCGCAGACTGAACCAGAAGATGCAGGATGTTGTCATGGCTGAGGTAATGAAGCTGCTTGACGCAGGTATTATTTATTCTATTGGTCACTCTAAGTGGGTGAGTCCAGTACAGGTGGTCCCGAAGAAAGAAGGGACAACTGTGGTTAAGAATGATAAGAATGAGTTAATACCTACTCGAGTAGTGACTGGTTGGCGGATGTGCATAGATTACAGACAACTTAATGCCGCCACCTTGAAAGATCAATTTCCCCTTCCTTTTATTGATCAAGTGGTAGAAAGGTTAGCTTCTCATAAGTTTTTCTGCTATTTAGACGGGTATTCAGGGTTCTTTCAGATCCCTATCCACCCAGACGATCAAGCTAAGACTACATTTACTTGTCCACAGGACGTTTTTGCTTATCGCAGGATGCCTTTTGGTTTGTGTAATGTCCCTGCTACCTTTCAAAGGTGCATGATGGGGATATTTTAAGAGTATATTGAGTCTATTATGGAAGTTTTCATGGACGATTTCAGTGTTTATGGAAGTGATTTTTCTAACTGTCTGTCTAACCTTGAGAAAGTGTTGCAAATACAGTATTGAGGTTAATCTTGTGCTTTGAATCGGGAGAAGTGCCACTTTATGGTCAACGAGGGAGTTGTCTTAGGGCACTTAGTTTCTGATAGGGGAATAGAGGTTGATAAATCAAAGGTGGAAGTGATTCGGCAATTACCACCTCCTGTCAATGTTAAGGGGGTGAGGAGTTTCCTTGGCCACGTCGGCTTTTATCGCCGGTTTATCAAGGACTTCTCAAAAATTGCCAAACCACTTACATAGTTGCTACTTAAGGATGCCCCTTTTGTGTTTACTGATGAGTGTCTTTCTGCTTTTCACAGGTTAAAGCAGGCTTTAGTCTCTGCGCCGATCATACAGCCTCCCGACTGGGACTTGCCGTTTGAGATAATGTGTGATGCGAGTGACTATGCACTAGGAGCGGTGCTAGGCCAAAGGAAAGACAAAGCTTTGAATGCCATCTACTATGAGAGCCGAACTCTGGATAAGGCTCAAGTGAAGTACACTACCACTGAGAAAGAGCTGCTAGCTGTAGTTTATGCCTTAGAGAAGTTTCGTTCTTATTTAGTTGGGTCAGAAGTTACTGTTTTTACTGACCATGCAGCTTTGAGGCATCTCCTTGCTAAGAAGGAGGCTAAACCGCGGCTATTGAGATGGATACTCCTTCTTTAGGAGTTTGATTTGCAGATTAAGGATAAGAAAGGAGCTGAGAACGTTGTAGCTGATCACTTGTCGCGACTGATGCGACAAGAAGGGGAAGATTCTCTACCTATTGATGATTCTTTTCCTGACGATACTTTAATTGTTGTTATATCGTCTATTGTTAACCAAGAACCTTGGTATGCAGATATAGCTAACTTCGTTGTCAGTGGCAAGCTGCCGCCTGACCTTTCTCATCGCCAGAGAGAAGCGTTTTACGAAACGCTCAAAAGATTTCGGGATGATCCTTATTTGTTTAAGGAATGTGCGACGGTCTCTAAAGACGGTGTATTCCGCAGTGGGAGGCCAAAGTAGTCCTGGAAGGCTGTCACTCCTCTTCCTATGGTGGTCACCACGGTCCATCGCGCACCGTGGCTAAGGTACTTCAGTCTGGTTTTACTGGCCTTCTTTGTTTGGTGATGCTAAGTCTTTTGTTTCAGCTTGCGATGCTTGCCAACGATCAGGGAACATTTCAAAGAGACATGAGATGCCACAAAACGGTATCTTAGAGGTTGAGGATTTCGATGTCTGGGGCATTGATTTCCAAGGACCGTTCCCATCCAGTAAAGGTAACAGGTATATCTTAGTGGCTGTTGATTATGTGTCGAAATGGGTTGAGGCAATTGCGTCACCCCATTGTGATGCCAAGACCGTGATAAAAATGTTCAAAAAGGTCATATTCCCCCGATTTGGTGTCCCTAGGGTCGTCATTAGTGATGGGGGAATGCACTTTAAGGAAAAGAAACTAACTTCTATTCTGTCTAAAGTTGGTGTCCAACACCGGCGTGGTTTGGGGTATCATCCCCAAACTAGTGGTCGCCGAGGTCTCTAATCGCGAGTTGAAAGAGATCTTGTCTAAGGTAGTTTCTAAATCACGGAAGGACTGGAGTCTTAAATTAGAAGACACATTATGGGCCTACAGAACTGCCTTTAAGACACCAATTGGTGCATCACCTTATAGGTTAGTTTATGGGAAATCATGTCACTTACCTGTTGAATTGGAATGTAAGGCTTGGTGGGCAATTCGTGAGCTTAACTTTGATCCTAAGTTGTGTGGTCAGAATCGTCTTTTGCAGCTAGATGAGTTGGAAGAGTTTAGGCTTAATGCCTATGATAGCTCGCGCATTTACAAAGAAAAGACGAAGAGATGGCATGACAAGAGAATTCTACCTAGGGAGTTTCATGTTGGGCAAAAGGTGTTGCTGTTTAATGCCCGATTGAGATTGTTTCCTGGCAAGCTGAAGTCCAGGTGGAGTGGTCCTTATACGGTGACAGCTGTTACCAAATTTGGATCCGTGGAGCTCGAAGATTCCGAAGGTAGTAGGTTCAAGGTGAATGGGCAATACGTGAAGCATTATCACGAGGCACATGAAGCAGACAATCGGGTTGAAGTTCTGTACTTCGACGAGCTAGACGCGCCAGTTACTTGATGCCAGAAAGGTCGTGCGGGACCTCTTAAACCAGCGCTCTCCGGGAGGCAGCCCGGACTGTTTTAATGTACTTTTGTTGAACATTTTATTTTTCTTTAGCTTTATGTTGAACTTTAGACACTGTTTTTACGAACTCTATACGCTATTCTTGCTGTTAACGTGCATTTTGCAGGTCAAGTCACTCGATCGAGTCGTTTTTCTACTCGATCGAGCACTTTTGGGGAATTTTTCACTCGATCGAGTGATATATTCACTCGATCGACCAGATGCATAAACACGTTTACTCGATCGAGCGGTTCTTTTACTCGATCGAGTCCTTCCATATACCAGTTTACTCGATCGAGCTGTTCTAAGCTACTCGATCGAGTATTTACGTCATCCAGCCGCTATTTTACGTCTATGGAGCTACTGCTTGACTTTTTTTGACCTCCCATGTTCATGGTCGGTTTGGGGAGGTTCCTCTATACGACGTTTTGTAAGTTTTCCGACTCCACTTCTCCTTTTCTCTTCAGTTTGCATTTCTTTCCCTATTTTTGGTACAATGAGGGCATTGTACGGTTTGGTTTGGGGAGGTATGCATCCATATCTGTGTCTGCATGTTTTCTTGCATTTTTGCGTGCACGTTTATTTATTCTCGCATGCATTGTTGTTTTAATTAATTCAAAAAAAAAATTCAAAAAATTTCATGTTTAATTTGAGTCGGAACGTTTGAACATTGACGCTACATTGAACCCTTACTTGAGCCTTGCATATTCTTGACATTTAGTTGACATGATTATGTGCATGATCTACGAGTTTTTGTTTCTCTCTTATCTGAACGAATAGACTTGATTCATATATCGGCAAGCTACATTACATTCTGAGGTTAGAGCTTTATAAACTGGTGACATTCATGACCGGTTTCATTTAGGATGTGAGTAGTACTCTCTTTAAGGCATGTAACATCAATTTGCATAAGCATGAGTCCAGTCTTCTTAATACCTGTATGCATTCGGTCTGGGGATGGTGACACATGTTAGGAGAGGCGGTTCCCTTTTATTTCATTCTACCCATGAGCCCCACATAGCCAAATTGCCTTTTTGTCCTATTAGCTACTTTCTATAATACTTCCTACCCTAGCCGAGCTAGTGACGAGTAGTTATTGGAATGTTTTATTGCAATATGGTTATTTTGTCTGATTTCAGAAGATGGTGGAAGAACTGAAGGGAATGAAAGAAATGAAAAAAATGGAAAAAACGGAATGAAAAAGAAAAAAAAAAGGAACGAAAAAATAAGAAAATAAGAAAAAGAAAGAAAAATCATGTGCGAAGAAAAAAATGAGAAATTGTATAATGATTTTCACTCCCATGTTTTACTTATATCTTATAGGGAGTTGACGAGTTTTTGGTGTTTCGTGAGTTTAGTGCATGGTATTTGCACCATTTTGTTTGTTATATTGTGTATGAAGTTGGGATGCAGTTCAAAATTTGGATCCGTTGTTGCTAGCCTGGCTATTAACTCCACATATCCAAATTCATCTTAGCCCCTTTTTACCCATTACCTCACTTACCCAAATGTAAGTCCTCGGCATGTGTCTTGGTCATTAGTATGGTTGGACTGCGTATGTACGGTTGTAGAGACTTTATTCATGTTAACTGCATGCATGTTCTTATAGGTCGAGTAAGGTGAGTGTCTTTACTTCTATCTATCTTTCACATATATACTCACCTTGTGCCTATTTTTGAGTGATGAGCGATCTATGAGAGTCCGACATCTTTTGAGTCTTGCAAGGTCGGCGGTTCAGTAAGTTTGAAACATTTATTTAACTCGTTTGCACTTCACTTTTGCCACTTTGTCAGTTGTTGCATTAAACTGGTTCTAGTGGGTGATTTGTAGCTGATGCGTTGGTCCCGTTCCACTGTTATTTCTTAGTTGCATTCATATTTTGCTTGGGGACAAGCAAACGTTTGGTTTGGGGAGATTTGATGCGTGTATTTTATATAAGGTTTTTACCTCATTTTTACATGCATTTCCGTACTATTTATGTAGCATCTAGCTACAAATACCCCCGAATATTCTACTTTGGTTCGTTTTATGTAATTTGCAGAAATAAACCAAAGAGGAGCTAAATCGAGCCTAATTTGTCCCAATTGCATGCATTTATGGAGAATGAGGAGCCGGAGTTTGGAATCTAACATTTTGGAGACGCGTGAGCTGGTTTCGGAAGGTGCTTCAATGTCTTACATGCCAAGATAGCTCGATCGAGTAGTTTTCTACTCGATCGTATGCTTTATATGCTCAAGGTTGCTCGATCGAGCAGTTCAAGGAGCCAATCGAGAAGACTTTGCAAGGATGCTCGATCGAGTGGTTTATTTCCACTCGATCGAGTGGTTTGGTGTTAGTTTGCTCGATCGAGTGGTTTATTCCCACTCGATCGAGTGGTTTGTCCTGCTTTAAACTTTTTCCGCCTAATTTTCGTATGGGCTTTTGTAAATAGTTCATAGATTAGGTTTAGTTGGATTTTTCGTATAAGACTGAAGGAGTGAACAACGTAACTCCTCTCTTAGTTTTGCTCATTCACTTTACTCTATCACTTTCTACTGTTCTTGGATTGTGCTCTCTTCCTTTACACTTTGCTACTCAGATTTGGATTTGTATTGGTACTATCATTCTTCTTTACTCCTTTATTCTTAATTATTTCTTTGATTCCTCCTTCCCTTTATTATTATCATAATTGCCTTGATTCAATCTTCATTAGTTTTATTAACATGTTTAGTTTTGATTATCTATATGTTATTATTGTTAATTCAATGACGATGTGTAGCTAATTCCCTTCTGCTAAGACTAAAGGGGATCCATAATTATGAAGGGATAGTAATCGATTTATTGGGTTAATGCTGGTATAATCTCTGTTGTTAACTGCTGCAATTAACTGTATCTGTTTAATTGAGTCGACGCAATTAGGCATTTATATCTTAGTGACCCTTGACCTGGACCGAAAGGTCGGAAAAGGCAAGACTAGTTACACCGAATGAAGAAGAGGAACAATACAATCAATATACAAGAGGTTGGGTGGGCCCACGATTCATACCAATAGGGCATTATAGTTAGGGCGAAAGCTAAGCTATTTGTGCTTTAGGGCGAATTGAGACCGAAAGGAGATATTCACTGCTCCTCAGACCGTATCTGCATTGACCTGAGACCTAGATTACTTGACTGGATGATTATGGTGAACCGTCTGTCTTAGTTGTCTTTCTCTACTTGGTTAATATTTATTCTCTTATTCTCTCTTCCCTATCCTCTCATTAGTTTAGAATACCACAATTAAAAAACCCCCAAATTGGTTACCTTGACGGACTTAGACGAGGCTGACATTTTCCCATCTCCCTGTGGATTCGACCCGACTTCCCTAGCTATATTAGTTAGAGCCAGTTGGTTATTTTTGATAGGTATACGACTGCCCTGTCAAAAGCCATATACCTAATATTACCACGTCTTTCACAAAGACATGGAATACTAGAAGAACCTTTCAAATTATTCGCAACGACTTCATAAAATTCAGCTAAACCATCCTTATAGTTGGGGTCACTCATATTTGAAGCAATCATCTAAGTTCGAGTCATTTTTCTACATTCGTAATATATAGGCAACTAATTCAGAAAATCCAATAATAGGCAAACAAATAAACGAAATTCAGGAAATCAATTAGGCGAATTTAACAAAAATAACCCAACCTTTGATAAGACTTCCAAAAATAACCCAACTTTGTAACTTAAACATTAATAATCCAACCTTTGCATTTTTGTCACAAAAATATCCCAAAACCTCACGTGCACAATTTTTTACCAAATATTGAGAAAGGATATTTTGTAAAATAGTTTCATAAATCTTTAAAGTCTATTTTGTGATTATAAATACAAAAAAACGATAACCAAAAATCTGGAAAAAATAAATTTCTTAATTAAACAATGAAAAATTCATTAATAAGACAAATATATAATTTTTGTTGAAAAGAAATAAGATAGATTTTAAATTAGTAGAAATACTTATGAGAGATATAATTTTTTTTTTAATAAATCCACAATTTTGAGGAATCCAAAATTTTTTTAAACCATATAATTTATGTCTTTTAGGATTTTGAACAGTACTAGAATTATTTTTCAACTTGTTTTCCATTTTCTAATTTTTTTTTCAGAATTTTATATAATTACTTAATATATGGTCAATAAGTTAATGAATTAATTAATATATGAGTAAATTACCATTTAGGAAATATATATATAAGTAAGATGTTGGGATATTTTTATAACATAAAAGCAAATGTTGGATTATTCTTGTTAAAATCAAAAGGTTGGGTTATTTTCAGAATACTTGACAAACGTTGGGTTATTTTTGTTAAATTTGTCAATCAATTAAGCTAAATTATCAACAAATTAGATAATAACCCAACAAATTCAAAAATTCAAAAATAATCGACATTCATAAGCCAGGAAATTGAACAATCATATATCTATATATAGCTTGAAAATCTTAATAAGAAATAGTTAATAAGCTAAGAAACATATATACCTGATTGATAAACATGATGAGGGAGAAGAGACGGTGACAACAGTGACGGAAATAGCCCTCCAAAGGTGGTGGACAATAAGGTCAGAGGGCTTGTCGGTGTCATTCTTTGGCACCTCAAGACCAAAGATCCCCGCAAATTGGTCTAAGGTCAACCTATGGTCCGTATAGCAAAGACGGAATTCCATACCGACATTTATTCGTCGATTAGTTACAACACAGAGACTACACAAAAATTCTAGCGTGAGGCTTAAGTAAGTGTCCTCATGGGCATAGAACATCTTCTCAAGATCCAAACCATTGAAGAACAACTCCGTTTGATGCCTTATATCGAGTATTTCTAACACATCAAGATCGATAAATTGAGTAGGTTCATAAGCCTTACCTAGCAATTCCTCAAATTGTTTACGGTGTTCATCCTTGACGAAATGGACTTCCAGGAAATGCTCAAGTTGTTCCACATTCGGTATTATTTCATCTTCTCGGGCCCTTGCCTCTCGTGAGGCGATTGAAGTAGCGCCCTTTCGATGTTTGGGTGCCACCTCACTGGTCTTCTTGCTTTTGATCCTTAGAAACATTCTTGCTTGGCGTGGTTGGTAGGGACTTTGATCAAAAGCTTTGGATTGATGATTTTGTGATGGGGTTTTTGTGATGGAGATTGTAGGAAAGATGATGAGATGTGGCTGTAATGGTGATAAGATAAGGGAATAGGGATGGTGGGGGGGGGGGGCGGATATATCAAAGAATCAAGCTGGGACGAGCGGGCTGGGGGTAGGGTTCGGGCGGTCAGCAATTCAGCCCTACGTTTTTCTCTATGAGGCCCGGACGTCCTGGTGTCGGATCGAGCGTCCCTCCCTTTGGGACGGGCGTCCTGGAGATGAGATGGGTGGTTTTTATATCAGTGCATTCTCCCTTGTTTCCCCAGCTGCAGGTCGAGCGTCCTATGAAGAGGACGGGCATCCTGCCTTTGTTCTTGTCGAATTTAAGGCTTTAATTCAAGCCTTTCCCTTGCACCCTTTGTGACCCTTTCCTATCATCTTGTCTTTTCCTAAAAATGGCTTAAAGAGTAGATAAGAACTCTCCCTCACAACTCTCATGTAAGGACTAAAGGATACATGGAACTAAAAAACCAACTATTATGAAACAAAGTGAAGCTTGGAAAGAGTATATTACAAATGGTGGTTTGAGATAGGACTCCACCAAACTAAGTTGAAGTGACAAATTCCATTATCCATGGAGCTCAATGCTCTCAATAGTTAATCAAAAGTTTGTGAATGGTCCTCGAGTAAGCATGAGTAAGTCTTAATCCATTTCAAAATAAAGTAGGGCCAATCCATGAGGGACCTCCCTTTGAACTCCCTCCCCTTCTCCTTTGCTTTGTCATGATGCCTTCCCGGCTCTTGTTACTAGCAAACTTGAGATTGTTGGCATATGGGGGCTTCCATTCTCTCCCGTCTCCCTCAAATATGGAGATGATGATAGCATTTGGATTTATCGATCCTTGAAGAATAGAAGGAGAATTCTCATAGCATTGATGACGGGATACCTTAGGAATTGATATTGTGGGTGCCAAGTCTCCACAAGTAAGCTCATTCATAACTTTGTTCTTGAGCTTCTCCACCAAATACCTTTTATATAACAATTTAACCTCTTGGAGAAGGTTTACCATATCATCTCCAACAATCATAGGTTCCATGGTGGGTGCGAAAAAGTTTTCATAGTCAATAGGAAAGAGACATTCACCTTTTCCATGGAAGCATACCTCAAACTTCTCAAGGATGGGTTCCTCAAGTGTGGCAATCTCACAACTCCATTCTTCCTCTTCATTCCACAAGCTATTGCAAGACACATGTTCCGCATAAGCTTCTTCCATAGACTTATCATCATTGCTATCTTCATACGAATCATAAATTTGGGCTTCACTTCTCTTCATTAACCCTTTCTCCAACACCTCAATGTTCACATCAAATAACACACCCTCATACTCACAAAGGCTAAGAGTATTTGGCTTACTCAAGCTCATATCTTCTTAGTCAAATACCACACTTTCATACTCACAAGTGCTCAAGGAGATTGGCTCTTCCCACTTCACATCTTCCATATCAAAGGTTACTTCTTCAAACTCGCATTCATGGACAATGTTTAAGGAATGGTGAGGAGTGGTTGGTGGGGTGGTTACTTGGGTTTCCTTCATTTGGGCAATTTGAATTGCCAACTCCTCACCATGGGTAGTAATGCTTTGAAGAACATTGTCCCTATTTTGGCTCTCGTCTAGCACTTGTTTGAAGAAATTTTGTTGATCTCCAATCATTTGGAGAACCATATTTTGAATGTCAAAGTAACGCTAATCTTCTTGTTGTGGGTGGGTGTGAGAGTGGTTGTATTGTGGCATTTGGGATTGATTGTAAAGTGGGTATTGGAAGGATAGTTGTTGTGTATTTTGGATGTGGGAATTTTGGCGGGGAAAGTTTGGGTAGTAGTTAGGATTTTCATTGTATGAGTTGTAAGGTAGGTTTGTGTTGACTTGCTTCTCAAACTCCCCATACCCATAGTCATACTCAAAAGATCCACTACATACTCCATGTGTCAAGTCTTGAGCTATCATCATAGCTAAGACAAGGAAACAATTAAAACCAAGGAAACTACACAAAAAATGGTAAGAATGACCTTGAGGAACAAGTTCCTCAAGGTTAAAGCACAATTAAAATAGACAAACAGACAATAACTTAATCATAAAACACCGTCCCTGGCAACGGTGCCATTTTGATGGAATGTTGTCATCACACGCCCAATCAAATACATTTATATTCTCAACAAACAACTAGTTAGTGGTTAATTCGAGGTCGATCCACGGGATGGTGTGCTTTGGGTTCTAAGTCTATCTATCTCAATATATGCTAGTGTCACAATTGGTTTAGGCTGAAGTTGTGTTCTAAGCTACAACAAGGAAATATAAACAATTGAAAGACAAGATAAGTAAATAGAACCAAGAGTGTGATCAAATGATAAAAAATACTAGGGAATCATGGGATCATAGGGGAATCATGGTGAAATAGCACAAATGAATCATAAGATGCAAGCAATTATTATTGTTGGAATCAAGTTAGTATATATCTTACAATTCCTAGAGAAACTTAGGTCTCGGAGCCGAGTCGGTCACGACTTTACAACACCTACAAGTCGACTTGGTTTTCCCTATTCATGGTGAGATAGCATAAATGAGTCCTAGGAAGGTTTGAGTCCTGGAGCCGAGTCGGTCACGACTTTACAACACCTACAATCGACTTAATTCTTCCTAATCAACTATATTCATGGTCTAACAAGCCTTGAGTTGGTTTATATCTTACAAGTCTTGTTGAAAGGATAAGAGAATCAAGCTAGGTTGCCAATCATGCAATTCATCAAACATGACATTTGCATAAGTTGAAAATACAATAAGCAAGCATTCATATGAACTCATTAAGTATAAATCTTTCCCATGATTAACTCCCGTAATCTCCCACTAATCCCTAGTTAAGAAACTACTCACTACTCATCATGATTATTATGCTAGCAATAGTGTCAAACATGACAACACAAGTGAACATGATGAAAGAGTGAAACAATAAAAAAAGAGTAAGTAAAGAGTAGAGAAATTGTACCAACTTAGGATGATAAAATAGAAAACAAAGAATAATAGAAGAAAACTTGATTGATTGATGAAGAGTTGTCAATTCTCCAATAGTAACCCAATAGTCTTCAATTACCCAAATAGATCTTGAACAATAATTAAGGAAAGATTGATGTGTAATTTGTGGAATGATTAAAGGCTAATTTATTCTAATCTACTCCTAATCTAATCTAGGAAAGATTTGCCTACACCAAGAGGGCTTAATTCCCACTTAGAGGACTTGTTTCTCAATTTATTACAAAGGTAGTATATATAGTACTACAAGAATTAGGTTAACTAAGGGCTTAAGTGACGATTAGATCCCTAAGGTGAAGATTAGTGCCTTGCAAGTCCTTAAGGAGCCTCACGACCTGCCCATGTTGGACGCTTATACTGCATAAGGAAACGCCCATCCCGCGTTTGGGACGCTCAGATTGAGCCTTGGGACGCTCGGGCTGCTCTTCAGGACGCCCGGTCTAGGTCTTGGGATGCCCGGTCTGAGCTCGGGACGCCCGGATCATGGGTCAACTTCGCTTTCTCTTCTCGTGACTGCCTCAAGATCGGTGGGGATCATTAACGGGTCGTGGGGGTCTTCATTATTGCCCATTCTACTTGATTTATTGACTTAGGCCTTTAGTGTTAGTCTTCTCTTTGGTGCTTGGTCGTTTTATGCTATCAAATTAGCTCCGCTTCACTTCATCTAGTCAAGTTAGTGCTCTTCTCCTACAAAGGACACCAAACCTCATAGAATATGCATAGAAGGAGGTTAAAGACAAGAAATGACTTTAATTCATACTAAAGAGCATAGGAACTAGGCTAGTTAGAGGACTAAATGTGTGTAAATAGGAGTCACATCAACATGTGAGAACGAATTAAACTAACCAAAATTTTATTTTAATTAATTTAAAACATGTTATCGTCATACAATTAACAAATTGTTTCATTTTATAATTTAAACATGATAATTATTCTAACTAAACATGTTATCGTTATAAATTGAAAGACAAGCATATGATTAACTAATCCTAACAGCAATTAATCTGTATCATTAACAACAAATAATTATGAAATATTAACTAATGAAACGATAATTAACGAACGATGCAAAAAACGAAATAAAAAGGCCATAAGGCCGTGTACCACGCGAGCAAAAGAGGTGAAAAGAGTGGATTTTTTGCACCCTCAACTTACATGTAGACTTGGACACCACTTGGGATCCTGTATGCAAGTGTTGCTTAGAAGGCGCGTCTTCAACGATTGTAAAACAAATATCGAAACAATTTAACAAAATCAATTTCGAAAAACAAAAACAATTTCTCGCGTAAAAGGCACTTCGTACAGCGATTTTCAAACAAAGATTGTGACTTTGTTTCTTACTCAAATTTAAATCTGAAAGATGTTATGGAATACTTAGACTCCGAAGAATCAAACTTTAGCAAAAAAAACAGAGGTAAAAACGGTTAAAACAAGACTCAAAATGGACGAGAACAGGTGTTGTCCAGAACACGAAAGAACACGAATAAGAGAGCAAATCGATGTTCTAATATTCGTCTAATCTCTTGTGTGAACTTTGTGCTTTGTTTCTGGGTATGAGAGGAGTTTAGGGTTACTTTTTTACTTGAGAAAGGTGTAATACTACGGTTTTCTATGTCTATAGGTACTCTATCGAGTGGGACTCACTCTGTCGAGTAAGTATGTTTTTATACGGAACAGTAGTCTGCCTGATGGGTACTCGATCGAGTAGGTGTGACACTCGATCGAGTAAGGGGCACTCGATCGAGTAAGTCACTTACTCGATCGAGTAAGTTGGTCTTGCGGGTTGTTTTAGCCGGGATTTATTAATAACACGTGATTAGTATTTAAGGGTTTCCGTCACTTTCTTAATTACTTTTACTTTTCTAAAAACCTTGCAAAGAGAGAAAAGAGTTACGCTGCTTTGTTCTTCGCGTTATTCTCAAATCCCAAAGGCTAAGGTTGTCGGATCGTCGTGTTCTTTACGCCGTTGAGTTTGTCGTGTCGAGGGTAAGATCCTTGTATAGTTTTTATAATGTTTCGCTGATTTTGTTTAAAACCCTAATTGGGTATATTCGGGGTTTGGGAGTATATTGTTGTATTAGATGGTAATAGCATGGTTATCTGTTTATAGGAGGAGGTTTCGTAGAGGAGCATTATTGATTAGATGCTTGTGACGGTATTGTGATTGCTTGTTCCAAGTAGGATTTCCTACTCAGTTATTGGTTACATACATGTTGGTTGGTTGATTGATTGTTGGTGGTTGTTGATTAATAACATTTGTCTATATCGTATTGGAATTGGTGATTGTTGATTTTGTAGTTTGGTTGTGATTGTTTGTCTGCGGTTCTCGAGGTGCGTCCTCGGCTGAGTAGAGTCACTTGCGGGAGTGGTTTCACGCCCTTGATTTGCCCTCTGTGGAACCCACCACAGAGGGTATATGCACATTAAGGAACATGGGTTATCGCTCGGATGAGATGAGCGGGGCTTAGGTGGGAACGGCTGCGGTCCCTCACTGGCGGCGAGGAATATCTATTGCGATGGGTATTCTGGTAGGACTATACACATTAGTGTGTAGTCAGGAGGGTGGAGTTGAGACGGAGTTTGGGTAATGTGTATGTTGTATTTTATATATTATGGTTTGTGTAATCAGTAACTCGCCCCGTTTAAATGTTTTGAAAACTATGGTGATCCATTTGGGGATGGTGAGCAGGTATTGAGCAGGTATGAGATGGACGCGCATGGGATAGCTGGGTTGAGTCATCACGAGATGTCTAGAAGTCTTCTGCGGTGTCGTTAAACATTTGTTTACTTTATTTGATTGGCATTTTTGGAACAGTTGTATTTTCATTTCACAGTTTTGGTTTGGACATGTATCACTTTAAATTTACTTAATAAAGTACGTTTCCTTTTGTCTATTTGATATACATTGCCTCGGGTAGTCGAGATGGTAGCATTCACATGCATTAGGTGGTCCTGGTAAGGCATTTGGTGTATGGGGTGTTACAAAAGGAAGGCAATGGCTAGGGTTTCGAGAGCTCTCAAAACCGTGTTGTTTCGTCCCCTTTTTTCGGTGTTCATGTGTGTGGTTTATATAGGAAACGGGAATGGGGTGCTAGGATTAGGTTATTTGGCTGCTTAGGAGTTGGCTTATGGAAGGGTAAAAGAATTTGGTTGAGATATGGAGTATGGAAGGATATAATTTTGGTTTTGGAAAGGATATGGAAGGAGATTGTGTTCGGTTTTTGTGGAGATTTCGTGAGCTCTTGAGGTGAGGGAAATATCTTCCTTTACTTGGGGATTAAGTAAGAGAAACGAGGGAAGGGAGTTGGTTGGGATGGGGCTCGAAAAGGGACTCGAGAAGTCCCTGTTTTGAAGCGGCAAAACAGGGCACGGGTGCGGGTGTGGGTTGCGGGTTTGGGTGCGGGTTTTGGTGTGGGTTTTGGCTAGGATAGGTGTTGGTCTATTGGGATAGGTTATGCGTGGATGGCTAGGCTATTTGGGTTGGGAATGGTGGTGGTTTGGTTGTGGGTTGGGCTCGGGAAAAATAGGGGAAGAGGGATGTTGATGGTGTCGGGTTTAGGGAAGAAAAAAGGAAGGGGGCGGGTGGTGGTATGGGAGTTCAAACCCGAGACCTTGGGGATGGGGGGATGTGCCAAATCTATCTCGAAACTCGTGCTCAAATCCGTTCAAAAATCGAGCTTAAAACTGTCTCAAAAAACCTCGTTTAAAACCGCATAAAAATCTAACTTTTCAAATTAAATAAAGCGATAAAAATGAAACTGTCACATATCTCATTTCAAATAAATTCAAAGATAAAAACTTTGAATAATAATTTATTTTTCAAATAAATTAGAAAAGCTTTAAATTTTAAATAAACTCGAAAATATGAAAACCGATGAAATAAATTTCATTTATTTCGAAATAATTTAAATTTCATTTAAATTATAAAACCGTCAAATAACGCTTGTCCCGCATCACAAAACGAAATCCTCTAACGAGCGATGTAAGCAAACATGTGTTCTATCATCATCGGGTGTTTTGTCGGGATTTCTGTAAATTCCAATATCGACGGATACGGGTATTTACAGGGCATTCGATGGCACAGTGCGTCGTGTGGCTCAGCTCGTCAATCTAGTGGTTCGAACTGGACTGGTAGAGAAGAAGATAAGTTGCCAAGTGATAGATGTGTGCTCATCTTTCAACCTATTGCTAGGAAGGCCTTGGATTCATGCCGTAAAGGTCGTAACGTCAACCTTGTACCGAAAAATCAAGGTCCCATTCGATGGCGAATCCATCACCGTTGACACTGCCCCTATAGTGGTAGCTGGAGGGGACGTTACCTCTGAAATAAGGGCCGAAGTCGTCAATGATTCTTGTGGTTTTAAGATTATCAACGCGATCGAAATGAATCCCGAACTGGAGAATATGAATCTATATATGGGAAGCCATGTCTGTGAAGCAATTCTTAAGACTGGGAATTACTTTGGTTTCTCTATATACCCCCGAAGAAAGGACACACTCAAATTAAAACCACCTATGGCTAAAGGAATAACCTTTGGGCTCGGATATGAGCCAACCGACGAAGACTTCCTAAAGAAAAGAGGAAGGTCGATCGAAGATCGAGATATCAAAATGAAGTTGTATCATTTGACCCTAAACAATCATTTCATGAGATAAGGGGAAGAAATCACTTGCATGGACTTTCCCGAACCCGTTTTCGACTCGAGGAGTAACAAAATGGTCCCAGGAATTGAAGTATTCCAAGATTGTCACTATATCAGAAGATATCTTAGCTGTGATGGCGGCTAAGACTGAGCTAGCTCATATTGCCGATGAAAGGGCTATGGGTCTCCTCTTTGGAGAAGAAAGGAAGCCAGTGATACCAAACGAAGATTTCGTAAGTATGATTCTAAGGAGTGAGAGGTTCCGTCCATCTACCCTCATCACCGATGTAGATCCTCAGAGGACTAACTCGGGATGGCAGAAAACCATTAAATGGACCGACAATAAGGGATTAGTATTCAAGCTGACCACTGGAAAAGGCAAAATGTTCAAGCCAGATAATAATTCTGGGTCTGAGACTGAGTCTGAGTTGAGTCCTAGGGTTGAATCTAAGGAGTCAAGTGTTAAAAACACCCCATCCCCAGTCTTTCCTTCTCATATACCCCTTTCTAATACTAGTATTCTGGGGCCTGTCCCGAATACCCGTATCTTTCCACTGACCTTTGATCAGTTGGCTCAAATGTTGGTTATATTCGCGCAATTTCAAATCAATAATAACATGAATCAGTTTGCTTATGACTTGTCTTATTTTACATTGCAATTCGATTTTTGAAAATGATTGTTTTCTTAATGACTAAAAATGAGGTCAGAGACGAACAGGTCAAAGATGATGAGAAATTTGAACCGCCTCCACAATTGGTCAAAGGGTTGGAGGAATATGATCAAAGGAATTCGATAATCGAAGGTACGGAAACCATTAATGTGGGAACCCTAGTCGAACCACAAGAGCTTAGGATAGGAACAACCTTAGATCCCGTTGAGAAACAAGGGTTCATTAATATATTGGGTGAGTTCAAAGATTTGTTTGCATGGTCTCTCAAAGACATGTCGGGAATTGACAAGGAAATTACAGAGCATAGAATTCCAATTAAATCGGGTTTTAAGCCAGTGAAACAGAAGCTACGCAGAATCCGAACCGAGTGGTCCTTAAAAGTTAAAGAAGAAATTGATAAACAGTTCAAAGCTGGGTTTATCAAGGTGTCGGAATACTCAGAGTGGGTTGCCAACGTGGTGCCAGTACCGAAGAAAGACGGGAAAGTTCGGGTTTGCGTTGATTTTCGTGACCTAAACAAGGCAAGTCCGAAGGACGGTTTTCCATTACCTTAAATCAATATCTTGGTTGACAACCTCAAATCATGCCCTCTTATCTTTCATGGGCGGGTATGCTGGTTACAATCAGATCAAGATGGCCGAAGAAGATATACATAAGACAACCTTCACCTCACAGTGGGCAACTTACTGTTACACAGTGATGCCTTTTGGTTTTATAAATGCCGGGACAACATACCAAAGAACAGCGACGATGTTGCTACATGACATAATGCATAAGGAAGTAGAGGTCTATGTCGATTACATGATCGTCAAATCAAAAGAATGTAGTGGTGATCTCGAAGCATTGAGAAAGTTTTTCGAGAGATTACGAAAATACAACATGAGGTTGAATCCGCAGAAATGTGAATTTAGAGTTAATTCTGGCAAGTTTTTGGGCCACATAGTTAGCCACCGTGGCATCGAAGTTGACCCATCAAAGATTAAAGCCATTATGAAAATGCCTCATCCCGAGACCGAAAAGCAAATTCGAGGTTTCCTGGGCCGATTATAATACAAAAGTCGATTTGTCTCAAGATTGACAATGATATGTGAGCCGATCTTCAAGAATGGAAAGTCGGAGAACATGAAATATGGGACGATCAATGTCAAGTCATATTTGAGAAAATCAAAGACGTTTTATCCACACCGCCAGTTCACAGTCCACCTATAGTCGGGCTACCATTATAGCTATATCTAACTGTCATGGATACTGCAATGGGGGTTATGTTAGCCAAAACTGTTGACAAAGAAGAAAAAGCCATTTACTGCATTAGTAAAAAGTTCTTAGAATATGAAGTAAAATACACAACTCTTGAAAAGACATGCTTGGCCCTAGTTTGGGCAACGAAGAAGTTAAGACATTATATGCTAAGTTACAGCGTGAGTGTTTATTCGACAATGTATCCAATCAAGTACATATTTGAAAAACCAGTGCTAAATTGCAGAATGTCAAGATGGACTCTCATGTTATCAGAATTCGATCTCAGATATGTACCCTTAAAAGCAATTAAAGGAAGGGTTGTGGCCGATTTCCTCGCCGACAATCCGATCGAAGAAGCCGAGGTATTCGATACTTGGTCATTTCCCGATGAAGATGTGGTTCACATAGAAGATGATGTGTGGGGCCTATACTATGATGGAGCATCAAACTACATGGGATATAGAGTCGGAATTCTCCTAATCTCCCCAAAGGGTGAACACGTGCCAGTCTCAATCAAATTGGACTTCAACGTGATAAACAATGCTGCAGAATATGAAGCATGTCTACTAAGCTTATGCACTGCGCTCGATTTAGGTGTGAAAAAGCTGCTAGTGCACTGAGACTCGTCCTTAGTAATCAATCAAGTAGTCGGGTCATGGAAGATTAAAAGTAGTAGCTTTGCTCCGTACCAAGCAAGGATCGAGGAATTAGAACGATACTTCGAAGATGTCAAATATATTCACCTCCCAAGAGATGAAAATCAATTTGCAGATGCGCTATCAAAACTTGCCGCATTGATCAATATTCCCAAGTATATGGATAGCATGACAATATGTGTCGAAAGAAGATCGTCACCCTCTTATGTGAATGCAATTAGTGATACTGAAGAAAGTGAAACTGAACCTTGGTATATAGCTACTCTAAAGTACAAAGAGATGGGAGAGTACCCTACCGACCTTGATACATGAGGGAAACGTGCCTTACGAATGTTGGCATCCCAATTTATTTGGACAGATGACGGACAGTTATACAAAAGAACAGCCCAAGGTGTTTTGCTATGATGTATTGATAAGCCGACCGCTAAGAAGGCAAAGGAAGAAGTTCATGACAGAGAATGTGGGCCACACATGAACGCACACATGTTGGTTCGAAAAATTATGAGATTGGGCTAACTGTTGGATAACGATGGAGACAGATTGTCGTAGATATGGCAGACATTGCCATAATTGCCAGATTTTCGCAAATATCCAACATGTACCACCCTCTATGCTATATACCATGACATCACCCTAACCATTTTCACCCTGGGGAATCGATGTAATTGTAAAAGTAAACCCATCCGGAACGGGAGGACATTGTTTAATTTTATCCTTATTGCAATTGACTATTTCAAGAAGTCGGTAGAGGCGAAGTCCTTTAGAGAACTTAAAGCGAATCAAGTGGTAAAATTCATTCAGAATGAAATTATTTGTTGAAACCTAACTATACTTCAGAAGTATAAGATAAAGCATCACAAGTCATCACCCTATCGACCACGGACATATGGTGCGGTAGAAGCTGCTAAAAGGACGGTTACTGTCATTTTGAAAAAGATGTCGGATAAATACCATTAATGGCTTGACAAAATACCCTTCGCATTATGGGGGTATCGAACTTCAATTAGAACAACCACGGGAGCAACTCCCTATTATTTGGTTTATGGAATGGAGGTAGTTCAACCAACTGAATTAGAAATAGTATCTCTGAGAATACTGCTCGAAAGTCAGATCCCGAAAGCGGAATTGGTCCAACCCCGATATGATTCATTAGTGATGCTCGATGAGCGATGTTTGAATGCACTACACCATGTACAACTATATCAAAAGACCATAGAGAGAGCTTTTAATAAGAAGGTGAAACCTTGAGGAATCAAAGAAGGGGATTTGGTTTTGACATCAGTTTGTGCTTTGTTACCAGTGGACCCGAGTGATAAATTTAAACCGACTTGGACAGGCCCCTATTTGCTAAAGAAGATTTTGTCGGGAGGTGCCGTTCGACTGACAGATTTTGAACGGGAATAATTTTGCTAATCCTACAAACTTGGACCAATTGAGGAAGTATTATCCTTGAAAAGGGCCTTGTTATCAAAGGTTATGAAAAAATATTCGAATTGTTTTGTACTTAGAATAAGTAATAAGATGTTGGCATTTGCTGACACTGCATAAAGTTTTTTAAAGGGAGAACTACGAACTCGGTTTGATTCTATTGCAAATCAGATACGTAGGCAACTCTTTAAAAGAGTACAACCGAAATACGAAACATGCAATAAAAACCGAAATTTTTGAATGCAGAAATTGGGGATTTCTAATAAATAATAGTTTTTATTTATTCTTAAACTCCGAGCGAAGCTCGTTACAAAGTTTTATTCCGGGCTAAGCCCATCACACACAAACCAGAAAGGAAAGCACACAACTATAATAGGAGATACTAGATGAAAAAAAAAACCAAGCTAAGACTTAGCCTAAGCCGAGCTTGGGTCACGTGACCCATCACAACGAGACGACGTCTCACCCATCATCACTCTCACCCGTTTCTTTGAAGGAATTACACTTTCTTCGCGCGGGCCCAGTCTGTCCTTCACACTTGGTCGATGACCGAGCCTTTCAGCCAAAGTCGGCCCATCACTGGCCTTGAACCCAACCTTTGCCAAACACTTGAAGTCTTAGTGTCAGTCTTAGGATTCTTATCAGTCTCAAATCCAGACTCGGGAACGACCGAGAAAAATTCCTCGAAATAATTTTTGTTCTGCAAGTTGTCTTGGCGATATTTCAAATCCACGACATCGTCCTTTCGCGGCTTTCTCCTAATTTCGAAAGATGGTTCGGTAACCCATTTCAAATAAGAGGGAGAGACCCATGTTGATTCTGGTGGCTCAACCATATGCCAAATAGTCCTACCATACCAAGCCTGGAGCCAGTCCTGGCAGTTAGAATGAGTAACATCGAAGATTGGCCCACGAACAGCTTTGATTGCTGGAACAGTATCTCGACGACCGAATCGACGAAGTACTCGATCCGGATAAATATAGATAGAACGATCTAGGTCTAGCATTGTGATATACCTTGTCCTGTCAGTGTCAGGAAGGCCTGTGAATGAGTCCATAGAAACCCAGGGTAAGATCCAATGAACATGGGACCCGGCGGGACCCGGCTTCAATAGTCAGCATTTCACGCCAATAAGCCGATGTCTGGCCAAAGGCACACACTAAGGGTCGAGCAGTGAAGCTGCTCACATGATATTTCTTGGATACAGAAGGTTAGGTGGACAACTCGAGTCTCTCTAAGAGCCACATTTGTCAACAGATGGGATGAGAAGAGAAAAAAGAAAAAGAAAAAAAAAGAAAGCTGGAAAAAAAAAGGAAAGGAAAGGAAAAAAAGGGCCGAAGCCGGAAAAAAGAGAAAAAAAAAAGAAAAAAAAAAGAAGAAAAACCGAAGCCGAAAAAAAAGAAAGAAAAACCCGCAGAAGACGGGTAGATCCAGTGAATGCAACTGTTGGGTTGGATTTCCGAGCATCCAGGCCTCTGATAGTCTGAGCTAAAATAATCCAAGTTGGGTTCAGACGACCCTCCATTTGTTCTACGACTTGAATAAGTCGGGCCCGACGTTGACAAATCGGACCTTCTATACTTCCCTCGAAGCACTAAAGATGCAGCATGATAAGCCCAAAGGCCCGACGATGATAAATAGTCGGGATTGCCGAGTCATAAGCAGTTTTGAATTTGGCCATCAATGCGAGTAAGTTTACTCGCCCTCCATTAACAATT
Source organism: Silene latifolia (assembly GCF_048544455.1). Taxonomy (NCBI): domain Eukaryota; kingdom Viridiplantae; phylum Streptophyta; class Magnoliopsida; order Caryophyllales; family Caryophyllaceae; genus Silene; species Silene latifolia. Next base: position 78,113,408 of record NC_133537.1, on the reverse strand, counting down.
TCACAGGCTTCATTACGAGATAAGCCTAGATACTCGCGATATTTCCTCTCCCAGCTAGACATGAAATCAGGAATTACGGGTTCACGAGTAGTTTTCCACCCTCCTAAGACAGGAATTTCTTCGGGAAGAGGGCATATCTCGCCTTTAGGAAACGCGAAGACGTGATGAACTGGGCCCCACATCTTTAAACACTCGTCTAGAAAAACGGTTTGGGGTCTAATTTGCGAATGCAGGGTTATTTGATGAATCCCAACATCAAGAAGGTTTTGGGTCTCTCGCCCTCTGAAATCGGTAGCCCAACCCTTCATATTTCCGATCAACGACTTCATGATTTGAAAGTTTGTAGGATGATATTTTTAAGAAAGAAGAAATTTGAAGATGCGAAGTTATGGTTAAACCAGGTCTCCTTATATAGAAAAACAAGAAAGCAAACACATCTAAGATACCTAGAGTGCCACCCAAGCAAGTGCCAATGGGCCTCGGCCGGCATGCCCAATGGGCCTATGGAGCGGGTAGCGTGGATTTTCTATGTTGAACTCATCTATTTTCGCAAGTTTTAGATTCGTTTCGTGTGTCGGGATGGCCATTTTACATTTCTACCCTCAGCGAGTCAATATTTGAATAAAGACCCGCACATTCTTATAATTTTTACCGCGCTAAGCCCATTTTATTTCTATGGGTCGTAGGAAGTACAAGTCATATCTTTTGTTCGCATGGCTATGTTTCAAAAAAAATCTTGTTTTTCCATCCACGGCGAATGCTTCCAACTTCAAATTCAAAACCTAGGCCGAAGCCCAATTATTCAACTTTTGGTCGAAATGTTTAAGTTCAATCCTCGGGTCAATGATCTGGTTTTTCTAAAATGATCCATTTTTCAAAAAGATCGATGATCCAAGTAGTGATGCATCCCCAGTGGATACTCTCAATTCAAGTTCAAAACCCGGGCCTAAGGTCCATTTCTTCAAAATGATTCAATTCTCAAAGATCGATTATATAACTACGTGTTTATATGATGGTTATTGTCGTATGTATTTTTCCATGTTTCAAATGTAACAGGAAATACTTCAACTCGGGGTTCTGAAGCCGTTGGCTTCAGAGACCATTATCAGAATGAACAGATGACATCCACTAGAGTTTTTAACTCAATTCAATTCAATACAAGAGCATGAAATGGAAGAATTCTGCCGTTGAAAGCAATGAGCATCTGTCAATAGATGATTCAATTCAATACAAGAGTCAATACAAGAGGCAATACAAGAGAGGAAGAATTCCGGAGCAGAAAAAAAATATTTGAGAATGACGGCAACCTTCTTGGGAAACGTCTTGTCCACATGGGCATAGATTAGTAGGATGCATGCTAGGAGTTGTCGAACTAGGATACGGGTTTGATTACGTTGCAACGGATACGTAGGCACCTAAGGATAAGGCTGAACCCACCATTTGTTCAAGATAAATGGATCGATGACCAACGATGATTCAATAAACATACAAGAGCAAAGGTTAATCCCTAGCGAAGCTTCAGGAATAACCTCTTCTTATGGCTGGCGAGCATATATATGCAAGTCTAATGGACTATAAACGAACAGCGGAATCCTCAGGTCGAGAGGGACTTGGGGTATACTTTGACTAGCGCCTTGTCCAAGCCTCAGTCAAAGTGGGGGCTCTGTAGATACCCGTATCTATCGATATTGGCATTTATAGAAAAGCCGTCAAACACCTGATGATGATAGGACGACATGTATTTCGTCGGCATTGTCAATATTTGTGACTCATTTTACGATGCAAAATGGGCGCCTTCGATGGTTATTTCTAATTTAAATGACACTTAAATTAATGGTTTGTTTTCTCGATAAATTCATTTTTAAACTTCAATTTATATTTCTCGATGTTATTTTATTGAAATAAGATAAATTTTTGATGTTTTGAATCGTTTAATTTGGTTTGAAAAATCATTTCGAATATAAATCATTTTAAAGTTTGATTTGAAAACTCTATTTAAAATGATTTTGGGTGTTTGTTTCTGAGAGAACCACAAAGCTCATTTTTTGTGTAAATTGGGCAAGAATACCAGCATACTGAAAGATCATAGATCCATATTAGACTCTCTAACAAAATTAATTTATCTCATAAATTATCATTTAGATGATTTATGTAACATGCATGCTAATATGAAAGCATAAAAGGAAAGAACAATTTCCTTACATTGAATTTGTGGTAAAAAGGGCACAAACTAGTTCACCTTACTAGCTTGTTTTTGAGCTTATACCAATGGAAGATCCTCCTTGCAAATCTTCAAAATAGAAGATCTCCTTCTTGTTGCACCCAAGAACTAACCCAAAAATAATAACAAGTATGAACTAGAACTTGTTAATATTTTACCCTTGATTATTATTAGTAGTATTACTAACTAGTCTTAGTAATATTATTTGTGTTCTTACTAACAAGCTTAGTAGTAAGGATTATTATTTTAGAGAGATGAATAAAATGTTCACATGCATGTAGGTAGAGTAAAGAAATGAGGTAGAGTAAAATGTGAACAATAGATGGAGTATATAGGGAAGGGAAGTGGCGGGTGGAAGGTGGAGTGAGGGAGTGGAGAAAATTTGTCTTATGTTTTTATTTTACATCACATGCAAACTCTTACATAAGATAAATTATGGTAGTATACAAAATAAGGTGAAATGATTATGTGAATAATCATCCACTACTCTTATTTTACACGGTCCACTTGACCATTTACGGGTCCATGTTGGTTCTTATATTTGTCGCACAAATCCGTGTAATTTTTAATTTAAACATCGTATCATGTTTAAATACTTCCATAATTAATTTGTCCAATTCACTCCGTAAATATACGTGTACCACTACACATATTATTTACGTACTAATATTAATCACATTAATCAATTATTACAATTTTAGTAAATTAACAGTTAATTAACTAAAACCCGTTTCCCAAAACTTATTATTTAATTATCTCATAATTAAATAATAACTGCCGCTCCTCGAGTTCGTAACTCGAAATCTCTCTAAAAATAATCGACTAACCTCTTAGTCTATAAATCAAGGGACTAAACAAATTGTATCTCATACAATTAATTAGTTATCAATTGGGGTTCGTTCCTTTAGGTGTGACCGAAAGGGGTCAGTTGATCACCGCCGTCTCACGACAATAACGTCAAACTCTAGTCAGCCAACCGTTATCGATTTACGTTAATCAACTGACGAGGATCAAATAAATAAATATCTGATGATATTCCATTAATGAGATTTAATATGTTAACGCACTATTGTGGAGGACACTAACTCCAACAATCTCCCACTTGTCCGACACAAGGTGTGCGCTACCAATTCTCTTGTCCGTTTTAATCTCCCACTCAATGCAAGGTGTCTTTCAGGTCGCACTTGCACATGAACACATCGCGAGTGGTTTTCTCGATCGGGAGTGTGACTACCTGACCGGAAAAATCTCTCACAGATTACTTCCGAGCGTGGCCACGCATTTGTAGTCATTAACTCCTCGAGTGGCCTTGAGATATAGTTACCCAACGTGAGTGGACAATTCTTGTATGCCCTATCTATCCTATTGCACAATACAGCTCACCATGACCTAGTAAATGCTCTTTCGGCCTCTTTTCACGGCACGACCTAGGACAAAAACCAAAGTCACTCGGAAACTGCACCTGCTCAGATAATAGTCTCCAGTCAAAAGAATCGACTCATTTGAACATCTTAGAGATCCCCGCCACGACCAGGCATCTATAATAGAACTTAGGGACTCTCTAAATGGTCACTAAACGGCAAAATGTCACACACTCTGCCTATGTAATCGACCAGTCATCACATATGACCTTATGGTGTTGAACAACCATCAATTGACTTACAATCTAGTCACTCCGAGACGTCACCTCATTAAGTGACTAGGGACAAAATACAATGTTCATCTTATTCACTTGAATAGTGTTCAACATTGTCTCCACAACTTATTCAGATAAACAAGGTATTAAAATTTAGTCACACTAAATAAAAAATTCATAAAAGAAATGAATGCGAAAACAATGAATGTGATTATCATATATATAATAAAAGATACACTATCCAATTATTACATATCCATAATCTAAAGAAAATCCGGTACTCGTCTCAATCCCATAGCGACGACATGACCATCATGCTTAGCCTTTGATAAAGGCTTGGTTAAAGGATCAGCAATATTATCATCTGTCCCAACCTTACAAATGTCAATTTCCTTCCTTTCCACATAATCTCTAATTACATGGTATTTCCTTTCAATGTGTCTAGATTTGTTACTAGACTTAGGCTCTTTGGCTTGAAAAATAGCTCCACTGTTATCACAAAATAGAGTGATAGGATCTTTGGCGGAATGGACTACTCCTAGCCCCTCCATGAACTGCCTAATCCAAACAGCTTCCTTCGCAGCCTCAGACGCTGCAAGGTACTCAGCCTCTGTTGTAGAATCCGTAGTAACACTTTGCTTGAAGCTCTTCCAGCAAACAGCTCCTCCATTTAGCATAAACACATAGCCGGATTGATATTTCATGTCATCCCGATCGGTTTGGAAACTTGCGTCCGTGTAACCTCTTACACGCAACTCAGTTTCTCCTCCAAACACTAAGAACGAATCCTTAGTCCTTCTCAAGTACTTAAGGATGTTCTTTACGGCTATCCAGTGACTCTCACCAGGCTTGGCTTGATACCGACTTGTCATGCTCAAGGCATACGCAATGTCGGGACGAGTGCAAATCATAGCATACATGATAGACCCAACAGCAGAAGCATAAGGGACGGTCTTCATGTGTTCAATTTCCTTAGGGGTGGAGGGAGACTGTGACTTGCTCAAAGTAATCCCTTGGCCCATAGGTAGGAATCCTCTCTTGGAGTCTTTCATATTGAACCGGTCAAGAACTTTGTCAATATAAGCTTCTTGACTCAATGCTAGTATCCTCTTGGACCTATCCCTATAGATCCGGATACCTAAGATTCGTTGTGCCTCTCCCAAGTCCTTCATTTGGAAGTGTTTCCCCAGCCACTCCTTAACGGAAGTGAGTGATGGAACATCATTCCCAATGAGCAATATGTCATCCATATATAGGACAAGGAATGCAACCTTACTCCCACTAAACTTCATGTATAAACACGGTTCTTCCACACTTCTAGTGAAACCGTATTGTTTAATAACATGATCAAAGCGATGATTCCAACTCCTAGATGCTTGCTTAAGACCATAGATGGACTTTTTAAGCTTACACACCTTCTTAGGGTTAGATGTATCCACAAAACCTTCAGGTTGTATCATGTACACCTCTTCTTCTAAAATCCCATTCAAGAAGGCGGTTTTGACATCCATTTGCCAAATCTCATAATCATGAAATACGGCAACCGCTAAGATTATCCTAATGGACCTAAGAATAGCGACTGGAGCGAAGGTTTCGTCATAGTGTAAACCATGAACTTGGGTGAAACCTTTTGCCACCAATCTAGCTTTGTAAACATCCACATGTTTGTCCACGCCGAGCTTAATTTTATATATCCATTTACACTGAAGGGGTCGCACTCCCTCAGGTAAATCCACCAAGTCCCATACTTGGTTCTCGTACATGGAATCCATTTCGGACCGCATGGCTTCTAGCCAAAGCGAGGAGTCGGGACTAGACATGGCCGATTTGTAGGTAGTGGGTTCATCACTTTCAAAAAGTAACAAAACACCATCTTCTTCGATGCTACCAAGGTAACGGTCAGGTGGATTAGAAATCCTACTTGACTTTCTAGGAATAATTACCGTTTCAGAGGAAGAGGGAATGCTATCCTCCACGTTCTCCTCTACCTCATTCTCGGTTTGTGGCTCTCGAACTTCTTCAAGTTCAAATTTTCTCCCACTCTGTCTCCTAGAAATAAACTCCTTTTCTAGGAAGACAGCATCACGAGCCACAAACACTTTGTTCTCGTGTTTATTGTAGAAGTAATAGCCACGTGTTTCCCTTGGATATCCTACAAAAAGACATTTGTCAGACCTGGGTGCAAGCTTATTGTAAGACTTGATCTTAACGTATGCTTCGCAGCCCCAAATACGCATGAATGACAAATGAGGGACTTTCCCTGTCCATATCTCATATGGAGTCTTATCGGCCGCTTTAGTCGGGCTTCGATTTAGTGAAAATACTGCAGACAAGAGGGTAAAACCCCAAAATGAACTAGGAAGCTCAGTTAGACTCATCATTGATCGAACCATATCAAGTAAAGTTCGGTTTCTCCTTTCGGCCACACCATTTAATTGCGGCGTACCAGGAGGAGTCCATTGTGATACTATACCACAATCTTTTAGGTGTGAATCAAATTTAATATTTAGATACTCACCACCACGGTCGGACCGTAGGGTCTTTATCCTTTTATCCAATTGGTTCTCTACTTCTTTTTGAAACTCTTTGAACTTATCAAAGGCTTCACTCTTGTTCTTCATTAAGTAGACATACCCATATCTACTTAAGTCATTAGTAAAAGTAATGAAGTAGTGAAAACCTCCTCTAGAGGTGATGGTTAATGGTCCACACACATCCGTGTGTATGAGAGCCAAAACCTCACTAGCTCGTGTCCCTTTTCCCGCAAAAGATGCACGAGTCATCTTGCCTAAAAGTCAAGACTCGCATGTACCATAAGATTCGAAACCAAATGGTTTGAGCACTTTTGATGAAGCAAGTCTCTTAATGCGTCTTTCGTTTATGTGGCCTAAACGACAATGCCAAAGGTAGGATTCGTTTGGATCACCCTTTTTGAGCTTTTTAGTTTCCATATGATAAACGTCATTAACTTCATTTAAAACATAAATGCCTCCAATTGAAATGGCCTTGCCATAAACCACATCATTAAAAGAAAAAGTACAACACTTGTCCTTAATCATAAAACAAAAACCTTTCGTGTCTAACGCGAAATGGAGATGATGTTCTTAGTTAAAGTTGGTACAAAATAACACTTATTTAAATACAACTCTAAACCACTAGCTAAAGTGAGCACATAGGTCCCTATGGCAACGGCGGCTACTCTAGCTCCATTGCTCATGCGGAGATCCACATCACCTTTTGCTAGTGCTTGCACGTCCCTTATACCCTGCAAATGGTTACAAAGGTGAGAGCCACATCCGGTATCAAGTACCCAAGTGGAAGTACAAACATAATTAACGTCTATCACATAGAGAGAGGAAATCATACCAATAGGCGTCACACGCCCTTCCTTGAGATCCTCCAAGTATTTGGGACAAGTCCTCCTATAATGCCCCTTCCCATTACAATGGAAACATTCGGCCTCGGAGAGCTTGACACTTTTTGCCTTGGGATTGCCATTCTCAACGGCCTTCCCCTTTCCCTTGTCATGTTTCTTTGACGATTTCTTGAATTGGGACTTTTCTTTCCCTCTTCCTTTCTTAACTCCAAGAGACATGTTCTTTAACTTCATGGTTAAAACATCTCCCTTTTCACTCCCACTAGCCTCCATATCCCTCTCCGCTTGGGTGAGGAGTGCATGAATTTCATGGTAACTCTTATCCATGTCATTCATGTTGTAGTTTACCCTAAAGAGGGCAAACTTGGTGGGGAGTGAGTGAAGGATACGATCCACCACAAGAGTCTTAGGAATCTTACACCCTAGACGCTCTAGGATGCCAACATATTCGACCATTTTGAGTACATGGGGACCAACCTTTTGGCCCCTCTCAAGCTTAGCTTCAAAGAAGCGTGCCGCCGCATCGTATTGACGGACTTTTGGTGTTTGTGAAAACATAGTGATCATACGAGTGAAAATCTCGTAAGCATTTAAAGAAATGCATGATAGCTTGAGCTTTGGCGATATTGACCATATCAACACATTCTTGATATCATTCAACATCCTCACATAGTCATCATAGGCGGTCCGCACCGCCGATGAAGCTCTTGCACCGGGCTCGATTGGAGGAGCACCGGTCAAGTAAGTAAGCACATTGTCGGACAACGCGGCACTTTTGATGTTGGATTCCCATTCAAGAAAGTTACTACCGTCATCTTTTAAAATACATTTGTCCATTACGGACCTTAGCCATGAATCTTTGCCTAGTGAAGTAGTCGATGGAGTTGATGAAGTTGCCATTGCGAATTAAAATGCTACAACAAAAAGGAAAAATTAACATTCATTGTTTTAAAAATTACTTGTAAAAACATGTTTAGCAAGTTTTAGCATTTATATAATGACCTCCCACTAAATTATATAAATGATTCCAAGACCCAAATATTAAACAAAAATGAGCATCGCTTGGGCGAAACATCCCATAATTGCGTAAATTCGTTAAGTCACGTTGACTAATTCTACCTCTAGAACTCTTGGTCGACGAATTTCCTCAAATTCATCTACTAGCCCCGGAACACAAGACCGTCTTATATCCCGTTGAGTCCAACCAATTTTAGCGTGTGATAATATTTTACCACCCTACTTACCCAAGGTAAAAAGAGAACACCCCGCTTGGGCGAGCGTGGCTCTAATGAACAAGAGATTCATAGGTGTTACTAATTGGTAAGGCTAATCTCAATTTTAGTTATGTGAGAGATCTTGTCAATTTAGTCATAAATTCCTTATAAGTGAATTAATTTGTTGAATGTAAATGACGTGAATTGAAAACCGCGAAAATAAAATGCATGTGAATGGCGATTTTGGCATGCGCGAAAATAAAACAAGCAAACATGTAAGTGTAACACCCGCGAATTTCCCACTTTTAACATTTATAATTTAATTAACCATTATATTATTATTATTATTATTATTATTATTATTATTATTATTATTATTATTATTATTATTATTATTATTATTATTATTATTATTATTATTATTATTATTATTATTATTATTATTATTATTATTATTATTATCACTATTATTATCACTATTATTATTGTCCCTTTAAAAATAGGTAAAGTTTTGTGAGAGTAATATAGATTTTTTTTTTTAACAACGAATAAAAAATGGTAGCTTGAAATGCTTAGAAATTGTACGAAATGAAAAGAACTTAGATGTCATAAAAACAAAGTACATTAAGAGGATACAAACTTAACTAACCAAAGAGCTATGATGAATTTCCTAGGGGTAAGAGTCGAAGTAAGGTCAACGAGGATGTCAAAGATAGAGTTTTATAGGTTACGAGCATCAAACTTAAAGGAGGAGCACGACGAAGCGAGGAAGAGAGGTATGAACGGTAACGTTTAAGATCAAAGAAGAAAGGAAATTAGACAACAAGGGAACATCAGGTATTCACATCTCAAACAACAACATCATCTTGAATGGTTCCGGAACTTCCTAACAACAAAACTTATAATCACAACATTCCAAGGATTTCCTCAAAACACTCATGTTACTTCATCTTAAGTTATTCCATGAAACAAGGTACTCCATTATAAGTGTGATCTCATCATTCCAAATCCTCAAACATCCACAAACAACTTCCACAAGATCAAGGTCAAAGTTTCCAACAAAGCTATACTCATATCCAACTAGTGTCAACCATGAGTTTCTCAAAATGATAAAACTCTCAATCAAAAATCCAAATTCAAAAGTTCTTTTGCATATTCTATCATCCCAAGGAGATCTTGTTATACTCTCGAAACCTCAAGCATAGATGGTGACCTTCTCCAAATTACGAGACAACCACCCAAAACATCTAACTCATCTCAGCTCAACATCTGTCGATCCCAATTTATAATTACATCCCAAAGAACTCTGGCTACTAATCCTCATTACCGCAAAGTGAATACAAATGAGATTCCAAAACTAACAACAACTCTCGCCTGACATGGTTCTTATGTAATCATCACAACACTCACAAAATTATACCGACTATCAAGCTCAACTCAAACTTCCAAGTAACACTTTCATCACCAATGACCAACAACGTCCTCGAGGTGTTTCCTTCCAAGCTCTCATCGTAAACTCTACGCCATGTCAAACCCCAAGCAACAATACTCGAGTTACCAAATTCTCAAATTCCAAGTATAAACAACAAGGTCAAGTTCCATAATCTTAGTGTCATAGGCAACTCACACTTAACACACAGAATTCCACCTATCAATTATACTCACTTTACCAAGGGGCTAGGTATAAGAATCACCAAGTACGTCTCACCACACTACCTAAGTCCTTCCAATATCACAACTTCTCAAAACCGGGGTTATAGGTCAACCAGAAACAACTCCATAAGCCAAATTATCCAACTAAGATTAACATCCCACAAAAGGAAGAGAACTATCAAAAGGCGTTAAGGGAGGATAGGCAAGGAACAAAGGACAAGTTGGGGGGGTACAAGAGTAGCTTGCGAAGTAAAACAAAAGAGAGTTTAGAAGAAGAAATAGGCATCAAGAAGTAAAAAAACAAGGCAAAGTACACAAGAACGAGAAATATCTTCAAGGAAGTAGAAAAATTCTCCAATTTCCGGTAACAGGCACCAAGTCTTGATTGCATCACGGGTAAGCTCATGGTTTGTCGATCCAAGAGAAAAAGAACAAATTATTGAAAAATAACAAACATGTTAGATCCTAACAACGATCAAACACACTACAAACTACCACCTTAGGTCCTTAAGTCTACCCATCTCTCATTCGTTATTCAAGGTCAAGTTCAAGTTTAAATTTGGGGTACACGTGTGTGCGTCGAGAGCGACATAGGCTCTGATACCAACGTGTACCCCAAACATAAATCTTTAACTTGACCTTAAATAATAAATCAGAGATGGGTAGAATTAAGGACCTAAGTTGGTAGTCTCTTTGTATATGCTTCGTGGTAGGTTCTAACATGTTTGTTGATTGTCAATTAATGTTTTTTTTTTCTGTGTGCCCTTGGATCAATGACCGTGAACGTACCTATGTGGCGATCAAGACTTGGTGAAGATTCGTTCAACCTTTGAAGAATGCTTCTACTTCCTCGAAGATACCCCTCGTTCTTGTGTACTGTGCCTTGTTCTTTCACTTCTTGATGCTTATTACTTATTTTAAACTCTCTTTTCTTCTACCTTGGAAGCTACTCCTGTACCCTCCCAACTTGTCCTTTGTCCCTTGCTAATCCTCCCTTGACACCTTTTAGAAGTCATCTTTCTTTTGTGGGATGTTAACCTTGGTTGGATAATTTGGCTTTGTGGAGTTTGTTTGTGGTTGACCCATAACCCTGGTTTTGAGAGGCTATGATGTTAAAGAGACTTAGGTAGTGTGATGAGGCATACTTAGTGATTCTTATACCTAGTTCCTTGATAAAGTGAGTATAATTGATTGGTGGATCCTGTGTGTTAAGTGTGAGTTGCCTATGATACTAAGGTTATGGAACTTGGCCTTGTTGTTTATACTTGGAATTTGAGAACTTGGTAATTCGAGTATTGTTGCTTGGGGTTTTGACATGGAGTAGAGTTTATGATGAGAGCTTGGAAGGAAACACCTCTAGGACGTTGTTGGCCATTGCTGATGAAAGTGTTACTTGGAAGTTTGAGTTGAGCTCGAGGTTAGCATAGTCGGTATACTTTTGTGAGTGTTGTGATGATTACATAAGAACCATGTTAGGCGAGAGTTGTTGCTAGTTTTGGAATCTCATTTGGGTATTCACTTTGCGGTAATGAGGATTAGTAGCCAGAGTTCTTAAGATGTAATTATAAGTTGGGATCGATAGATGTTGAGCTGAGATGAGTTAGATGTTTTGGGTGGTTGTCTCGTAATTTGGAGAATGTCACCATCTATGCTTTAGGTTTCGAGAGTATAACAAGATCTCTTTGAGATGATAGAATATGCAAAAGAACTTTTGAATTTGGATTTTGATTGAGGGTTTTACCATTTTGATAAACTCATAGTTTACACTAGTTGGATATGAGTATAGCTTTGTTAGAAGCTTTGGCCTTGATCACGTGGAGGTTGTTTGTAGACGTTTGAGGATTTGGAGTGGTGAAATCACACTTATAGTGAAGTACCTTATTTTATGGAATAGCTTAGGATGAAGTAACGTAAGTGTTTTGAGGAAATCCTCGGAAGTAATGTGGTTCTGAGATTTATTTTTATTTGGAAGTTTTTGGAACCGTTTAAGATGATGTTGTTATTTGAGATTTGAGTATCTGGCGTTTCCTTGTTGCCTAATTTCCATTTTTCTTTGACCATAAGCGTTACCGTCCATGCTGCTCTTCCTCGCTTCGTCGTTCTCCTCCTTTAAGTTTGATACTCGTAACCTATGAAACTCTATCTTTGACATCCTTGTTTACCTTACTTCGACTCTTACCCCTAGAAAGTTCGTCAAAGCTCTCTTGTTGGTTAAGTTTGGACTCTCTTAACGTACCTTGCATTTATGATGTCTAAGTCACTTTTCATTTCTAAACAATTCAAACTACCATTTTTGGTTCGTTGTTAAAAAATCTATGTTACTTTTACAAAACTTCACCTATTTTAAAGGTTTGAAAATAAAAATTTGATTTAGTTCCTCATTTGTTCTTTGAGTATAGACTTCTTTATCATGATTTTTAATTGCTAAAGCTGAGTTACTTTTAATTTTGCTCAATTTCTAACTAACTTTGATCTATTTACGATTTCTTTGTCAATGTTTAATGTTATAATTTCAAGAACTTGACTCCTTTATTAGTTTAAAAATGAAACTTTTATTTTTATTTTGGCTTTTGCAAAAGAAAATTTGAGTGGATTATCATTTTCATTTAGTTTTAACGTTGATGGAATGTTAGGACTTGTTATTAAAGGCGTCTAATAACTTGTTCTACGCTTATCGGCGAATGATTTTGTTTTAAACCTGTCTTTGACTTGGAAAGTTAGCGCTCTTGTGTGCACGACAAGAGCAATTTCGTTCCATGAAGGAGACTTATACTCTTGAAAACTCTTCATAAATATTTTTGAAAGTATTTTGATTTTGGATTTCTGCAAATGATTTGATTTTTGACCTTGTCTTTGATTTGGAGTGTGATGTTCTTGAATGCGCAACGAGAACACTTCTGTTCCTTTGACGAGAATTTAGTACTATTGAAAATTCTACTTGAAAACTTTGAAGGAATTTTTAATTCTTACAAGAAGTAACCTTTTAATGTTTTGGTTGCCGACTTCAAAAGGTCCGGCTTCATCTTTATAACCTTTCATTTTCTACTTTCAAGTTTCGAGGACGAAACTTTTTAAAAGGTGGGGTGATTGTAACACCCGCGAATTTCTCACTTTTAACATTTATAATTAACCATTCTATTGTTTTATTTATATTTTAAATTATTTAATTTTATTAATTTTATTTTTAAACATAATTTTTATAAAAGTTACATAATTTTTATAAACTTGTTTGTATAAAAATATATATTTTCAACTGGACAGTAATAATAATAATAATAATAATAATAATAATAATAATAATAATAATAATAATAATAAAATTCCGTCTTAAATTATAGTAGATTTAAGACGTATTTTCGTCTAGCAAAAGACCGTCACATTTTCACATGTGAGACTAGATTACTCCTCACCTATCCCATACCGACAACACACCCTCACTTTATACTCTACACTTCAAATAATCCTTTTATTCTCTCTATCTCTCACACTCATACCGTCCCTACCCCTCCTTCCTTCCTTTTTTTTCGAGCAAACCAAGCAACAACATCCAGTAAACAACAACAACAATAAAACACCATTTTTATTGGAGCTTAAAACTCAGATTCCATCTTCGTTTCTGGACCAAATTCGCTAATTCTCGCTCCATTAGCTTCCTCTTCTCGTTCTCCTTCTTTGTATGTAAGAAAGAGCCAAGCTTTCCTCTTCTCCTTTTCTGACCGTGTCCTTTATGGTTCGAAAATCCCGTGCTAACCGTTTTCTTTGTGTTTTAGGTGTGCCATTGGACAACCCGGAGTAGTTTTGAGTCGGAAATGTATTCTTTGAAGAGCAAAAAGGTAACGGTGATGGGATTACTCGACATTATGTCGAAATTTATATGTGCTTACATGTGTTTCTACTCTTTTGTAATATAAAGTTTCCTTCTTGCTGAGTTCATGTGGTGTTTGTTTGAGACGGTTTTATACAAGTTTTATTTATCCATTTTGAGAAAAGTTGGTACCTTTGGATTCATGGTGAAATGGGTAATTATGTTGGGTAATTTATTTGGATGAATACTATCTTTTTCATGCTTAAAAAGTTGTCTTAAGACGGTCTTGCCTAGGTTGTTTGGGCGTGTATGAGGACTGTTTTGGGGCGTGAAATGGACTGCTTTAGGCGTGCTTTTTGGTGTTAAAATGAGCCAATTAATTTTATCCCATTTTCGTTCGAGACCAAATAAACCTTCATCACTGATGATTGCTTTCTTTTTGTTTGTTCAATTGCTCAGTAGCCTGCTTGTGTGTTTTGCGTAGTGGCTTCCCCAGCTTCCCTTTAATTACCTTCTCATTTCCTAGACCAGACCAAAATAGTCTTAACTTATTTTGCTGGGCTAGAACCGTGGAAATGGACTGCACTGGGAGAGTTTTGGACTCGACTTTGAGGTTGATTTTGTTGTTGGTTCGAGTCAATTTGATAGCTCATGTCATGGTACATATACAGGTGTGAATCGGGTCGATTGTATGTAAGAAATTCCATTCTTTTCATGTTTATAACTTTGTCTTAAGACGGTCTCAAATGAGCTTTTTGAACCATAAAAATGGGTTTGGTTGGGCTGTTTTGACGGGTTTCTTTATGCTAAATTGAACCAACTTTCTTGCTATTGTCTCAAGTACATGCACATGTTGGGATTTGGTCTTTTGTACGGGTAAAATCCGTCTCGGTTTGGTCTAGAAAACTGTCCCAAGACGGCTGGACAGGAGGGGATTTCTGCCTTTTTTTACTGCATGCTGCCGTTGTTTTTTTTTTGGTGCTCTGTTCAGACAGAGTGCTGCTGTACTGAGTACTAGATTACTACAAAGAAAGAGTTTCAATGTTAGGATTACGAATTAGCTGTTGCATTTGAAAGTGTTGACTACACGAAATAGGAAACGCTAGCAAGGGACTTTTAGTGGTGTGCTGCTTGTTATTTTACGAATTTAATGGTATTAGGTTCATCCAAGAAAGCATTACTGGTGTGAATGAGTGAATTCCGAATGTAGGGAGAGCATGGAAAGCGTAAATAGTTGTGTGATAAGCCTTGCATTTGCTGGACTTTTAGTGGTGTTAGAATTATCAATTATGGTCATTGAGGAAAGCATTGCTAGTGTGAAACGTTGAAGAGCATGGTGAGCGTTGATAGGGGTGTGTCCAGCTTGTCTTTTGTGCAGCCCGCGACCGTCTTTCCTCTTGTTCTATGCCTTCTCATATCCCATGTTAAGCTTTGAACATGCCTTGTAATTGTTGGGTCACTCGTATATTACGGCATATGCTTATGAATGGCTCACATGTGATTATTTATGTTTCATCTCATGTTTTACATGATGCAATTGTTCATTTCCGCTTGTTTTCCTTGCGTTCAAATGGTTTAGTTATATGGAATAAAATGGTGGTCCTCGTTATAAAAGTGTGAAATGACGTGGAATACTCCATTTACGAGTTATTAATTGTTGTTTTTCATTTATTTATCACGTCTCAAGTACGTATGGTTTATTCTACATGTTTAATTAAATTGGGTCATATCCATGTAAATTTGTCATTTCGCTATACCTTTTGCTTGACTTACATTTACGCCCTCCTTGTGCTGTTCTGGCAAGTACGGGTTTGGCCTACTTGTGCTGTTCTGGCAAGTACGGTTTTTGGCCTACTTGTGCTGTTCTGGCAAGTACGGTTTTTGGCCACTTGTGCTGTTCTGGCAAGTGAGTTTTATCTTAGTCTTTCCGCCACTTTCGTGTTGTTCTGGCGATTGGGGTACTCGTTCTCCATTAGTAGTCGAGTCTTGGGTGCGTGCTATGCTGGCGCACGTCGAATCGGGATGTACACCCGAGAATCTGCAGATTTAGACTAGGACCGTAATATTATCGTAGTCCTACCCGGGGAAATTATAGTCTAAGAATGGTAAATGTCTTGCATTATGGATGATCGCATATGTCATTTTTACTTGGGATGTGTGTCCATAATTATTTAACGGTTACTCGTCTTCTCTTTTTCAAATGTCTCACATAATTTGGATGAATTTATGTTATGCTAATATTAGTCACTTTGATTATTTTTATTCAATTGGCAAGTTTTATTCCATGACATTTATTTACTCACATTGCTTACCATTATTTTCTACGCCTTGCTTAATTGAGTTTCTTGTTACGTTTATTTTAACATAATGTGGCTGGGAGAACCCTGAGTTACTCTCCACTGACTGTGGCTTTCATGTTTACATGAATGACAGGATTGTGAAGATGCGTTTGTGGGGTTTAGACGTGTGAGCTAGCGAGCACCTTGGACTAGTAGTCGTTTTATTAGGATTGGTTAGACTCACCTTTTATTGTATTGTCATTGGAGGGATATATTTTCCCTCATCTTTGACTATCACGTTTGTATAAACTTAATTTTATTTCCGCATTCTTTATTTGTGTTTTAGATTTTAATGAACCCGCGCTTTAAACTTTAAAAGTTTCAAAAATTTCCCAATTTCCGCTTGAATTTATAAGTTGTTTTTTTTGCGTTATTGCGGGGGTGTCACAATAAGTATATGAATAAATCCTAGTATGGTCACCTAGTTAATAAAAACTAGTCTATTACATTTCGGAAACCAACTCCTTGGTCCCTTGCCTCTTTATTCCAAAAGTGGCTCTTCCTTGTGGGATTTGGAACATTATCCAAAAATAGACTCCGTCTCATTGTAATCCGTCTTTTGGAAACGTCGGTAAAAATAACTATTACAAATGAATTACATAGCTATTCCTATTATACATTAATTAATAAAATAAAATAAAACTATTAATTAATTACAAACCGACGATACGAGATTGTATTTAATTACAAACAAATCGATATTCCCATTCATTTCGGGTAATAACGATTAAAATTAACTAGGTCATACTAGGTACAATAAGATAAATACTTTAAATAAATGACAATCATTCATTCAACTTAAATAAATATGCTTAAAATGCTGTAAAAATGATGCCAAAATCGCCCTATCTATCATTCATTGGTATCCATCTCGGTTTTTGTGGATTTAATCGATTTTTAACAGGTAAAAATCAATAATCAACTCTTAAATCTCATTTAAGTCCAAACTAATTGTCCAAACTGTTTTGAACCTAAAAATTAGTCCTCACTAATTTTATGATAAATTATTAGTTTGATTTGGTGATATTTTGCTAATTTAATCGATAAAATCATAATATATAAGTAAAAATCCAAAATAATTGAAAAATTACTCAAAAAATTGAAACAAAAATTTTTAGTATTCTGGAACACTCCCAAGAACATCAAAATGTCAGAAAAATTGCCCAAAAATTCCGGATAAATTTTGTGAAGAAAAAGATCGATATTTATCGGTTTTTAACCACTAAAACCAATAAACATCAAAACAAAGTGAAACCACACATGCAAAATCACTTTTGACATTTAAATAATATTCTTAAATGTACATAAATTTATCATGGGCAGAATCAAAAGTTTCGAAATTATGATTAATTAATTGGACCTTTATCGACTTTTAACTCAAAAATCAATAAACATGCAAAACATTCGAACCAACCTTCAACTTTTTGCATACAATCAGTAGAAAACATGCATGAACTACCATAAAAAATCCATGCACCGAATCAACTTTTAACTAATTTTAGTCAATTGTTCACTAAAATGCGACATTTTGACTCGGTTTTCTACCAAAAAAACATTAAAATTAGCAAAATAACTTCAAAAATCACCAAAAAATTCCACAAACCTTTTTAGATCAGTAGGTATGCATGTCCTAAAAATTTCGTGCTAAAACCTCTTCTAACACAATTTTTGAGTTTTACAAATTATCTCATAATTCATTAAAATGCTTAAAATCAACATGCAAATTACAAGCCTAAACTCTGATACCACTTGAAAGATCATAGATCCATATTAGACTCTCTAATAAAATTAATTTATCTCATAAATTATCATTTAGATGATCTATGTAACATGCATGCTAATATGAAAACATAAAAGGAAAGAACAATTTCCTTACATTGAATTTGTGGTAAAAAGGGCACAAACTAGTTCACCTTACTAGCTTGTTCTTGAGCTTATACCAATGGAAGATCCTCCTTGCAAATCTTCAAAATAGAAGATCTCCTTCTTGTTGCACCCAAGAACTAACCCAAAAATAATAACAAGTATGAACTAGAACTTGTTAATATTTTACCCTTGATTATTATTAGTAGTATTACTAACTAGTCTTAGTAATATTATTTGTGTTCTTACTAACAAGCTTAGTAGTAAGGATTATTATTTTAGAGAGATGAATAAAATGTTCACATGCATGTAGGTAGAGTAAAGAAATGAGGTAGAGTAAAATGTGAACAATAGATGGAGTATATAGGGAAGGGAAGTGGCGGGTGGAAGGTGGAGTGAGGGAGTGGAGAAAATTTATCTTATGTTTTTATCTTACATCACATGCAAACTCTTATATAAGATAAATTATGGTAGTATACAAAATAAGGTGAAATGATTATGTGAATAATCATCCACTACTCTTATTTTACACGGTCCACTTAACCATTTACGGGTCTATGTTGGTTCTTATATTTATCGCACAAATCCGTGTAATTTTTAATTTAAACATCGTATCTTGTTTAAATACTTCCATAATTAATTCGTCCAATTCACTCCGTAAATATACGTGTACCACTACACATATTATTTACGTACTAATATTAATCACATTAATCAATTAGTACAATTTTAGTAAATTACGATTAATTAACTAAAACCCGTTTCCCAAAACTTATTATTTAATTATCGCATAATTAAATAATAACTGCCGCTCCTCGAGTTCGCAACTCGAAATCTCTCTAAAAATAATCGACTAACCTCTTAGTCTATAAATCAAGGGACTAAACAAATTGTATCTCATACAATTAATTAGTTATCAATTGGGGTTCGTTCCTTTAGGTGTGACCGAAAGGGGTCAGTTGATCACCGCCATCTCACGACAATAACGTCAAACTCTAGTCAGCCAACCGTTATCGATTAACGTTAATCAACTGACGAGGATCAAATAAATAAATATCTGATGATATTCCATTAATGAGATTTAATATGTTAACGCACTATTGTGGATGACACTAACTCCAACACATACAACATTGGCATAGCACTCACCATAATTCTTCCCACTGACCCAGGATTGAATCTTCTTAGCTACACTCCCCTTCCCCATCGTTTTTTTACTACATTCCAGCCGTGACTTTGCACCTTTTCCAAGCTTTCAAACCCGACTCATTTTTAGCCTACATTCATCCATGACTCCTTCCCCAACCTTCTAGAGCATTCCAAACCTCCAAAATATCTCCACATTTCAGCCAAAATTGAGCCCTACCCCCTCCTCCAAGAAACCCTCATCTCCAACACCTATATATACCCCATTTTCACCCCCATTTCAAGAGGTTAGAAAAAGTGGAGAGAGACCCTTAAGCATACACATCCATAAACCGAAGAAGACCCTTGAAACCAGAAGAAAACCACAAGAAACATCGACCCAAAACCTAGCTCGAATCCTCTCGAAAAACGGAGTGCACAAGCACTTTGTCTTCGCGAGTTTTCCAGCCTGACCAGCCCCTGTTTGCCCTTGTTTTTTGTGCCCTTACACCTAAAATGACCCCTGTTTGTTTATATATCTAAAATCCACACTCTTCCATGATTCCAAAACATCTTTCCAATCGAATGTTTGTTGAGAAACGAGTTAACAAATCAATTTGAAAAACAACCTTTATATCGAAGAAAAACGTGTTTGAGAAGCAATTTGTATTCGACGACGACGGCCCCTCGAGACAAGATCTACTATCGATTACGACACAAGACTTTGCCACCGATACATGTAGGTTGAAGGTGCATATAAGATCTCCCTCGTTCTCCCTTTTATTTATGTTTTTATCACTTTATTTCATTACTTTTTGTCAGTATAAGATCATGGTATTTTTTTTTTTTTTTGAAATAAAGATCATGGTATTTTTTGTTAAATGAAAGTAGAGTAGTTTGAGTATGAGTTAAAGTACCATTCCGACACCCACGTTGACTCGAGTTTAAAAAGCTTACTTCGTCTGAAGTGACCGAAATGCCTCGCTCGTTTTCATATCCTCGTGTTTGAAGAGGGCAATTAATTAAAATGAGTTTATTTCGATTAGTGAAACGGTCTTTTATATCTCATACGGCACGTTTTTGCTTGGCTATTTTACTCCCTTTTTTCGACTTCAATTCTTAAATCGTGACACAATTCTCGAGGTAAGACTTGCTAAATAATATGATTAAATCGATGATTTATTTCAATTTGTAAGATATCCAATTCACTAGACATTTTAGGACATAAAATGAACTAATTAACATGTAAATGACATTTACAAATTCTAATTGAATCCATCTCTTTCTTTCACCAATTTCTTGCTAGTACGGAAGCACTACTACAGATACATGCTATAACAACGGTTAAAAACCGTTGTTATATAAAAAAGCGGCCGTTGTTAAAGCGTGCGCTGTAAAAGGTTTTAACAACGGTTGGTTTTCTTAAGGAACCCGTTGTTAAAACTATTAACAACGGTTTTAAGTATAAAAACCCGTTGTGGAAAGTGTGACTCAATTTTGGGCGGAAAGTTATAACAACGGGTTGTAATATACAAAACCGTTGTTATAACTAAAGACAATGGGTTGTTTATCAATAACCGTTGTTGTTTGTTTTTTTTAAAAAAAATAAATAAATATTACTAGTTGCATGCATAATTACGGCCCGTTATAATTCCGATGCATGCATTATTACTGCCATCCCTGTGCATATGAATGGACAATATGGAATGAGAAGGGTTATAATAAGATTTGAAGCAGCAGGGAGAGATATGATGATGATTATGGCACAACTTCCTAACATATATATTAATTAAAAAACAACTCAAACCACACATTACATAGTATAAATACATGCATTATCTCAACTAACATTCCATTATCTCACTATACATCTCCAAACCCTAACTACTAAAACAAACTCCAAATAAACCCTAATTAATCTTTCAAACAAACTCCAAACTCCATCAACAAAATGAATGATATCATCCTTAAGACTCTTACTATGATCGAGAACAAAGAATTTCATTCGCCGGTTTGCTCCACATTGAGGACAGTTTCAGGAGCTACCTTGTGGATGCTCGATCCGTCTTGAAGGACGCCAAAAAAGATGGCTTGACACAAAGAACAGTAGTTGCGGCTATATGACGATATAGCAATCACTGGCAACGGAACCTCCAAATAGCTAAGGAGGAGAGGACGGATATCATAGAAGAGAATAAGACTCTCTATGAAAATATAAGAATTGCATTTTTATTAATGTAATTTTTTTTTTTAATATATGTATTTATATATATATATATGTATATGTATATATATATATATATATATATATATATATATATATATATATATATATATATATATATATATATATATATTAATTAAGTTTATCATGCATTTCTCTCTATCATCTTGCTTCTTCTTTGTTTTAGTTTATTTAATTTGTTTTACTAGCTAATTAAGCGAATAATACTTAAAGAAATAACATAATGATCGATAAAAACACATACATGCAAATGAAAGAATTAGAAAAAGAAAATAATGACGATGAAAGACGATGAAAACAACAGTGAGGGCGAGATTTACCTGATAATTAGAGAAAGTAAGAGACGATGAAATCAACAGTGACGGCGAGAAGATAAAGCGCCGATGAGAAAGAGAGAAAGAGACGATGAGAAAGTGTGTGTTTTGTGTTTGTGTTTGTCTGTGTTTGTGTTTGTGTTTGTGTTTGTGTTTGTGTTTGTGTTTGTGTTTGTGTTTGTGTTTGTGTTTGTGTTTGTGTTTGTGTTTGTGTTTGTGTTTGTGTTTGTGTATTAAGGTTTGTGTGTTGTGACTGTAGCTGATTTGTGTTTGTGTGGTTTATAGTATGGAAAGTATTGACAACGGTTAT
This sequence comes from Silene latifolia, assembly GCF_048544455.1. Classification (NCBI taxonomy): domain Eukaryota; kingdom Viridiplantae; phylum Streptophyta; class Magnoliopsida; order Caryophyllales; family Caryophyllaceae; genus Silene; species Silene latifolia. The sequence goes on along the minus strand of NC_133537.1, from coordinate 78,091,307 downwards.
TAAATAAAAACCGTTGTTAAAACGTTTTAACAACGGTTGTAAAACAACAACCGTTGTTAAATAAGTTTTAACAACGGGTTTTCAAAGTAACCGTTGTGATTACTTTTCACTAACTTTGCGTCAATTTTGCGCCAAAATTATTAACAACGGTTGTGCATGTGTGACCCGTTGTTAAAACTTATAACAACGGTTATATAACCATACCCGTTGTAATTAATTTTAGTAAAATTCGCGCCATACATTCTACAACGTCTATTGTGATTTTCGTGAATAATCGTTGTTAAAGGGGCGTTGTAGTAGCCTGGATTTGTAGTAGTGAAGCGCGTGCTTATCATCCTTTCGTTTACACTCGATGACTAAAAATGGACAATTTTTGACGCAAGATTTGCCTTGGGAACTGTGTATGAGCACACGGCTTTTGTCCTCCATTTTCTCGTTTTTTTTTTTGTCTTTTAACTTCAATTTTTGACGATCCTATTTTCGTAGATTGTTGTTGTTATTAATTTGTTAGTATTTTGAATTCGATTTAATTAATAGATCGTATTTAATTTGTTATTTTATTTAACTCGTTTTATAAATCATTTTGGTTGGTTTTAACTTGTTTATTTTTCGAGTCAAATGTTTTTAATAAACCCTTGATTTTATTTAGTTAGACTTGGATAACGTCTAATTCTATAAAATTCAGTGATGTGCACGCATTACGAGGAACGCCCCAAGGCGGAGCTCTAGGCCGTGAGTCGTCCCTCCTTTGGCACGAATTTCGAGGCCTAAGGTCGTGTCTTGTGTCATCTGTCATAGGTTTAATTTATGCACTAATCTCTAACGTTTGCTATTCTATCTTATGCTAAGTGTAAGCCCTTTCTATTCCTCTCTTTGTTTGCGTTCTCTATTTTCGAATGAACTCGGATGCTAAATTAACTTGAGAAGTTTGTTTGCATTAAATCGACCTAAAAACTCAATTCACATGTTAAGAATTAACACAACGGTTGCATTTCTCACATGTGCTTATAACCAAAATAGCCATCCTTTTCCATTAGTAGAGGCCATTATTGCAACGGGTGGGGTTGAGTGTTTTTCTAATGAAATTAATTAAACTTCCTAACACGTAATCTCACACGAATCTGAAATCTCTAAATTTGGTTTTCTAAATTGCATTTAAAAATTTAGTGGCGACTCTTTCAAAATGTAAAATGTTTTTTTTGATAAGAAACATCGCGTGGATGAATTTCCCTTGTCCACAAGTTGAATTCCTATATAGATAACCAAACGGATTTGTTAAAATCCCATGAATTTCATGCAGAAATTTAATTCCCATGAATTCTATTTTCCTATGGAGTTGTATTCCAATGGACAACCAAACGAGCACTAAATATACAAAATTGTATATTGTATAAATACTTTGTAACACCTCAAGAGATTGAGAGCAAAGGCTCTGATACCATCTATAACAGTCCGACCCGCCACCGTCGTAACACAACCCCAATAAGATGAGATGTGTACTTTTGGGCCCATTATTTGTCCTCACATAAGCCCAAAAGCACAAGGCCTTCTTACTAAGTGGTGGTGAAATCCCTTATAAACGTATCATAAGCTCCTTATTTTCCCGATGTGGGACAACTTTTCTCTCAATCTCTTGGGGTGTAACATACTCTTAATCTTTAATTACAATGTCAAATTTCATCCATTTTTATAACTCACATAAGGTTATTTGCTTTTATAATAATTAATTAATTTAAGGAGTTGAGTATATACATTATATAAAGAATAGTCGTGTAGCATATTAATTTATTAATCAATCATATCGATTAACTTAAGAGTATACAAAAAAATATAAATTATTTTCTATAATGGTTTTTAATAAAAAAAAATTGGAAAAAGCAATATAAGATTACAATTTTATGGAATATTATGCATATATGACAGATAAAGACCTACCAATTTGTGTTGATAAAATTGGTAAATTGTACAGGAATGAACTTTTAATTTGATTTTCTATACTGTGTAATGTAGTCATGTAGAAGTGTAGAACCTTATTGTGAAGAAATCCCATATACCATCACTACCCTAAGTTGAATTTGCTCCGCTCGATACACACGGCCTCTTGGAAACCAACCCCCAGGGTTACACGACGTCCGAGTCTAAGGAATACGACAAAGACTCAGAATGAGAACTTCTTGCAAAACGTAGCCAGATATCAGCTAAGAGATAGAGACGATTTTTGAGAGAGAAGAAGAAAGACTTAATTTTTGTGTGCTCTGAAATAAAAAAAATCCACACACTATTTGTATCAGAGGTATGAAGGATCCAGAAGGCAACTTATTGTGTCTCGTAAATATTTTTTGGAAGACTGCACAATCAATTTAGAAAATCCTCAAAAGTCATTATAAAAGACTGAACAATCAGTTTAGAAATCGCAGTAATCATTATAGAAGACTGTGTATTCAGTTTTCGGAAATTGTGCAAAAAATATGGAGAATAAGTGATCTCACACCTAAAAGGTGTCCCTTCACAACTATACCTATTAGTAGTGTAACTAAAGTGAACACTTATAAACCATAAAACTCCAACCGATTCTACCAATGTGGGATGGAAAATAGCTTCTTTTGAAGCAACACTTCCAACAATCCCGCACATGATTCAAAAGAAGAAAAGAATTAACTAATATAAGGCAACAGAACGTACGTCTTAAGATGACATTGTTCTTGAGGAATCGAATTGTCACCCAGTGCATACATGCTACAGCCGTATCGAGTTGCTCTTGGCATTGGACTCTCCACGGTGGTTTGTAACAGATAACTGCGCACAAACATGCGTTTGAATCTGCGTTCGTCCTCGCAAAATGTCATAAAAGGTGCCCCTCACATGCCTGGGATGTCGTGAACGCTCTAGAGGTCCTAAAGCCTAAGAACCTCAAAGGGGGTAGGGCATTTCCCCCACATTCACATAGGTAAGTCCATCAGGTTTGACTGTCACAAACCACCCTAAAAAAGGACTATGGACTTATTAGGAGCTTATCTCAGCCTTCCTCACATGACAGATATAACACCATATATAAAATAAATATTACATCACATTTTATTAAAATTAGGAATAGTAGTAGTACTACAACATGAGATCCTCGTGACTTCGTTTGACCTATTGAACTTGGTTAAACCCAAGTCGGGGAGTCCCATCACGATTCACTCCCAATAGGCTTTACACCCATTCCTTGTGCTGATTCCAGCAATAACGTCTACCATGGCCATTGGTAGGAGGATCTCAATATCCTCTTCACAATTTACGTACATACTATCACATTGTGTAAGGGATCTCAATATCCACTTACAATTCACAATCTTTGTGAATACATTATCCGATCAGATTATCCATCACTCTTGATAATCTGCCGAAAAACCTAATGCTTCAGATTATGATACATGACAATTAATGGAGTCAAAATATTCCCAAAAAGAAATACAACCACTTAGCCATTCAGCTTTTTATCCTGCAAATTTTTCACAATAGATTCATACTCCATTACATATTAAATAATGCAATTATGCATCTATAACTTGCATGATATAGCATTATAAAATACACCGTTTTTCAAAGTCAAATAAATATCATAATTATTGGACGTTCAATTAAATTGCAAACTCATTCCCAAAGATACAATTGTTTTCATGGATTAGCTTACAAAAAAACAATGGTGTCCATCACCTATAACAACGATATAAGCTATGTCATATCTCTCATAACGCATACAAAACATCATATATATGAATGTAATAATCTTTCCACCAATTTCATTTTGTCATGTATAAACTTAAGAATACATCTTAAGTAGCTCATATTTTAGTGTTCCAATTATCACCAACTTCCATTAAATAAACATCGCAAAATTAAAACCAAATAAATACAGATTATGCGTCTTTTACCTTTTCTTGGTTTACTATAAGTATTTAAACCAAAAAAAAAGTAATTACTCGAACACGTGTATTACCAACCAACCATTCACAAATTTCTTAATCAGAGAAACAAGTTTATACAATCCCAATATCAGAGTATTCACAATCTATCAACCAATCCCATGTAATTGTCATTATCACCACTCCCAACACTGAAACTCAATTGTCTTACGACAACAAAGTTAAGGGTAGTCATACCTTCACTAGACGCCCCGACAATCCACAACTTACTCAAAGCATTGACTAAGCAGACACCATTGACAATATTTTAGGCTTCAAAGCTAACATTCAAGATGGCATAAGATGATGAACAAAAATTACCCTTTATGAAACATGTCACCAAAGATCAATGTTGTCATATAGAAATTTATTGACGCCATAAACCAAGATACCAAAATATACTTTGTCATAACCACCTATATATAACAAATTATTTTAGATGCAATTTTGTATTGCACAAACCATACAATATTTTCCTTTAACACGCTTCTTATATTTCCAAGTATATCACACAAGGGATACCTTTTTTCACAACTTAGAGAGAGAACAAAACTTTTCAAAGTTTACTCAAAAAATAGGTAGAACACTTAACTACTTTCCCACATATTGTCACGTTATACCAGATACGAAGCTAAGGTATGGCCAAATGGGTCATGGCCCGGGTGAGGCGTTTGAGAATAAATGTTAGACAGTGGTCATATTTAACAACATTGTTGTAGTAGCAGAGTGGTACACACTTATTAACTGTAAACTATCCTTGGAGTCACGTGTTCGGCTCAAGGAATGATAGTTTTTGGAATTTGTTTTTTTTTTCTTTTTCTTTCCCAATTTTCTCTTATTCGGCCTAGATTAGTAGATTAATAATATAAGCATATACTACCTCTCTTAACAATATTTTAAATTCAAGGAAGATTTCTTGTAATAATGTAATGAGAAAATAGGAAACCATTTTTTATCATTGGAAAATGTGTTATAGAATAAGAATTAGAGAAGAAAGTGTAGAGAGAAAACAAGTAAATAGATTGAGAGGGGAAGAGAGTCGTCCATCATATTCATTAGTAATGGGGTATATATAGTACATAGAAGAGGGGTGAATGAGAAACTTAATTACATATACGATTACTATAAGGGTATAAGCCCAATGGACATCCACACAAACTATTGTTTCATAACACTCCCCCTTGGATGTACATTACTGAAGAACATGTCTCGTTAAAACCTTAGTAGAAAAACCCTGTGGGAAAAACACTAGTAAGGAAAAAGAGTACAATATTCCTCTAACACGCAAGCAAATAAGCTTCCTCGTTAAAACCTTTCTATGAAAAACCCAGTGGGACAAAACCATTGATAAGGAAAAGAAGTACGGCGTGTGCACACTCCCCCTGATAATCCTAGTTAAGTAACTACTCACTCATTATCATGGAAGACATGCTAATATGTTATCAATGGTGTCAATCATTACAACAAGTATAAACATGATTAAAGAGTGAGGAAATAAACAATAAAGAGTAAAGAGATTATACCAAACTTAAGATGAATAATTGAATCAATTGCATTATACACTACTCCCCAGATTGTTGTACAACTTCAATGTTTAGATCTTCTAAGTATCAATCACACACAATTTTAGTCTAGGTACTTGCGTGTAATAAAATGTATATGCTATACTCGAAAGAGTGTCAGCACATTACTGTTTGAGTAGAATCAAGGCTTATAAGAAAACGGTATAATAGAGATCCCGATAGCCTCAATTTTACATCATAATTCTTTTACTCGTACTTTTAAGCACTTGTTGAACATATATGTGCAATTGTGCACTTAAATGCCAAACTTATTGGATGCTAAAATAATGATTAGCTATTTAATATCATATGTGCTCAAAGTAATTTATCTTAATCAAATATATGATCTAATTGTGGACAGCGGGGGGCCCACAGAGGCGCTTGGGAGAGAGGAGAAACAAGCGTTTGCATTTTTGTTGGAGTCGCCACCAATTTTTATGGGAAATTGGAACCGTTTGAATACCTCGTGTCATGTCAAGACACAAAGTAGTGACATGAACACTAAGCAATCGTTACCCTTAGCATTCTATGTCTATAATGACTCTCGTGGATGCCAATGAACACGGGTGTTCACGGAGATCTGGAGTAAGGGGTGAGGGTACGTATTAGGAAGCTCTTTTGATCGAACACCTAATCCCGCCCGCCTCAATAGCGGCCTCTACTAATGATTAGGGAAGTTATTCGTACTCGATATATCGTCGATTGTATGCATGCAATGCAACATCCAAGTTTTAATACTAGCATGTGAGAATTAGACTAAGTCGGTGAACAATTAATTTAGCAAACAATTAGGTCGAAGTAGGAATTTAAGGTTCAATTACATGTGAGAACATTCAAATGATACAGGAAATAATGATAAATACAACAAAGGAAAATAACAATAATGAAAATTACAATAATTACATTGGATTAGGCGATTTATGTCGAAAATACCTTTAAAACGGATGTTTTGAGAAAGAAAGAATAAAAGAATAAAATTACGAACAGATCAGAAGGTGATAATACGATTAGTAGTTAATTATACGTGAACTAATTAAACTAAGTCAAGGCAACCACGGAGTTCAGGGACAGAATTCAACCCGAACAAAGCAAAGCAGAGCTGGTCCTTTGGAATAGGCGCATCGACGCTGCGTGCATTCTGACTCACCAATTCTGGCTGTGAAGCCGGAATCGCGTGTTGTTAATACTCATTGGTGAATTTGACGATGGATTAATTTATTTACTCGGATGGAAGTGATTAGTAGGTCAATTACATGATTAACGAGTCATGAAAGCGATAAAACATGGATGAGACGGAGATAAGGCGGGTTAATTACATGATTAATGATTGATTAGTGACATGGGTGAACAAAATAGGTTAAATATGACAAATTAATAACGAATTAATGATGAACATGCGATGAATGTGACAATAGACAGATTAAAATATATCAAAGACGAATTCCAGAAACTCAATATGAACAAATCAAACTTCTACAACCCGGATTGAATTTAATGACGAAAACCCGCAAATGTGAGATTATAAGGGATTTAGGTCGGATTTAATGACGAATTAAACGTGTTAACGAATGATAAATAACATACATGAAATTATTAGACTATTATGACGAAGAATTAAAGAAAACAAACGAAACAAATAAAAGTTTGACGAATTTCAGAGGACGAAGGAAGAAGAAAGGAAGCGAGAATCTGCAGCCCTCACGAAGAGGCGCAGCAGTACTGCGCTCCTTCGAAGAGGCGCAGCAGTTGCTGCGTCCTTTCTCGACGGTTAGTCTTCTGGAAATCCGTAAAAAAGAGGTTTTAAAGCACGGTTTAGAAATCGGTTTTAAGAGGCATTTTCGACATAAACCTTACAATTGTGATACAAAAAGGTAAATACAATAAATAAAACAGAGATTATACACCCTCAGACTTACATGTTGACGAAACGAGAAGGACTAAGATATCGATTAGTGATGCTCGACGCGAATGCAAAGAAAGTGCCCTCATAAGAGGAAAACGATTAGACTAATTAAGTTGATTGATGTGGAGTTGGTCAAATTGGTCGGTCATGCAAACGAGGCTGGTACTCAGAAGGATCCGAGCTTACGTGGTCGAAAGATTAAGCACGTAGACGCCAAAAAGTAAGAACAAAAGTCTAGAATGCAAAGGAAGAAGAGAAGGGCGGACACTCGCGTGAGAAATATGAGGAGCGAAGGCTCCTATTTATACTAATCACGTGGAGGAAATAGGGTTTCGGAGACTCGTTGGAAGTGAATCTCGGAAAGATATGAAAAAGATACGAAAATTACGCGAGAAAGGACTGGGAAGAGGCGCGGCAAACACTGCGTCTCTTGGAAGAGGCGCAGCACCTGATGCGTCTGTTCCCAAGTGGTTTCTTCCTGCGGAAGAAAGATTTCCGTGTTTGAGTTATGGAAGGACGGAATAATTTGGTTTTTCCTTAATACTTTATATGAATATTACGGGAAATTGTTTGCCAAAAGATTAATATTGTGAAATATTTATAAAATATGGAATAGAAATATCCGGAACATTCCAGAACATTCCGACTCGGGATTGAACGCTTATCAGAAAATGGAGATGGTTTTAGGCTCGGACTCCAAATGTACTCTATTTACTGTCAAAACGACCGTATCGGCACGTAGATGACAACTAAGAGGTAGACATTAATGTTTGAGCAATCACTTGACGATAAACTTATGAATTGTCACAAATCGTTCCGCGTACCAAACATGCGGCCCAATCATCACCGGGTGGTTTGCGAGAGGTGCAGAAATGAGGTATCTACAGAGCCCCCACTTTGACTGAGGCTTGGACAAGGCGAAAGTCAAAGTATAGCCATCAGATAAATCGAAGATTACAACCTGACGACTATGGCGACGCGAGGCGGCTCAAGGGGTCTGAGCCAAGGACCTGTCGTCGGGAACATTTTAGAGTCTGTCGACTATCGGGGAGGGTCGTTTAAAGTCCATTAGACTACGTAAGGAGGCTCGCCAGCCATAAGGAAAGACCATACCTGAGACTTCTTCTCGAAATGCTTCCGGAGGTGCATGGGAGCTAAGGAGCGAAGATCAGGTGTGAAGGCTAAAATAAAGTGAGTAGCAGGACACAGACGAGAACTGCTGAAAGAAGACTGCTTGGGTAGTCTTCGAGAAGTGATTGCGAGTAGCAGGACACAGGCGAGAACTGCTGAGAGAAAACTGCTTAGGTAGTCTTCGAGAAGTAATTGCGAGTAGCAGGACACAGGCGGGAACTGCTGAGGAGAAATCTGCTTAGGTAGATGTTAATCTCTATGACGGTCGTGAACTCTCGTATGGGGGAACGTTGATACTGTCGTTTCGTACCAAAAATAAATACCTAAGTTACTACTAACAGAAGTCAGCGGTAAGTAGGGTCGATCTCCACAGGGAGGCTAAGTTGCTATCTATCTGTTTAATTCGGTGCCGTCGGGTGTCACGAAATGGGGGTTGAATTGATTGTTGAACTAAACTAATAGGCGAGAGAGAAATGAATGTAAGAAATTAACAGAAAGAGAAGGGAAATATGCTAGGAGTCGGTCCACCGTGGCAGCTATACTATCGGGAATACTGAGGCGATTAGACTATTGATAAGAAGAGCTATGGTCGTCACCTTTCGGTCCTTAAACCGCCCTAGAGCGTAAACAGCTTAACTTTCGCCCTCACTGCAATACCCTATTGTAATTAAGCAAGCCTTCCCTTCCAATCTTTCGATCCAGGTCGGGGTTAACTAAATTTATGGTCTCCTGCATGCATTCATTCGACCGGATAACAATTAAATTGCCTAATACAATTCCTATCGCAAGACTAATCTATATAAGTCAGTTAAAACATCGCTACCACGACTTCCCTAATCCTAACATACTAGGGGGATTTAGCTAGACATGGAGTAAATAAGAACAATAAATAAAGAGGGAGGGGGAATAATAAACATTAAATAAAAAGAGAGAAAGGAGAGAAGAAATTACTGATATAAATGATCCGGAAAACAAAGTAGAACAAAAGTAACAGTGTATGTGAAAAATGATAAGAGAGCCGAGCAAGAAGAGAGTGTGTGAAGCAACGTGTAGTCTTAGATTTATTTATAGCCTAAAAAGAAGTAAAACCTAATCTAAACTTAACGTGAATGGAGGCCCAGTAGCTTGTAATTGCTCGATCGAACAGTAAAGTCACTCGATCGAACAGTTCCTGCGTCTGTTTACTCGATCGACCAAAAGATAAGGCTCGATCGAACAGTAAGCCACTCGATCGAACAGTTCTTCCGTCTGTTTACTCGATCGACCAAAAGAAACTGCTCGATCGAGTGGTTCCTGGTTCCAGCTCGTGTTGGTCTTGTAATTTGGTCTTTGACTTGGCCTTTTAGCTCCCGAAATAGCTTCACGCATCCCAAGACAGCAATATTTCCCGCTCCAAATTATCTCTTCCTCCAAATGCATGCTAAACGGACGGTAAAAGGCTTGATTTCACCACTTTTGGGTTCATTCCTGCAAATAAGACATAATAACCCACAGTAGCATATTCGAGGCATTTCGTAGCATAAAACCACGATAAAAGCATAGAAATACGTGCATAAAATAGGCTAAAAAGACTATATAAAATGGACGTATCAAATCTCCCCAAACCAAACCTTTACTCGTCCTCGAGTGAACTAAAATGCAACTAATGGAACGGAAAAAATAACTCAGAGCTAGCTACAAATGCCCACTTAAGCCAATTTAATGCAAGCAAACTAACACTTATAGCTCAACAGTCAAATGCAAACGAGTTATAGGATGTTTATAATAAAGCTGAACCTTCGACCTTGCAAGACCTTTGATAATGGACTCTCACGGGTCACTCTTCTCTCGTGAAGCAAAGGGTAAGCATATATATGTAAGAGAGAAAGAAAAATAGTCGCTCACCTAAACTACGACCCACATAAACATGCATGCAACTAATATGATAGACAATTCTAACTACCGTACATACATTCCAACCAAACATGGTCCTGTCACAGCCGAGGGCTTACAAAAATATGGTAAAGTGAGGCAATGGGTAAGAAAAGGCAAAACATTTATGGGAATGTGGAGGTATAGGTGATCAAGCTAGTACCTAAACAGAACCATATGAGACATATCCATTTCCAACTCAATTATGAAATAAACACAATGCCCTTCATTTGGCATAAAATCTCACCAAACCAAACCAAACATACTCCTCAAATAATGTAAGATAGAACATAGGAGCAGAAACCGTCAACCATTTTTTCCTCATTTTTCTTTTCTTTTTCTATTTCTACTTCGGTTTCTTCTTTTTTTTTTCAACTCTTTTTTTTCATTTCTTTTTTTTTTTTTTTCATCATCACGTTTTTTTTTTCTTTTTCGAATTCTTTTTCCTCCTCCTTCCTTCCTACCAACTCCAAATCAATAGAATATGAGCCAAACTTGATACAATAGACAATATACCGCAGAACCATCTAAACTAGCTTGACAAGGCAGGCTAAATTTGGGATGTAGTTAAGGGTCAACAAGCAAATTTGGCTAATGTGGAGTTTATGGGTAAAAATGAAAGAAAGGGAAAATGTAAGCACCTCCCTGCATGTGACACCAACCACTAACCCGAATGTATGAAGGCAAAAAGCAATTGAATCTCATATATGTGCAAATTAATGATACATGTTATGCAAGGAGTAACTACTCACAATCCTACATGAAACTGGTCACAAATGACACCAGTTTAAAAGGCTCTAAATCTTAGAAATTATAAGTAGGTTGCCAAAATTTCAGGTCAAGTCTATATGTTCAGCTAAATTAAACATTAACTCGTAGATTATGCAAAAGACAAAGCTAAAAGATAACAGTTTAATGCAAGGCTTAAGCAAAAAGACAATCGAAGTGCAATATCATCATTGAAATCTACCGTTCCGACTCAACCTATATGCTAAAATAAACGTGAAATTTTTTGAATTTTCAACAATTTTCTGATTTTTATTGAATTTTTGAATTTTTATGAAAATAAACAACAATGCATACTGAAATTAAACGTGATAACAGAAATGTAGTAAAAACAACATGCAGACACAGATATGGATGCATAACCTCCCCAAACCAAACCGTACAATGCTCCCATTGTACCAAAACATGGAAAGGAAAATGCAAACTAAAGGAGGAAGAGAGTAAAAGCGGAAAACTTACAAGATACGCAAAATAAGGGACCTCCCCAAACCGACCATGAAATGGGAGGTTGCTAAAGGCCCGGAAAACCGTCTCAAGAAGCTAATCCAAGTCAATCGAATGAATGGGCATCCAAAAACTGCTCGATCGAGAAGAAAGGCAGTCGATCGAGTAGTTTCTCTTTTCGCAGGTGGTCGATCGAGTAAATATTTCACTCGATCGAGTGAATATAGCAGAAAAAGCTCTCGATCGAGTACAAAAAGTACTCGATCGAGTAATCCCCAGTGCATACCTGCAAAAACGCAATAAGAACAGCCCGCAAACTAAAAAGACAAGCATACTAAGAAAGTCTATGGTATAAAAACCATTTATTACAACTGAAAGTAAATAAAAAGCAAAATAAAATCGCCGGGTTGCTCCCGGGTAGCGCTAGCTTCAGTCAGGTCCCAGCTCGACCTTCTTTTCTTCGAGCCTCTCTAATAGTCACAATCAAAACAGCTCAAAGCGCGCAAAGAACTTTGTCAAATAGGCTGCGCATGTGCTACAAACAAATATAAGTAGCACCAAAGTGGAATACTGATAATAGGAAATAAAAATGTATAACCTTTTAAGTCTAACAAATTTCCTATGAGCGCTCCTAAATTTATCCACAAAATAAAGGAGCGCGGGAGCAATTGTCAATATATAAGGGTCCCGATTCAGATTAGCAAACTTGAAATGATAAGGACGGTGAAAATTCGTTAAGTTATGCGCCCACATATGAGAGGGTGTAGCATTAAAAGAAGGACCACAAATTAAACGAGGCAATATACTGTTAAAACAAACAATAATGAAATTATCGCTTACTACCTCGGGTTGGTTGCTCTCAACGACGGAATCACCGACAAAGGAATGCATTACCTCATCCGTGCTAGGAGCAATTACCGTCTCACCGCTTCTTCATCAACCTCCTCGTGGAATCCATCCCGTAAATCGCGACTTCAAGTGTATCCGACTCTGCTTTGTGAATAAGGGGGTTCACCGTAACCTTCATCATTGTCAAACTCGTCATCCAATATGAACCCAAGTGACGAATTAAAGCTCCCATGGCCAATTCGATCGATCGAGCGAGAATAATCACTCGATCGACCACTTTCCTCCCGCATCTCACTCGATCGAGTAACAAAATCACTCGATCGAGAACTATCCTCTTGCATGTCACTCGATCGAGAAGAGATATTACTCGATCGAGGACTTTCTTCCCGTCATGATCTGATATCCTCGCATACACTCTGGAAATACGATAGAAATTCTTCATCCGAAATATAGAAATCATTTTCAGCATCGGGCAACGCGGGTTCTTCATGGGAAAAACCGCTCTTGGTCAAGTACACCTCTTCTGGTTGCCGATCATTCAACCCAGCTGTTAACCGAGAAATTTCAGACTGCAGCTCAGTGACTTGAGCACCCATATATCTATCATATTCTAGAATTAAGGATTTCAGCTCCGCGATTTCTTTTTTCTGTATATCATGAGGATCCTGTTGCGGTGGCCATTGATGGGGTGGATGTGGCGGCACAACTACAGCTGCATTGTGCTCAAGAAGACCACATCCCCAAGATTTCTTCCTTTCCCAACTAGCGGGTTTTTCAGCTTGGGCTTCAAACCGAGCAATTAGTCGGGAGACAGATGTCATCTTGGCAAGAGGGATCGAAGGTACTCAAGCCTTCCCTTCGATAATCTCCCTCGTGCTGTCTAATAAACCTGTAAGCCTATCAAAACAGCACTAAAGAAAAAGATAAGAACAACCTCAAGGTACTTAGTCTTCCCTTGAGGAGAAAGGACAAACAAAATAAAACAGATAAAAAGCGTCGCCTCCCCGGCAACGGCGCCAAAATTTGATACTGTCGTTTCGTACCAAAAATAAATACCTAAGTTACTACTAACAGAAGTCAGCGGTAAGTAGGGTCGATCTCCACAGGGAGGCTAAGTTGCTATCTATCTGTTTAATGGGGGTTGAATTGATTGTTCAACTAAACTAATAGGCGAGAGAGAAATGAATGTAAGAAATTAACAGAAAGAGAAGGGAAATATGCTAGGAGTCGGTCCACCGTGGCAGCTATACTATCGGGAATACTGAGGCGATTAGACTATTGATAAGAAGAGCTATGGTCGTCACCTTTCGGTCCTTAAACCGCCCTAGAGCGTAAACAGCTTAACTTTCGCCCTCACTGCAATACCCTATTGTAATTAAGCAAGCCTTCCCTTCCAATCTTTCGATCCAGGTCGGGGTTAACTAAATTTATGGTCTCCTGCATGCATTCATTCGACCGGATAACAATTAAATTGCCTAATACAATTCCTATCGCAAGACTAATCTATATAAGTCAGTTAAAACATCGCTACCACGGCTTCCCTAATCCTAACATACTAGGGGGATTTAGCTAGACATGGAGTAAATAAGAACAATAAATAAAGAGGGAGGGGGAATAATAAACATTAAATAAAAAGAGAGATAGGAGAGAAGAAATTACTGATATAAATGATCCGGAAAATAAAGTAGAACAAAAGTAACAGTGTATGTGAAAAATGATAAGAGAGCCGAGCAAGAAGAGAGAGTGTGAAGCAACGTGTAGTCTTAGATTTATTTATAGCCTAAAAAGAAGTAAAACCTAATCTAAACTTAACGTGAATGGAGGCCCAGTAGCTTGTAATTGCTCGATCGAACAGTAAAGTCACTCGATCGAACAGTTCCTGCGTCTGTTTACTCGATCGACCAAAAGATAAGGCTCGATCGAACAGTAAGCCACTCGATCGAACAGTTCTTCCGTCTGTTTACTCGATCGACCGAAAGAAACTGCTCGATCGAGTGGTTCCTGGTTCCAGCTCGTGTTGGTCTTGTAATTTGGTCTTTGACTTGGCCTTTTAGCTCCCGAAATAGCTTCACGCATCCCAAGACAGCAATATTTCCCGCTCCAAATTATCTCTTCCTCCAAATGCATGCTAAACGGACGGTAAAAGGCTTGATTTCACCACTTTTGGGTTCATTCCTGCAAATAAGACATAATAACCCACAGTAGCATATTCGAGGCATTTCGTAGCATAAAACCATGATAAAAGCATAGAAATACGTGCATAAAATAGGCTAAAAAGACTATATAAAATGCACGTATCAAACGTAATCGGGAATTTTATCTCTGTGCCTTGAGAGGGAAAGTATATCCGCTTACTCTCGCTTGGGGGCAAGATAATGAAGAGAGGGCGTGTCGAAACACCTGTCGAGAAATACTTGCTCGTTGCGACAAGCAAAGTCTTGGAAGCATTAAATAACGTATAATATTCTGCTGCTGGCTTGGAAAATAAGGGCCGGAACGAAAGAAAATCGTCAAACGGATCAAAAAGATAAAATAGCATCGGCGAAGAGGCGCACCAAAGATGGGCCCACAAATAACGAACTCATAACGAATTTTTGAAAATTCGTATGGAGGGAACACAAGGAAGAGGCGCAGCAAGAGCTGCGTCTCTTGGAAGAGGCGCAGCGCCTGCTGCGTCCATTCCCCAAAGTGTCTATTCTGCGTAAAAACGCGATAATCAGAAGGGTTGCAATCATTTGTTCGAAACATAATTCACACATTTCTCTCTCAAATCTTCACCATTTCCGCCAAGGTTTGATCCAAAAGCTTGCATTAATCATGACTAATCGAGGTATGTGTCTCATTCTTGCATTAATCTTCCGTATTTGTCGAATTTTGGATCGAAAAAATTAGGGTTTTCAACCCAATTGATTCCCCCAAATGCATTTGCTTTGTCAAATTGACACTAGAAACGGGTAATAGGTAGTATAAGGAACACAACCATGTATTTATCTCGAATTTTCATTGAGTTTTTGAGCCTTTGAGTGAAATTTGAGACGGTTTCACAGCTGAACCGTAAATTGCTTCGAAAATAGTCTTAGGATTGCCCATTTGCGATGAAACTTGATATTTGGGACCCTTGGATGATGGGTAAACTTTCTATCATCTCGGAATTTTGGTTTGTGACAGCTTTTCAGGACACTTTCTAAGGCATAATCGCCATTATAACGAAATGCTGCCGAAATTTCGACTCGAACCCGGAACTAGGCTTCAAATTAGGCTTGACTTGACCCATATTACCACATGAGTGATCGGGTTGGTGAGAGTATGGCCAAAGACGGCGAGAAAAGATTGGTTTTAGGGCTTCCGAAGGCTCGAAAATCCCTTAACCAAGGCTTGTCGTCATGCGACGCGGCCTAAATTTGCTTTAATGTCACAGGTGACGTGGCTTCTACTTCTGGGAGAGCTCCCATGGAGATAGACACTGCTGCTATCGAGGAGGCTCTAGAGTAGGCCTTCACCGCCGCGGTGATGGCTGCTGGAGACGAGGTCCACGAGGAGGAGGCTGCTGAGGAGGAGGAGGCCCCGGACGGGCCAACGTTGGATGAGGAGGTCGTCACCGAGAGGAGCTCTGCGTGGGCCGAGACTTGGGAGAGTAGGCACCGCCGCTGGGGGCTTCGAGGGTCACCCGTCCTACAGGACGGTGAAGAGTTTGGTAAATAGGAATTCACTACTCATCACTCATCTTCTCTCGTTTCATTTGCTCATATCTTTTCCAATTTTCATTCAAAACTAAAGATAGCTTTTGTTTCAAATCACAATAGGAGGCCGGGAACATCAGGTCGTTCTCGGGCTATACGACAGCGATGGAGTGCTACGAGCGGCTGTCGGTAGAGGAGCGCGCCATGATCGAGCGCAGAGCGTTCGACTCTTTGGTGCAGGCCTGGAGGGATATCGCGAAGAGGAAGCTGCGGGCTAACCTTAGCTTGGTCCGCGCTTTCTTGGACCGATTCTGGGATACGACTTCCACGTTTCACATGCCTTTCGGTGAGGTGGGAGTCACTCTTGAGGACTACGGCATGATTTCTGGTCTGCCGTGTGGGACCGAGGAGGTGGAGTGGCCAGAGACTGCCATGAGGGCGGACTCGGCCGAGGCGAGGAGACTGATCGGCTGGAACTTGTCGCCGAAGGCCGTCACAGTGCCGGGCTTGGTGCCCAGCTCCTACGTTCGAGACTACTTTGTGGGAAAGATCCCGGCGCTGGTGACGATTGATGGGAGGGAGATGGCTCCTCCTCCCTGTACAGCTAAGCAGGGGGCTCGTCTGTGGCTCTGGTGGTTTCTGTCTTCGATTTACCTCGGAGACAAGGGAGAGAGGCTGTCGATGAAGCTTCTTCCCTTCCTTTCTGACCTGAGCTCCCTAGGGCGTTGGGACTGGGTCACTGCTGGCTTTGCGGTCCTCATTCGCTTCATGAGGGCCATGGTTCGTCCGGAGTTGATGGAGAAGGGAACTTTTCCTGGTGCTGTCGGACCTGGACTACTGCTGGAGGTATGAACCTTCATTGAGGCTTGAAATGAATTCCTTTCTTTATCAAATCACGAATGATCGTTATTGACTATCTTGTTTCACAGGCGTGGGTGTACTCCTACTTCCCGGGCCTCGCGCCCAAGAGGACGGAGCCGCTGGAGAGGGCCTATCCCGTGGTGAGGGATTGGGTGATGTGTAGGACGAGGAGCAAGCGTTCCTCTCACGGCGTTTACCGGCGGGACGTGAACGCTCTTCAGCTGGACAGCGTAAGCATCTCACTTATATTCATTCGCTTCTTCATTGTTTTTAATCGATCATAGGAATGATCATTGTTTGTCTTATCACAGTGGGTGCCCAGACCTTGGGCGGAGTATGCCGGAACGCCTCCTTTTGTGGCTGAGGTCCTTCGACCCAGGAGCTCGAGCCGGCTGCTGCTGAGGACATCGATGGGTCCTGTGTGGTACTTGGGCGAGCGCTTGGCTCGTCAGTGCTCTCGGGACGTGTTGACGGTTCCCATCGATCCTCCTAGGACAATGTTCAGGGAGCCTTCTGAGGCAGAGAGGGAGGCTGACTTGGCTGGCGTCGGTGGTGACGCCCTCCTTCTTCCTGGCGAGGACTACTCGGCGTTCCTCTACGGGAGGTTGGCGTACTGGCCGGTAGTGGTGAGCATATTTACTCTTCTTCTTTACTTGATTTTTTTGAGAACTTATGATGAAAGATCATCGATTAATGAGAAATATTTGGCTTCACAGGAGGTTGAGGCGGCGGGCATCGAGCCCCCAGAGTACCCCGAGACCCTTGAGTACACTGACGCGACCGGGAGGACGATCTCCGAGCTGCGTGACTTTGACGTGGCTGTGACGGATGCTGGCCTGGACGACTGGCAGCATCTGATTCGGAGGGTGAGCCTCTGACTTGTACAATTTTTTGTGTAAGAACACGTTTGATTGAATTTTATTCAATTATTGAGAACTTCTTTTTGAAAATGCAGGTTGCGCCGTCTCGGTTCGTGGCACTATGGAGGGTGGCCAACCGGCTGCGAGCTACTGCCGTCGAGGCCGTCAGGTATGAACCTTATACCTATTTCATTTTTTATTTTTAATTCTTTTGTAATTGTTTGGACTGATTTGACACGATTGACATGAGCCAATTTTGTTGTTGTTTACAGGGGCACCGCGAGCTGGAGCGAGAGTTGACCCAATCTCGGGAGGAGACAGCTCACTTGTTGAGGGAGCTCGAGGTTCGGGACGCCGAGATTGCCGCTCTTGCGGCAAGAGTTGCGGAGTTGGAGGGCGACCAGCGGTAGCTTTGCTTTGTTTTTGTAGACTTGCACACTTGTACATTTTGGACCTTGATTTTGGACATGTTTGGACTTTTATTTGGGGCGAGAGCCCCCAGTTTGCTGTACATTTCCTTGTTTGGTGTATATAAGATGGTCTGAGAGCCTTTGCTGCTGGGTTGTGTTGCTTGTATCTGCAGGTTAGCATTGAACAGGTTTGGTAGATGACGGTTTACGCCGTCATGCTGCCGAAATTTACATAGAAATCACGCGAAACATTCATTTGTATATACATATGGCCTTAATTAGCGCGAAGTGAAAGACTCGAAAGAAATGCAAAAATTTTGCTGGAAATGACCGGACGGTAGGGAGGGTTACCCCTAAAAAACGAAAAAAAATAGAAATCTATAAGTTAGAAATGTAGAAATAGAATTAAGAAATTGAGATTAATATATAAATGTTGAAATTCGGTAAATTGAAAATTATTTTCCAAAGTAAATGAATTAAATGAGAAATGTAAATGAATTAAAATGAATTAAAACAAAAAAAAATTATTTCCTAAAATGAAAATGTGCACGTGGGTAAAATGGCGAAAATGTCGATGTCGTTTCGAAATTCGTGCCTTGCGGAATTAGGAAACCTGAAACATGGTAATTTTCACGTATTTACCAAAATAATAACCCGTAGGAATAGGAAATTATTCGTCGTGGAATTAGGAAAGATACAACGCGGAAAATCACAGAAGTGAAGCTGAGGAAGAGGCGCAGCATGAGCTGCGTCCCTTTGAAGAGGCGCAATGGTGTCTTTGCGCTGTTCCCAAGGTGTCCTGCTCTGACGGAATTTTGGAAACAGAAATGAGTATAAATAGAAACGCGGATGGAGCTTTTATTCACATAATTCTTTCGTCTCTTAAAAATCTCAAAATAAACTTTTCATCATGAATACTTTGGAGATTCGCTTGAAGGAATGGACCAACGAATTTTCGAACACAGAAAAATATGATATGGGTGCCTATAACCTTGGATCATTGTTGAGTTTGAGGCTAATCAAGGTTGTTAAACCGTTCTTGGATGCTTGTCTTGATTATTGGGACCCGAATTATCACGTTTTTGCGTTCCCTGGAGGCGACATTTGCCCATTTCCTGAAGAAATTGCTGCGGTTGGTGGGTGGGATCCCGAACATTTGCCTGCCATTCCTTCGACTTCGCAAGGGTACAAGAGCAAATTTAGAGATTTGCTTGGGTTGACTAGACTTGAGGTAGACCGTCTAGTTACCTTGAAAGGAGTGAGAATGCTGGACTTCATAGACCGATTCATAAATAGGGTCGACCCCACCGTTTCTCATGTTGCTAGGCGGAGGGCATTTGGGTTTTGCCTTTTGCATGCTTATGTCTTCCAAGGGCATGTTGATGAAGACTTGAGAGGTGATCCCCGTCTTCTGGACCTTGTTGAGCAAATGGAGCTGCGCAGGAGCCCAGCTTGTTTATGCTTAGGAGAGACCTTGTTGGGCTTGGATAATAGGAAATCCAACCGCGACCTACCGTATTTGGGAAGTCCCGTCATCTTGCAAGTAAAACAACATCTTCTTTTTGTTCTCTTTTTTTTTTCGTTTTTTTTTTTGTGTTATGTCTAATACCTGCTTTTGTTAGGTTTGGCTTATGGAACGGCTTCGATTGATCGAGCCCCCAGTCCATGTTCCTTCTTACCATGCCCGCTCGATTGCGATGAGGACAAGGTTGTACATGGTGGACTTCACTCGGGTCTGTGATTACTGGAAGAATAAACTGAAGAGTGAGGATGGTCCTTTGATTAGGTGGGTCGTACCGTGGTGGCACCTCAAATCCGTCACTGGAGTGTCTTCTTTGGATCCTACTAGGTCCGTGCGCATTCCTGGTCTAGAATTCATGGTGTGCATCTTCCCGGAAAGATTGATGAGACAAATCGGAATGAAGCGAGATGATCCTGGTGGATACCGTTGCGCAGACATGTGGCACTTACCACTGATAGCCGGAGGGAATGGGCCATTAAATGGGCCCAAAGAAACATGTGGTTCTTGAATTTCTCCGCTAATGTCTTATGGGTGTCGGATTCTTATCTGCGATAGAGGAGGGCTACGACTCCTAAAGAACGCGAGAGATTGAGGAAGCGCGAGCCTGTGGACTACAAGGTGCGCGAGGTAGAGAAAGAGAAAGAGAATCATCTGACAGAAGGAGAAGAAGAAGCCGGGCTTCGAGTTATTCATCCTTCGAAGAAACCAAAGATCTCTCCTGTCGCGGAAATGGTGGTTGGCAAGAATGGGAAGTCGAGGCCTCGAGAAAGACCATTGGTGATTAGGTCTGAAGTGGCGCAAGAGCGTCCGGCTCGAGGTCGTGACAAGAAGTGTGACAAGAATGACAAGGGCAAGGGAAAGATGGAAGAATAGCCCAAGTCCCTTTTATTATTATTTATTATTATTATTATTGTTGTAATAAAAAAGGTGGGGTTTTTAGAATCCTAGCCTCTTCTATTTTATTATGTAGCGTACTATTATTATTAGAAAATGAATGAAATAAAAAGGTTAAATGGTTATGAAACCGTTGCGATTTTCTATTTATTATTCTTGTTGAATTCCAAATGCAATGCAGATGTCCTTCTATTTACATTTTTGAAAATGATGGGTTGTATCCTGTGAAGGATTGCCTACGTATTCACTTAGAAAATGAAATCAAACCCTTGTGCGTAGTTCGAGTAAATGTAAAAGAATAATTGTTCTAAGCAAGAGCTTGTAGTGAACTTAGAAAATTAGCATGAGCTTTTGCTTACTCTGAAGGTGCAAATTTAGTTTATTTGATGACATGAGGATGACAAATTTGTCAAAATGCAAGAGCACAGTGACATTTAGCTTATTTCAGCTTGGCCAGGGGCCGGTTTATTTAGTGCCACAAGAGCGACACGTGGGGTTACGCGAGACGCGTTTTTGTTCCTATTCTAGGCATATTACCGTTTCAATTGGTCAAGGTTTGTCGGGTTGGAGAACTCATTCCCATCTAGGTCTATGATTCTAACTGCACCCCCCGGAAGTATGGATTTGACTAGAAAAGGTCCGGCCTAATTAGGTTTGAATTTTCCCCGTGGATCGACAGGTAAAAGAGCTCTAACCGATTTGAGCACTAAGTCTCCTTCCTTGATGTTTCTGGGCTTAACCCTTTTGTTGAAAGCTCGTTTGATACGGGCTTGGTATGTTTGGACATTATGCAAGGCGCGTAGCCTGCGTTCATCCAGGAGGATGAGTTCTTCATATCTATCCCTTTTCCAATCAGCTTCTGGGATTTGACTCTCGAGTAAGATACGCAAGGATGGTATCTCTAGCTCAACTGGTTGTACAACCTCCATGCCGTAGGTCAAATAGTAAGGAGTAGCCCCAGTGGGCGTCCTAACAGATGTACGATATCCCCATAGAGCAAAGGGTATCTTGCTTGGCCAATCTCGATAGTTGTCAATCATTTTCTTGAGAATTGTGACAACATTCTTATTTGCTGCCTCTACCGCACCATTAGTCTGTGGTCTATAGGGCGAAGAATGGTGATGCCTAATTTTGTACTTGGCTAGCAATTGTTCAGTCTCAGCTTGGAAATGGGATCCATTATCACTAATGATCTCATGCGGGCAACCGTATCGACAGATGATGTTGTATTGTATGAACTTTGCCACATTTTTGGCCGTGAGACTGGTGTAGGAAGCCGCTTCCACCCACTTGGTAAAATAGTCAATTGCCACTAAGATGAAACAGTGACCTCCTGTTCCGGCTGGGGTTATCTTCCCGATTATGTCAATTCCCCAGGCAGAAAATGGCCAAGGAGATGTCATCGTATAGAGCAATGAAGGAGGGACATGTTGTACATTCCCGAAGATTTGGCAATTGTGGCAATGTCTTACATATTTGATGCAATCGGATTCCATTGTGGTCCAATAATATCCCAAGCGTGCGATTTTCTTTGCCATCATAGGCCCACTCATGTGAGGACCGTATTCTCCATCGTGGACTTCTTCCATCACCTTTCGCGCCTGTGAATGATCAAGGCAACGTAAGATTACTCCAAGAGGTGTTCTTTTGTATAACTCTCCTTGCATGAGAACGTATTGGGAAGCGAGTAGGCGTATAGCACGTTGTCGCCTCTTGTCCATATCCGGTGGATAGGTACCATTGAGTTTGAAATTCAGGATTGCTTGGAACCAGGGTTCCTGCGCGATCTCCTCTTCATCGGTGATTTGATGCACATAAGCCGGTTCCGACCGTCGTGCGATGCATAAAGGCATTTCCATCATGTTATCTAGCATATTAATCAAAGATGCGAGTTTTGCTAGAGCATCTGCAAATTGATTTTCCTCTCGAGGTAGGTGTAGATAGGTTACGTGATCAAAGAATTGAGCAACTTGGTCTATTCTAGCCTGATAAGGTGCGAGGCATTCGCTTCGGATTTTCCAAGATCCTGTAATTTGGTTTATGATTAGGGATGAATCCCCATGTACGCGAAGATTTTTAATGCCTAAGCTCACTGCCGCTTGCAGTCCAATGAGACAAGTTTCGTATTCTGCGGCGTTATTTGTCACCTCGAAGTCGAGTTTGACA
The DNA here is from genome assembly GCF_048544455.1 of Silene latifolia. Lineage (NCBI taxonomy): Eukaryota > Viridiplantae > Streptophyta > Magnoliopsida > Caryophyllales > Caryophyllaceae > Silene > Silene latifolia. Next base: position 78,068,381 of record NC_133537.1, on the reverse strand, counting down.
GAGATTGGTGTATGCTCGCCTTCAGGAGAAATGAGCAACACTCCTTTTCCAAATCCTCTTAAGTTTGACGCTCCATCAAAGTAAAGGTCCCAGGAGTCTACATTAGTTTGGAGTATGTCCTCGTCTGGAAATGACCAAGTGTCTATTGTTTGTGCATCGTTAATGGGATTCTCTGCAAAGAATTTGGCAACGGCGCGACCTTTTATTACTTTCAGGGGCACGTATTTGAGATCGAATTCTGAGAGCATCAAAGTCCATCTTGCTAGGCGTCCGTTGAGGACGGGTTTATTGAAGAGGTATTTGACTGGGTCCATTTTGGAGTATATTTTGACGGAGTAGCTAAGCATGTAATGGCGTAGCTTCTTCGTTGCCCACACAAGAGCGAGGCATGTCTTTTCGAGTTGTGAATATTTACACTCGTACTCCAAGAACTTCTTACTAAGGTAGTAGATAGCCCTTTCTTCATTTCCTACAGTTTGAGCTAGCATGGCACCCATGGCGGTTTCGGTTACCGTGAGATATAAACCAAGAGTTTGATCTTGTTGAGGTGGCATGAGCACTGGCGGTTTGGCCAATATCTCCTTTATTTTGTCAAATGCCTTTTGACAATCATCATCCCACATGGTGTGGTCTGTCTTCTTGAGCTTCTTGAAGATAGGCTCACAAATCATTGTAAGTTTCGATATGAATTGACTTATATATTGCACTTTTCCCGGGAATCCTCTGACTTCTTTTTCTGTTTGTAGTTGCGGCATTTCGATCAGAGCCTTGATCTTGGAAGGGTTTATTTCTATACCTCTTTGACTAACGAAATATCCCAGGAGTTTGCCAGACGTTACCCCGAATGTGCACTTCTGAGGATTGAGCCTCATGTTGTACTTTCGTAGTCTTGCGAAAAATTTGCGAAGGTTCGCAATATGCCCCTCTCTATCTTTGGACTTGACGATCATGTCGTCTACGTATACCTCAACTTCTTTGTGCATCATGTCATGTAAGAGTGTAGTTGCGGTGCGTTGATATGTAGCTCCGGCGTTGATCAATCCAAACGGCATCACTGTATAGCAGTAGGTTCCCCATTGAGTGACAAAGGCAGTCTTATGCATATCTTCCATGGCCATTTTGATTTGATTATAACCCGCGTATCCATCCATGAAGGACAGTAATGCGTGGTCTGCAGTATTGTCCACCAGTATGTCGATGTGTGGTAGAGGGAAATCATCTTTAGGACTTGCTTTGTTAAATCAATACAAACACGGATTCTCCCATCCTTTTTGGGTACAGGTACTATGTTGGCTACCCAGTCAGAATACTCGGAAACTTTGATGAACCCGGCCTTGAATTGCTTATCAACTTCTTCCTTAATCTTGAGAGCCCATTCCGTTCTCATTCGGCGAAGCTTCTGTTTTACAGGTTTGAAACCTGGCTTTATCGGAATCCTATGCTCGGCGATATCCCTGTCGATTCCTGGCATGTCTTTGTAGGACCAAGCGAAAACATCTTTGAACTCGTTTAGAAGGTCTATGAAGTCGGCCCCTTCGGTAGAGCTCAAGGTAGTCCCTATCCTAAGTTCTTGGGGTTCTAGTTCGGTTCCTACATTGATGGGTTCGGTGTCCTCTATTACTGGTCCCCCTTCCCCTTCCTGTAGTATTTCTTTGGCTACGTAGAGAGGTATTTCGATCGAGTCTGGGTCTTGGTCATCCTCAGTATCATCGCAAACAGAATTACACTCAAGATAACACAAAGAGTAAGCAGAACCTGATTTATTCATATTAAAGTTTGAGTAAAGTTGAAACAAAGAAGCCAACTGATCCATGGTCAGTGGCGGCAAAGGGACAGTGGTTGGGGCATTTCCCGAACTATTGTGACTACTCGAGGCTAAGCTAGGAGAAACGAAGGGGACGGGGATGACGACAGGAGGAGATTTCCTAGTGACTTCTCTAGACTCCGACTCTGACTCCGACTCTGACTCTGACTCCGACTCGAACTCATCGTCTTCTGGTTCTACTTTGAACATCTCTCCTTCTCCAGTGGTGAGCTTGAAGAGTCTTCCTTGATTGTTGGTCCACTTGATCGATTTTCTCCATCCTTTCTGCTGATTTGTGCTTGTTTCTGAGATTAACGCGGTAGGGTTGAAGTGGTCGTCTTGAAGTATCATGGTAATGATCTCATCCTGCGCGGCTCTAACAAATCGATCTTCTCCGAACAACAAGCTAACATCTTGTTCGTCTAAGCAAGGTGCTTGACGGGTTTTGACGGTAGGAACCGTTTCTGGAGGAATGAAGTAGCAACCGTGAAAGATCTCGATTCCGGCTAGCTTCCTCTCGAGATAATGCCAAGGCTCGGGGAATTCGTGAAAGAGTTCCAGGCTTCCCTCCTTAACAAAGTACCCATTTAAGGTGGGGAGATAGGGTCGCATTTGGACTCCAGTGTACTTACGGTTCTGAACTTGAGCAAGCATCTTGAGAACCTCCTCTTTAGTGGGTTTGTACCCTAGGCCAAGTGGTATTCTTTTTGAGTTGCCTTCCTTATATGGTGCGAAGGTATTTCTTCGGATAGGGTTCAAAGGCATTCCAGGGAAGTATCCCTGGGTTTTGAGTATGTGGTTAACCACCAAGTTCGAGTAGGGGTCGTAGTACAAGGGTGCAAGTTCACTTTCTATGACGCTTATGCTTTGGAAGCCCCCAAGCTCATATACTGGATCTGCGAGGACTTGATTATTTGACTTCTTTTCGATTATTGCTTTGATGGGTGACGAAGTGATCGTCACTACTTTGCCATTTAGTGGAATCTTGATCTTTTGATGAAGGGTGGATGTCACTGCTTTGGAAGCGTGAATCCAAGGTCTTCCTAGAAGAATGTTGAAGGAAGCTTCGATGTCCACTATTTGGAAGTTAACCTTTCGCTCAATTAGTCCTGTGGCTATGGTTAGATTAATGAGTCCTGCAACCTTTCGTCGCGTACCATCATATGCGCGAACACCTTGATTGGTAGGGGTCCAATCCGACTCTTTCATGCCTAGTTTGTATGCCGTTTTGAGGGGTATGACGTTGACCGCAGAGCCATCATCTACCAAGGTCATTGGCACATTTTTCTTTAGACAAATGACAGTGATGTAGAGAGCCAAGTTGTGACTAGCGCCGAAAGGCGGTAGATCTTTGTCTGAGAAAGTAATAGGATTACTTAGCTTCGATGATTCTTGGAAGACCAAGTTGACTACATCTTCGGGTGTCGAGTTATGTGCTACATTTAGCTTGGCCAAGTGTAGATACTCGTATCCGTCGATATTGGAATTTATAGAGAACCCGACAAACACCCAAACCCGCGTTAGCCCTTCCCCTCTTTTCCAACCCGTTTTGTGTGCTTCAAAGCTTGACCCAAACCCGCCACAACCAACCCAATTCCTGCCCCTCATTACCTACAAACAACCCATCACTAAACCCACCACGAAACCCATCCAATTCCCGTCCCAAACACCCAATAAACAGCCCGCAAATAACAAGCAGCCCCCCTGTTTTGCGTGCTCAAACCCGAGCCCAAAACCCGCTCCAAACACCACTTAAACCCGTGCCCATTCACCCTACACCATACCCTAGTATCCTACCCATATTACCTTAGCTTAACCACCAAGCAAACCCCCCATACAAACCCTAAAAACCCCACGAATAGCTGATGGGCAGCAGCTATGCGAAACAGGCCCGATTGCTTGTTGCCCTACTTCTACCCTTCGAAACTCCCTATAAATACCCCCCCTTCACCATACATTCATTCCTCGAAGTTCTCCATACATACTAACATCACTCACAAGCATTAAACTCCAGAAACAAACCCTAATTGCCTCTCAAAATCCTCGACAAAACCGAGACATCCAAACTGAAACAGTTTGTGTCTCTCTCGAAATACAATTCGTTTCCCCTTCAAATCTCCATTAAAATTCGAGTTTCTTGTTCCTAATTAACCACATAACATCCATCTACATCTTAGACAAAGATTCACGAGCCAAATTGACCTTGAGAGCACACGAATCCCCTCGAAAAACAGAGTGTCATACACTGTGTTTTCGCGGCTTTTCCTGTCTGTCCAGTTCTGTTTGTGCTCGTTTTTCGTGCCCAATAACTCAGAACGAGCGGGGTTTGTTTTAAGATATTTATTCTACTCTATTTATAGTTTTCAAAACATCTTTTAAATCTAATTTTCACCGTGAAACGAGTGAGAAATTGCAGTTTGAAAGTTGCTGTCCAGATTTACAAGAAACGTGTTGTTTGCTTTGTTCCTTCGTCGACGACGGCCTCTCGAGATAAAATCTACCATCGATTACGACTCAAGACGGTGTCAACGATACATGTAGGTTGAGGGTGCATCAAATCCTCCTCTTATCCTTTTTATTTCGTTCTTTTATGCTTGTTTTTTATTGTTTGTTTTACATTGTTTATCGTTTTGTTTATCGTTTGACATCGTTAACTATGAAACTAGTTTAGTCCGAGTATGAGTTAAAGTAACACCACGAACACCCGCGTTGACTTAAGATGGGAAAGAAATCCGCCACATCGGTCGGTCGTATCCCCCATCTCATTTACGTATCCTCGTGTTCAAGGTAGGGCATTAATAAAATGAATCCTAACTTCGTTCCTCGCTTTTGACCCCTTGCTTGTTTCGTTCAATTCGACCTACCCTAGGACACTTCGCATGTTAGTTCGACCTCTGATTGTTAACATATGACTTAATTAGACGACTTTAGATCGATTAAATAACCTAATTAGACACGTTAGGTGGCATCGACATAGCTTTAAAAATCGATTAACAATTCTATAACCTAATTGAATGCATCTCTCTTTTCACTTGATTTCTCGCTAGTATAAGAGTGCGTGATTAGCACCTTCTTATTAACACTCGATGAGTTTAACTTAATTAGCGAACTTGACCTAATTTGACCCTTTAGGCCGTGTAGAACACTCGGTTTTAGGCGAAGCCTTCTGACCTCTTTTGTCATCGATTTCTAATGTATTTTCCATATCGCTTTGCAAATCTATCTAACCTAATGAACCTAACCTAGGAACTAGGGTGGCCGTGTCTGGGGCCGTGTGCTTGGCCGTGCCTTTTGTTATTTTCGCTTCATCTTTACATCGTTTATTCATCGTTGTTTTGTATTTTGTAATTACTTTTTGCTTATCGAGTCGTCTCTTGTAATTCACTTGTAATTAGTTTTCTTTTATCGAGTCAAAACCTCTTCAAAAACCTTAGTCTCATTTGGTTAGACGGTTGTGCTCCAATTCATGTAAGAGCGTAGTAAATCGCATGTTGTTTAAAGCGACATGGCCCGATTTATGCTAATGCATGCTTTGGTGTGTAACCCAATGTCTAATTCGATAAGATTAAGCGAAAGCATGCATTACGAGGAGTGACCCAAGGCTGTGAGTCATGTAGACCGTGGGCCACCCCTTTGTGCACGTTTTCCTAGGCCGAATGGCCATGTGTCGTGTATGGTGTCGTATATAGTAATTGTATTTAGATCGAGTTGTATCTCTAAATTCTCGTTGTGTCGGCATGAAATGCCTGGGTTGTAATAGGGTAGATCCCAACGGCTCCCCCATTCCCATCAAGCGTTGTTTGCTTTGTTTTGTATGTTGTTAGATTAATCAAGCCACATGCTAAATTACAACTTTGACAAAGTTAGTTTAGTTGCATCTAAATCGACATAGAAACCTCACATGCTAGGGTTTTAAAACGACGTTTGCATATCATATATCATAGTAGCTACGACCTTGTTTGAAATCCGATACTTGACTTAGTAGAGGCCGTTATTGACGGGCGGGGTTAGGTGTCCTTACGGGCTTCCTAACACGTACCCTCACCCCTTACTCAAGATCTATGGTTTGTGGATCCGTCTAAATACCATTGGATTACAAGAGTCATTCAAATCGAGTGATATAGGGTACAAGTCTTTATCTTTAATCACTCGTAGTCGTTTGGCTTTATGCTTTTCGATGAAAGGTGTAAAGTTGACTTGAACGGTTCCAAGTTCCCATAAAACTTGGTGGCGACTCTAATTTGTCTTAATTCGATTCGAAAGAACCTCGAGTCGATTATGCCTAGTGTGGATCCCGAGGACGCAGTTCCCGAGGGCCTTGTCCACAGTTTGGCGACTCAGCTGGGGGTAAAGAGGACTAGTTACACTTTGTTTCTAGGGTCTTTTCCTCCGAGGTGAAACTTGAAAATAAAGTATTGGAAAGTAAAACATTACTCGTAGTGCTACGATTCATGCATAAACCGTTAAGGACTTTCCCGGGCCGTCCCAGCGCTTCTTTGTGACGCGTGGGGGGCGACGTCCCACTATGCTAGGAACTTGCACATTGCTTGCTTCCGCTCCGCCTCGTCGTGGTTCTTGATGGTGGGGATGCTCTTCTAGGTACTCTACCTAAAGGCCCTTGCTCTATAAGACCCAAAAAGGATGGAGGGCATAGACCTTCTTGTAGAAGACTTGCCGAGACTTAGAGATGTGTAGGAGCATACATCCTTATAACATGAGAATGACAATGTGCGAAATGAATTTCCCGAGTCTTTTCAAATTTTCCGTATCAATTTCAAAACCGAACTTTTGAACAACTTACTTTCAAAATAGCATGGTTTTAAAAACGCAGAATGCTGCCCAAGTAGGACTAGATTTTTCGGCCCAAAATAAGCTTTTATAGCCGGCATGCTGCCCATTTTAAATCTCATTTTCAAATCAATTATTCAATCCAAAATATTTCTCGAACCTTAACCAAGCATGAAATGTGTCGAGTCGTGTCCGGGTCCTGGCCGTGTTAGGCTAGGCGTGTTTTGCCCCGAGAGTCTAGAACACGACCTTGTTGGGTCACCCAATCTCACCTCTTGGGCTTCGAGTCATGTGGGTCGACCAATTGGTCTAGGATAGTCCACAGAAATGTCCAAGCTAGGCCATTTTAGGGCGTTTCACTTAAACCTATGGGCTGTGTTAGTCCAATCACGGGTTTAGTCACACCGAGTCCAGTTTAGAATCGAGCTATGACAGCTTGAGTTATGTCGTCTTGTCGAGTCTAAAATGAATCGAGGTCTAAATCCAACCGTGAGTCGAACCTTTTGGTTAGTCGGTCATGAGTCGAGTCTTTGTTTGAGTCAAGTTGGTGTCGTGTCCTTAAGTGTGCAGGGGCTCTTACTTTTAAATATTGACTCGGTTCGGGGTTTTCTTGTAGAAAGGCCGCCAAAAACCCGACGTCAAGCAATGGAAGATGCTGTTAACAAACTCACTGAGGCCGTGAACCTCATGATGACCAGAATGGATGCAATCGAATCTAAGCTGGGTGAAGATTCCTCTTCATTTACCTCACCCCTAACAGATCTGGAGAAACGGTTCAAGTTCATTGAGGACCGTCTAAAACTCTCCCAGGGGAAGAACATCCATTACGAAAATGCTAGGGCCTATGCCCCAATTTAGGATAAGTTGCCCATGAACATGGTACTCACTGATATCCTAAAGTTTAAGGGCACAGAAGATCCAGTCCACCATGTTAAGGCCTATAAGGGGTACTTAGCACTGAAGGGAGTGCCTGCTGACATGCTCTCTGAAATTTTCGCTCAATCCCTGGATGAACATCCGAAGGCGTGGTTCTACAATCTAGACCTTAAGAACTTCCTTACTTTCGAAGATATCACGGTGGAGTTTTGTAAGCACTATGCTGATAATGTCGAGATTCAGACCAATATAAGGACGTTAGAGGTTATGACCCAGAAAGATAAAGAAGGCTTTACTGAATTCCTTGCAAGATGGCGCGCTGAAAGCGTGAAGTTAGCCAAGAAGCCTGACGAAGTTGAAATGGTAGATAAGTTCGTAAAGAATCTACGACCTATTTACCGCAATGCTCTGAAATACCAGAATTTTGGCTCTTTCAAAGAATTGATAAGAATCGGGATAAAGGTAGAAGATGATGTCATAAGGGCAGAGGCTGAAAAGCCAAAAGGATACCAAGGGGCCTCGTCATCTAAGACAAAAGCCCCAGCAACGACCCATATTGATGAAGCCATCAATCTCTTAGAAGGGCAATCGAAGAAGTCGCAGCGCCAAACACCTAAGGCATTCACCGATATCGGATGCGCTTATACATACGCTCTCCAAAGGCTCATAGCCCAAGGAAAGCTGAAGCCTATTGGTCCAACTCCGGACCCTCCCGCTGATCAACAAGGTAAATGGTATAAACCAAATGCCTACTGTGCCTTTCATCAAGGAAAAGGCCATGATAGTGAAAGGTGCTATCGACTGAAGCACGAAATCCAAGACATGATTGAGAATGGAACACTCCCGATCCCAACTGTTAAACCCAATAACATCACCAATCCATTTGGCGATCACGCCAACTTTGTTTCTGTCGAAGACTATGTCGATTATTCCCATCTTATCCGCCCATGTCACTTGAAAGGGGTGTTTATCGGGGAAATATTTGTGGATTGCTTTGAATTATTGCCAAACCCGAAGAATGAAATTCAAATCGGGAGTCTCGCTCTAGAATGTACTCCTCTCGTTAACGAAGTTAATAAAAGACAATTCGATTCACCAACCTTCACCATTGGCGTAGATCCTCAGAGGACTACCTCGGGATGGAGGCCGACCATCAAAAGGATCAAGGACAAGAGCCGAGCATCTAAGCTGACAGCTGAACAAGAGAAAGCTCAAGACCAGATTTGAAAATTATGAGTCGGGATCTATTTTCTTATCTTAGTCGAGTCGAGTCTAGGTTTTTCTTTTCTTGAAATTGAGTCGTTTGTTCCACGATGACCTAGGGTGTGTCCTAGGAATCGTTCCTTCGAGTCTGTTAAGCATGTGTCAGTCCAATAAAAGTTGCAATTTGTTTCCAAATATGTCTTGTTTCCAATCCTCCATCATTCCGAAACATGATAAAACGCACAACACACTCAAAGGCATCTCTGGGGTGTAAATATGTCTCGTTTAAAAATGTAAGGTACACTAGGATCCTGTGTTTGATTCCTTTACCTATTCCATGTCTGGCGGTAGAAAACCTCCATCAAAACCAATGCTTAACACAAGCCTTTAGATGATTCTATGATGAACCCGGACTAGCTCCTGGTTTCCCTATCGATGATGGAAGGCAAGCCCATCCCCACAAAATCATCCCATCTCGAAGAGAGAAGATATCAACCCGTTCTAACAAGGAATTGTTAATTCTAACCCAATTTAGTTGGCGAAGCCCAGTTTTTAAGGTGTATCCATTTGTGACTAAGGGAATGAATAGAAGACCATTTTCAAGAAGAGAAGAAAAAAAAAGATGAAAAAGAATGAAAAGATGAGAAAAAAAAGGGACGAAAAAAAAAGCAAAAGAAAAAAATGAAAAATGAAAAAAAAAGAGAAGAGGTGAAAAAGAAGAAGAAAAAGGGAAAGAAAAAAAAAGAAAAGAAGAATAAAAGAAAAGAAAAAAAGAAAAAGAAATGTCAAAATGTTGATCGAAGTTCAAAGGCGAAGCCAAAATGGTCAGGTAATGCCATCAGCAGTCATCCATACCTTTAAGTCCTTCCCGTGGCATTTACGAGGGAATAGTTAGGGATTCTGAGAATCAGTCTGCTTGTGTTAGTACACCCAAGCTTTTAGGATCCAGACATGAAAATTTGAACCCACATCGATTCCCAACCCATTTGTACTCGGGTCTCATCAAACCTGAGACACCATTTCCAACAACGTTATAAGCCATAGCCCTTGGCCTTAGCATCACAAAACGAACCTTCAGAATGATGGTTTACCTTGCGAACCTATTTTTACCAAGCTCCACATCCCAAAGAACCACAACCTTTTGTTACCAACCCTAGACACGGGATTTAACAGTACCTTACAGGCTAGAATGGGATACGATATGATACCTTAGGTGAAACCTTTGAGTGTGTACACACAATCAAAATGCCATGTTTATGCACCTTGATCGAACTACGTCGGATTTGATTTCGCTCCACGCGAATACGTAGGCAGTCCTTCAGAATAAGGGATTCAATCCACTCATCAACCAAGTTGTCATCTTGCCGGTTTCTTACGGGTCTTAACCAAGTCCAAATGAAGCCACCTTTGTTTGAGTCGGTCTTAGCCCTCGATGTAGGCTAAGATAAGGATATAGGTTCAGATGAGTAGTGTCAGGTCTTGGAATGAGCTTTATCTAACGGTGTAGGCAAAGATGCTCAGTCAGATAGGTGTGGTTTTTTTTTTGTTGGGAACAGAAAATATGAAAAACCCGCTGAAAAGAATGAAGGCGTGGAAGAAAAATAGTAAAAGCACGCTGAAAAGAAAGAAGGCGGTGGCAAGAAATAATGAAAACTCACTGAAAAGAAAGGAGGCGAGGAGAAGAGTGACAGAATGTTCCCAACAAGAGTGATATGTGATGTCTAAGTGTTCTCATAAAATCAGTCTGTGTTTAGTGTCTGGGCGAAGCCAACGTTGTTGCTCTGTGAGTTTAATCCACCTTGTCAATGCCAAGTGATCTTGATTCCCATGTGCCCTCGGGAGCACGCCCATGCCATACGATATCTCCGTCCTAATTCCGACGACCTTGTGATTCCCATTTGCCATCTTTTGGTGCGCCGGATTGGCCAATTTACGTTTCTACCCCCAACAAGTCAATAATCGAATTAAAACCCGGGCACACTTACGGTTTTATTTTCCTTTTTTGTTTTACGGTAGCGGGCTACGCCCATGTTGTTTACGGGTCATACAGAATGTCTGAGTCGCATTTCATGCTCACCCATCAAGGTTCGATTTCAAAAAATTTCAAAATTTCAAAATTCCAAAAACTTTTTGCGAATTGTGGATAGATGATCCAAGTAGTGGAATCTTTGTGGGTCGATGATCCAATCCTTCGAAATTCAAAAATTCAAAATTCAATTTTTGAAGGGCCGATGGCCCAATATTCTAAATTATGACAAATTCGAAATTCGGGTCGATGACCCAATTATTCAAAATCTTCAAATTCAATTTTCGGGTCGATGACCCAATCTTTTGAATGATTCAATTTCAAGATTGATGATCCAAATGTGCTTAAGTGATGATTATTGCTCGTACATTTTCTATGTTTCAAATATAGCAGGATATGCTTCAACTGGGGGCTCTAAAGTCTTCGACTTTAGAGCCATCACAAACTGGGGGCTCTGAAGCCGTTGGCTTCAGAGACCATTATCAAGATGTAAAGGATGGCATCCGCCAAGAATTCAATTCAATACAAGAGTATGAAATGGAAGGATTCCTAAGCTGAAAGCAAATGATGAAAGCGGCGGCAACCTCCTTGGAAAGTCCCGTCCCATTCGGACAAATGCCAGCAGATGATAAATTTTGGGCAAATGTCAGCAGATGACGAATTTTGGACAAACTCCAGCAGATGATAAACTTTGGGCAAGTGTCAGCAGTTGCCGAACTACGACGCGGGTTTGATTCCGTTAGAAACGGATACGTAGGCGCCTAAGGATAAGGCTCAATCCACCATATATGCAATTTTATGGGTCGACGACCAACGATGATAATTCGACGCAACAGAAGCAAGAGTTAATCCCCGACGAAGTTTCAGGTATGATCTCTTCTTATGGCTGGCGAGCTTATATACGCAAGTCTAATAGACTATAAACGACCCGCAGAATCCTCAGGTCGAGAGGGACCTGGGGTATATGATACGTGCCTAATGTATAGTCTTTTTAGCCTATTTCAGCACGTATTTCTATGCATTTCTATACTGTTTTAATGGTATTTTGCCCCGAATTGGCTACTTTGGTGTATTTTGTCCTTTTTGTAGGAATGATCGCGTAAGTAGTGGAACCATACTCCTTTTCGTCCTTTTTGCATGCATTTAGAGGAGACGGGATTGTCCCAGAGTAAGATACTGCATTTGGAAGCGTCGTGGCACGCATTACGAGGCACTTAGACGCAGACGTGAGCTGAAATGAAGTCTAGTCACTCGATCGAGCTGTTTTCCACTCGATCGAGTGGTTTCTACACCCCCAGTTGGTCGATCGAGTGATTTCATTACTCGATCCTTATGCTGCAGAAGATGTTGTTGCTCGATCGAGTAGCTTTTCACTCGATCGAGCTGTGTTGGCTGAGAGTTGGTCGATCGAGTGGTTTTAAACCACTCGATCGAGTGGTTTTTATGGGTTTGGGCTTTAGTTAGCCCGCGTGATGTTTTATTTCGCAATAACTTGTTTTGTTTGCTATTTAAGCACGCATTACTAGGTTAATTAGGATTATCTATCATATTATCAAACTCTCTACTGTAACTTTAGTACGGTGCTTTGCTTTTCCCTACTGTTACTTTACTTTGGGTTATTATTGCTCGGATTCAGTTGTCCTTTACGCCGGATTCGCACTGATTGTAATCCTTTCTCTCCCTTATTTAATAATAATCATTTGTTGCTTTAATTTCTCAATTGTGTTCTTATTTCCCTTTGCCCTAATTTTCATTATTGCGTTTTATAGTTTATTCATTATGTTTTCTGCTGGAAATTTGTCTGCTGTTAGTTTAATCACCGATATGAGTAGCTAAACTCCCTTCATGTTGGGATTAGGGAATCTACGGTAGAAAGATGACGATTTAGTAGATGAATTAGACGAATTAATCACGAGACTCTGTCACTATAGCAATTTAACTGTAATTCCCGACCTAGTTGAGTGCACGCTTCTATGTCAACCATTAAATCAAGGCTAAAATTAATCCTGGATCGAAAGATTGGACTAAATAGGCCTGCTATAAACAGTAGACTACCCTAATGAGGACGAAAGTTAAGTTAGTGGTATTTTAGGATAGAAAGTGGACCGAAAGGACCTTTTAACATCCGTCTCACATTAGTTCGTCTGAATCATTTACAGCTGAGTTATTTGACTACCGTAGTGAACCGAAATCCCGACATGTCCCTCTCTTCTTCATAGTTTAATCGTATTTTATTGCCTTTACTGCTCTTTATTTTATTTCTCCTCCTTTCAAACTTCGTAGTTTAGAACCAATTTTAAACAAACCCCCAATTGTTACCATAGGATTAGAAATAGACAGCTATAATTACATTACCTCCCTGTGGATTCGATACTCGACTGCCTCTGCTACATTTTAATTGAGACCGTTAGGTTTTATCTTTGATAGGGTTGTGATAGCCGTGTCAAATTTTGGCGCCGTTGCCGGGGAGGCAATTGTTCAATTTATTAGTTGCTTTATTTTTAGTCCTTACCAGTCTAAGGGACACCCGTTCCTTAGACTATTCTTATTTTCTGTTGTAGTTTCTTCTTATGCGCAGGTCGCAGGGTGGTCCACTACTACCATTCGATCCTTAGATTGAAAGATCTTTGCACGTAAAGAGGAGATTATTTCAAGACCAACAGTCAGAGGAAGAACCTAGTTCTCGTTCTAACTTTTACGAGAATGAACTGTTCGAGGATAATCCACCTTCTTCTCCAGTCTCACACTCATCAGTTGAAACCGTTATTTTTCCAGACTTTCCCGAAATGGCCGAAGAAGCGACCATTGCCAGTCATTCTGAACCCACAGCTGAGGATCTTTACAAGGGGTTCGAGCTACCAGGGGAAGCCAGGAAATTCGAGCCGAAACCTTCTTACCTTAATATGGTTGAGAAGAATCAGTTCGGTGGGGCTGCAAACAAGGATGCAGCGAAGCACATGAAGACTTTTATTGATTATTGTTGCTCCATACCCCCACCTGTTGGCATGACAGCGGATCAGATAAAATAAACCATGTTCATCTTCTCACTCCGCGATGCTGCGAGGGAGTGGTATAGGGATTTGGACCGAGCTGCTCACGGTATAACTGACTGGAATTCACTGGCTTTAGCGTTCTATAAGAAGTACTTTTCTGCATCGAGGACTATTGCCATTAGAGCTCAGATAACGAGCTTCAAACAAGGGCCCGACGAGAACTTTCACGAGGCATGGGTTCCATTTAAGAAGCTAGTGCGTACCATACCGCACCATGGTTTCGAAAAATGGAGCTTATGCAATCATTTCTATAATGGTCTGTACGACGATCAGAGGGCTATTTTGGATGTCATGCGCCAATGGCCGATTTGTTTGAAAACTTGGGAGCAACCAAGGGGTGGAAGATCATAGATGATTTAGCCATCCATAAGGCTGAATATGGGAACTCGAGAGGAAATCAAGGAAGAGCTGCTGAATCTTCTTCTGTCGCTGCGCTTGAAGCTCTTAATGCAAGGTTTGACAAGTCTGAGCTAGGAGGAGCTTCCAAGGGAGGGATGTATCAGGTTAATGCTATGACAGACGGTCCTTTCGTCTGTAGAAGATGTGGAGGAGAGGGGCATGTCTCAGATCATTGTCCCAGTCCTTTTGAGCAATGCGCTGCCTTCCAACACTACAGGCAGAACAACAGTTACTACGAGCCGAATGTCCACCCCAATTTGAGGTGGAGTAGTCAGAATGTACTCAATCCCACTGCCCCTCCGCATCAGCCGTATATTCCTCCACACAAGAATCAACAGGGCTATCAGAAGCCTCCTTCTTTCAACCCTCCTAACCAAGGTGCATCATCTTCTAGTGGGGTGAGTGAAATGGGTGAGCTTAAGTCCATGATGCAAGCCATATCGAAGCAATTGCAGCTGAATGATCAACAAAATCAACAAAGAAAAAACGCGCGTCATTTAAGGCACTTGAGACTCAAGTTGCCCAACTTGCCGCAAATCAATCCTCGAGAAAGCCGGGTCAATTACCGACTCAAAATGAGAAGAACCCACATGAGACGGTAAACCCGATAGAATTGAGAAGCGGTCTTTCTTATGAGGGACCGTAAGTGAAGAAATCGGACCCTAGGAAGCCATTGCGATAGTGAGCGATGTCTTGTCGAGAAAAAAAGGGCTCACGACAAAGGAACTACTCGATCGACTGAAGACTGGTGTTCGATCGAGTAGAATTGAGGAAGATAGTGGTCGATCGAGTGATTTTTCCACTCGATCGAGTGGACAGGAGGAACAAACTGGTCGATCGAGTAGGATTCCTATTCGATCGAGTGAAGCAGATAATGAGATTGGTCGATCGAGTAGAAACTTTGCTCGATCGATCTTTGTTGAAGAAGAAACCGCTCGATCGATCAAGAAGTTGATCGATCGAGTGGTATTGATGACGGGAAGCTTATACGAGAGCCTGCTAGTGCTCGTTTAAGCGAGAAATCACAGGAAAGACCTCGTTCGAGAGGTAAGAAGCGCCCAAAGGATACAGAACTTGCTCCGGAAGACACTTTAGAAGAGAGAAACAAGGGACTCGAGATACCAATCACGGTTCCCTTCCCGAGGCGGCTGCAGAATACCAAAGTTAATCAACAGTTTGGCAAATTTGTCGAACTTTTGAAGAGCTTGGAAGTCTCCGTGCCGTTCACTGAATTGCTGACTAAGGTTCCCTCTTATTTAAAGTTTATGAAAGAAATTTTAGCACGTAAGAGGACTATTAATGACAGTGAGACCGTAGCTTTGACTGAGGTGGGGTCAGCCCTATTTCAAAATTAGCTACCTCCTAAGCAATCAGACCCGGGTAGTTTTTCGATCCCTTGTCACATCGGTATGCATTTGATTGATAACGCGCTATGCGATTTAGGCGCTAGCGTAAGTGTTTTACCTTTGTCTCTAGCCAAGAGACTTGGTTTAACAAAGCTGAGTTGCACCAATATGACTGTCCAGATGGCCGACCGTAGTTTATCACGGCCATTAGGTATAGTAGAAGACGTACCTGTTCAGATCGGGAAGTTCTTTGTTCCCGTTGATTTTGTTGTCTTAGACATCCCCGAAGATGTGCACACCCCTATCATTTTAGGGAGACCATTTTTGTCTCACGCCTGCGGTAATAGACGTCGGGGGAAGACTTTGACCTTCCGGGTAGGGGATGAGGAGCTGATTTTCATCGGTCCAAGTTCCGAGAGCTCCCATGCAAGCCCAGCCTTGCAATGCTCTTTCTTCTATTAGTCCTATAGTTGACACTCCAGGATGAAAATTTGGAGAATATTCTTTGTTATTGCTAACCCTCCGCCTCATCCGAGAGCAAAAAAGGAGGAAAGTTCGTCATTTTTCCTTCTTTGCAGTGCGGATGAAAGCAAGAAAAGAGTTGTCAAAGGATGTTGTGCAACTGTTGTCAATCAAACTGGAAGCAAGGATGCCAAAGAAGATGACAGAGGAGCAAGGACGAGTAAAGTTCGAACCTACGTGGATTGAAACTACATTCCTCCTACTGTTGCAAATAGTGATTCAAGCTCATGGAAATTAAAGAGGTCGGTCAGTATTGCTGAGGTGACGTCCTCCAGTCAGAAGCCCACGAAGGGGCTACTGAAATTTGATGAGAATTAAACGGGGAAATGCCCCGTGTAACACCTTGTAATAGACATTTTTTGAGTTTCTTTTGAATTTGTTTTATTGCGTTTTAATTAGGACAATTAGTTTAGACAATTTTTAGCATAAACGTAAAGACTATAGACTGTGTTTTTGCGTATTTGTTTTTTTGGGAATTTTTGGATGTGTTTTTATGCAGGTTTGGGGAAGTTTCACGCAATTCGAGGGAGAAAAGACGAAATTCAAGAGCCTACAAGAGGAAAGTCCTCGATCGAGTACTTTTTGTACTCGATCGAGTGAAAATATGGTCGATCGAGTAGTTTATTTACTCGATCGAGAAAGGCCAAAAGAGAACCTGGTCGATCGAGTAGATGTTTATCGATCGAGCAACAGGGACATCAAAAATCCCTTGATCGAGTAGTTTATTTACTCGATCGAGTGGAAATGAAAAGGACACGGGAGTTTTTCTAACCTTAAACTCTTATTTTGTTTTTCTAATTCATTTCATCCTCTAATTTCGTCTAACCCCTTCCCCGTTTGCGATTAATTTCTTCCCCAAATCCACTTTTTCTTGCCCAAATCACCAAATCCGCCACCTACAATTCCTTCCTTGCTAATTAATCTTCAAAAGCCCCTTGATTTTCCCTCTATTTGTGCCCGTTTTCTCGGTGTTTAAAGGGTCTTAGGGTTTGCGGTTTTAAAGCTCGATAAATCGCCTTCATTGCTTGTTTATTTGAAGATTAATTGCTTATCGTAGGTCCTTTATCATCAAGTAAGTGTTTCCTCCTTCCTCTTGCTTTTTAATCTCAATTATTTTGATCTTTTTAAGGAGAAATTGAATTAGGGTTTTGGAAATCCCCTTTTAGTCGAAATTTTCGACTTGATTATGTTGTATGCCCTTAATTAGCTTGCTTGATGATCATGATCATATTTCCTCGCTGCTTAATACATGTTAATTCGAATTTCACATGATCTTTGTGATATGAGTTCGGGATAGTCGAATTTTTCGATTTGTCACTTTGCTTTTTGTTTGTTGAATTCTATCTAGCTAGCATCTTGTTGCGGTTTTTACTCCCGATTGTTAATCGAAATCGCACTCCCATGTATGCTTAGCCATGCTTCACGAGCCTTTGCAAAGAAACAAATGATTAGAGCGATTTATGTCGAAAATTTCGATTTTCGGACGGTCTTTATCTTTGGCATGACCTATCTCATATTAATTGTTTCTTACATGCCACCGTTGCTCCTTGTTTTCCGTCCCCTATCGCCCTTGCATGTTGTAATTCGAAAATTTTGAGGAATTGTTAGGTTTTGTCTGCTGTAAGTCGAATTTTCGACTGATAGGGCCTTTGTGTGCTGTCACATGTTGGTTAACGTGTTGTTTTAACCACGGTTAGCAGCCGTTTTTCTTATCATGCCCTTTATCATTTTGCAGGATGGATACTAGTTCTTTACCTTCTACTAGTACCACCTCCAGTCCGTCCTTGAGCGAGTCGGTGGCCCCTGCTTTGCCACTAGCTCCGCCTTAGTCACCACCGCGCAGCTTCGACTCTCAAGTTTCTACCCCCGCCAGGCCTTTCTCTATCTTTGGGTCGAGGAGCCACGCCTCGATTCCCGCAACCTTGGTATCTTGCCACCTAGGCCGAGTCGACCCGCTAGCCGATTAGCCATTACTTCCGGCCCTTCTGGGCTGTTGTTCTGAGAGACCGCTCTCACCCCTCTACCAGGGATGCCCACGGTACGTTTTGCTTCCACGGATCACCGGACTCGGTTATCCGCTTTGCTTCGTTGTCCCCTCTCCTCCACCCGTTTCATTGCACGGACTGACCTAGAGACCTTAGGAATCTATGAGGAGGTCTGTAGCTTGTTGAACGGGACGGGTATGTCGGGTCTGATTAACATGCAGGAAGCTGCTATTCATATCCCTACATACGAGTTTTTCAGCTCCTACTCTTTTGACACCGACTCTTACGATGCCAACCACTCTAGTCCTTGCATTCACTTCCGACTCCGCAATGAGTCGCACCATTGGACTTTGGCCAGGTTTGGGGAGGTTCTTGGCCTCGTTAGTGATGGCCCATCGACCCACCTCGGGATCTCCTTCAGCCGCTTTGGGCTGCACTTTCTCACACTCCTTACCCCACGCGGAAGGGAGCTCACGTTCACTTACCTGCTCCCCGTTACTTCTTGCGACTGATAGGAGAGACCATCTTTGGGCGACCTGAGCCCAATAACGTGACCAACACTGAGCTAGCGATTCTCGCGGGGTACCTTAACATTGACCATGGTACCCCGTTTGTTCTAAACATTGCTTACTTGGTAGCTCGGCATTGAAACGGAATTGGGACGAAGGTCAAGACCTCTGTTGTCTGCGGCGAGTTAGTGACTAGGATTGCCCGCCATCTTTACCCCACCGAGCCTGGACTTACTGCGCCTCAAAAGCAGGCTTACCTTGACTTGGCTGCCATGGTTGACTTCGCCTGGTTCCCAAGGAAGAAGGGCGCGAGGACGTGGAAGATTTGTGGTTCCACGTCTGTTACCTTGCCGTGCCCTACCCTTCCTCCACTTTTACACTCCCCGATTCTGCTGCCGAGGGAGCGAGGCCACCTCCACCCACTTACCACCTTACCTTCACCCCTACTTCTTCTTCTAGGAAGAGGAAGCGGAGGCGGAGAGTCATCTAGCCCTCGGTTCGGACTCGGCTCGGATCGGACCCACACAGACTCCCACGTCTACGCCTCCACTTACCCCTCCTCCTTCTGGTTCGGCCTTGCCGGCCAATTTTGTTTGCCCTCCTGTTTTAGGGGCGCCCGAGGTCATGGACCAAGGGCGTCGTGATGCCTTGCTTCTGGATATGTGCAGGTACCTTACTGAGATGAGACGGGATATGGCCTTGGCTGTATTCCCGCTCTACGAGTTCCATATCCGAGCACGGCGACCGATTCCAGCAGGGTGGCCACATCCCTCCTTCTACCGATACCCAGAGGGTGGGTACCCTCCACTCCCTTCTGACTCAGAGGACGAGGCGGAGGAGACACCGTGCACGAGAGGTGCGGTTGCGGGGGCGAGCGGGGACGGCTGCCTGCAAGAGAGGCGAGGGATCCCCGTTTACACCAGTGCGAGAGGATGTGGCTGGAGATGACGATTAGAGTTTCCCTAGTTTGTTCTTTGGTTTGGGAAACCGTTTTGTTGAGTTGGAGTGCCAGGACGACGACGAGTAGCTACTGGTCTACTCACTTCCCCAGTTTTCTGGCTGGTTTGGGGAAGTTCGTTTTTGTATGTATCTCTTACTCTTTTTATATTGTCTCCTTCATTTTGTTATTTTTATTTTGTTGGTTGTATATTCTCGTTCCCCATATTTCTGCTGGTGTATGCTCGAGGACAACGAGGGCGTTGTCCGTTTTGGTTTGGGGAGGGTATTTCATCCTTTTGAGTCTGCATCTGCATTTGTTTTGCATTCACGTTTAATTTTTCAGCTTGCATTGTTGTTTATTTTCAATAAAAAATAAAAAAAAATCCAAAAAAAATTAGAAAATTTCAAAAATTCAAAAACATTTCACTTTATTTTTGCATATAGGTTGAGTCGGAACGGTAGATTCCCGTGATGAAATTGCACTATAACTTGTCATTTTACTTGAGCCTTGCACTTTTATTGATAGTTATTAGCCTTGTCATACGCATAGTCTACGAATTTCTGTTCAAATATAAGCTGACTGTTTAGACTTGACCTATAGATTGCCAAACTACTTAAAAATTCTGAGTTTTTAGAGCCATAACTGGTGCCATTCATGACCAGTTCATTAGGAATTTTGAGAGTAGTACTCCTTGCATAGCATGTTCGTCTATTTTACACATTTATGACATTCAATTTCTCGTCAAATGCACATATTCGGGTTTGTGGTTGGTGTCACATGCAGGGGAGGTCTTGCAAATTCCCCTTTCTTTATATCTTTCACCCATTTAGCTCCACATTAGCCAAAACTTGCCTTTTTGACTCATTAGCTATATTCCAAACTAAGCCTGCCTAGTCAAGCTAGTTAGTATGTTCTTTTGTGGTATGTTTTCCATTGCAGTTTGGTCCGTAATTCTTGTTTGGAGTTGGTGTTTGTATTAAGGAAGGAGGAAAGAAAAAAAAGTATTGAAAAAAAAAAGAGAAAGAAAACGTGAAAGAAAGAAAAAGAAAAAAAAATGATGAAAAACAAAAAAAAAAAAAAAAAAAAAAAAAAAAAAAAAGAGCTGGAACGAAAAAAAAGAAAGAAAGAAAGAAAAAAATTGTGAAAACAGTTGTGCCCTCTTGTCAGAGTTGAGAAGATGTTTGAAGACGTACAATCGAAGAGGGTTGTTTGTTTCAGTCAGTTGTTTCAGACGGTGCTTTTAAAGAGGAAGTTTGTGACCGTCTGACTCCTCCGTTCTATCCCATATTTTTTGAGGAGATTGTGCTTTGAGTCTAGTGAGTTTTGTGCCAAGTGAAGGGCACTTGTACTTAGTTTTTCAGTCAGTTGAGATCCGGATGGTTTCATTATGGTCTTGTTAGGAACTAGCTTGACGCTTTTACCTCCACTTTTCCATAACTTGTTTTGCCTTTTCTCACCTGAACCTCACTATTCCCATATTATTTGCAAACCCTCGGCTGTGACGGACATTATTGGTTGGAGTGTGTGCATTAGTACTTGAATTGTCTTTCATTTTTGTTGCATGCATGCTATGTAGGTCGCAGTTAGGTGAGTGACTGTCTTTTCTTCTCTCTTTTACATATAATATTCACCCTTTGCTTCATGAGAGAAGAGTGACCACGTGAGAGTCCAGTTTTGTCGGTCTTGCAAGGTCGATAGGTCAGCTTTATTTCTGAACAGCTTATGATTCGTTTGTGTATTGACTGCTTGACTTTAACTGTTGATTTTTGTTGCATTAAATTGGTTCAAGTAGACAAGTTAAGCTAGCTCTGAGTTATCATTTCCGTTCCATTAGTTTAGTTTTGAGTTTACTCGAGGGCGAGTAAAGGTTTGGTTTGGGGAGATTTGATACGTGCCTAATGTATAGTCTTTTTAGCCTATTTCAGCACGTATTTCTATGCATTTCTATACTGTTTTTTTGGTATTTTGCCCCGAATTGGCTACTTTGGTGTATTTTGTCCTTTTTGTAGGAATGATCGCGAAAGTAGTGGAACCATACTCCTTTTCGTCCTTTTTGCATGCATTTAGAGGAGACGGGATTGTCCCAGAGTAAGATACTGCATTTGGAAGCATCGTGGCATGCATTACGAGGCACTTAGACGCAGACGTGAGCTGAAATGAAGTCTAGTCACTCGATCGAGCTGTTTTCCACTCGATCGAGTGGTTTCTACACCCCCAGTTGGTCGATCGAGTGATTTCATTACTCGATCCTTATGCTGCAGAAGATGCTGTTGCTCGATCGAGTAGCTTTTCACTCGATCGAGCTGTTTTGGCTGAGAGTTGGTCGATCGAGTGGTTTTAAACCACTCGATCGAGTGGTTTTTATGGGTTTGGGCTTTAATTAGCCCGCGTGATGTTTTATTTCGCAATAACTTGTTTTGTTTGCTATTTGAGCACGCATTACTAGGTTAATTAGGATTATCTATCATATTATCAAACTCTCTACTGTAACTTTAGTACGGTGCTTTGCTTTTCCCTACTGTTACTTTACTTTGGGTTATTATTGCTCGGATTCAGTTGTCCTTTACGCCGGATTCGCACTGATTGTAATCCTTTCTCTCCCTTATTTAATAATAATCATTTGTTGCTTTAATTTCTCAATTGTGTTCTTATTTCCCTTTGCCCTAATTTTCATTATTGCGATTTATAGTTTATTCATTATGTTTTCTCATTGAAATTTGTCTCATTGCATAGTTTAATCACCGATATGAGTAGCTAAACTCCCTTCATGTTGGGATTAGGGAATCTACGGTAGAAAGATGACGATTTAGTAGATGAATTAGACGAATTAATCACGAGACTCTCACTATAGCAATTTCACTGTAATTCCCGACCTAGTTGAGTGCACGCTTCTATGTCAACCATTAAATCGGCTAAAATTAATCCTGGATCGAAAGATTGGACTAAATAGGCCTGCTATAAACAAGAGACTACCCTAATGAGGACGAAAGTTAAGTTAGTGGTATTTTAGGATAGAAAGTGGACCGAAAGGACCTTTTAACATCCGTCTCACATTAGTTAAATGCAATCATTTACAATTGAGTTATTTGACTACCGTAGTGAACCGAAATCCCGACATGTCCCTCTCTTCTTCATAGTTTAATCGTATTTTATTGCCTTTACTGCTCTTTATTTTATTTCTCCTCCTTTCAAACTTCGTAGTTTAGAACCAATTTTAAACAAACCCCCAATTGTTACCATAGGATTAGAAATAGACAGCTATAATTACATTACCTCCCTGTGGATTCGATACTCGACTGCCTCGGCTACATTTTAATTGAGACCGTTAGGTTTTATCTTTGATAGGGTTGCGATAGCCGTGTCAGTATACTTTGACTTTCGCCTTGTCCAAGCCTCAGTCAAAGTGGGGGCTCTGTAGATACTCGTATCCGTCGATATTGGAATTTATAGAGAACCCGACAAACACCCCAACCCGCGTTAGCCCTTCCCCTCTTTTCCAACCCGTTTTGTGTGCTTCAAAGCTTGACCCAAACCCGCCACAACCAACCCAATTCCTGCCCCTCATTACCTACAAACAACCCATCACTAAACCAACCACGAAACCCATCCAATTCCCGTCCCAAACACCCAATAAACAGCCCGCAAATAACAAGCAGCCCCCCCTGTTTTGCGTGCTCAAACCCGAGCCCAAAACCCGCTCCAAACACCACTTAATCCCGTGCCCATTAACCCTACACCATACCCTAGTATCCTACCCATATTACCTTAGCTTAACCACCAAGCAAACCCCCCATACAAACCCTAAAAACCCCACGAATAGCTGATGGGCAGCAGCTATGCGAAACAGGCCCGATTGCTTGTTGCCCTACTTCTACCCTTCGGAACTCCCTATAAATACCCCCCCCCCCTTCACCATACATTCATTCCTCGAAGTTCTCCATACATACTACCGTGACTCACAAGCATTAAACTCCAGAAACAAACCCTAATTGCCTCTCAAAACTCTCGACAAAACCGAGACATCCAAACTGAAACAGTTTGTGTCTCTCTCGAAATACAATTCGTTTCCCCTTCAAATTTCCATTAAAATTCGAGTTTCTTGTTCCTAATTAACCACATAACATCCATCTACATCTTAGACAAAGATTCACGAGCCAAATTGACCTTGAGAGCACACGAATCCCCTCGAAAAATAGAGTGTCATACACTCTGTTTTCGCGGCTTTTCCTGTCTGTCCAGTTCTGTTTGTGCTCATTTTTCGTGCCCAATAACTCAGAAAAAGCGGGGTTTGTTTTAAGATCTTTATTCTACTCTCTTTTTAGTTTTCAAAACATCTTTTTAATCTAATTTTCACCGTGAAACGAGTGAGAAATTGCAGTTTGAAAGTTGCTGTCCAGATTTACAAAAAACGTGTTGTTTGCTTTGTTCCTTCGTCGACGACGGCCTCTCGAGATAGAATCTACCATCGATTACGACCCAAGACGGTGTCAACGATACATGTAGGTTTAGGGTGCATCAAATCCTCCTCTTCTCCTTTTTATTTCATTCTTTTATGCTTGTTTTTTATTGTTTGTTTTACATTGTTTATCGTTTTGTTTATCGTTTGACATCGTTAACTATGAAACTAGTTTAGTCCGAGTATGAGTTAAAGTAACACCACGAACACCCGCGTTGACTTGAGATGGGAAAGAAATCCGCCACATCGGTCGGTCGTATCCCCCATCTCATTTACATATCCTCGTGTTCAAGGTAGGGCATTAATAAAATGAATCCTAACTTCGTTCCTCGCTTTTGACCCCTTGCTTGTTTCGTTCAATTCGACCTACCCTAGGACCCTTCGCATGTTAGTTCGACCTCTGATTGTTAACATATGACTTAATTAGACGACTTTAGATCGATTAAATAACCTAATTAGACACGTTAGGTGGCATCGACATAGCTTTAAAAATCGATTAACAATTCTATAACCTAATTGAATGCATCTCTCTTTTCACTTGATTTCTCGCTAGTATAAGAGTGCGTGATTAGCACCTTCTTATTAACACTCGATGAGTTTAACTTAATTAGCGAACTTGACCTAATTTGACCCTTTAGGCAGTGTAGAACACTCGGTTTTAGGCGAAGCCTTCTGACCTCTTTTGTCATCGATTTCTAATGTATTTTCCATATCGCTTTGCAAATCTATCTAACCTAATGACCTAACCTAGGAACTAGGGTGGCCGTGTCTGGGGCCGTGTGCTTGGCCGTGCCTTTTGTTATTCTCGCTTCATCTTTACATCGTTTATTCATCGTTGTTTTGTATTTTGTAATTACCTTTTGCTTATCGAGTCGTCTCTTGTAATTCACTTGTAATTAGTTTTATTTTATCGAGTCAAAACCTCTTCAAAAACCTTAGTCTCATTTGGTTAGACGGTTGTGCTCCAATTCATGTAAGAGCGTAGTAAATCGCATGTTGTTTAAAGCGACATGGCCTGATTTATGCTAATGCATGCTTTGGTGTGTGACCCAATGTCTAATTCGATAAGATTAAGCGAAAGCACGCATTACGAGGAGTGACCCAAGGCCGTGAGTCATGTAGACCGTGGGCCACCCCTTTGTGCACGTTTTCCTAGGCCGAATGGCCATGTGTCGTGTATGGTGTCGTATATAGCAATTGTATTTAGATCGAGTTGTATCTCTAAATTCTCGTTGTGTCGGCATGAAATGCCTGGGTTGTAATAGGGTAGATCCCAACGGCTCCCCCATTCCCATCAAGCCTTGTTTGCTTTGTTTTGTATGTTGTTAGATCAATCAACCCACATGCTAAATTACAACTTTGACAAAGTTAGTTTAGTTGCATCTAAATCGACATAGAAACCTCACATGCTAGGGTTTTAAAACGATGTTTGCATATCATATATCGTAGTAGCTACGACCTTGTTTGAAATCCGATACTTGACTTAGTAGAGGCCGTTATTGACGGGCGGGGTTAGGTGTCCTTACGGGCTTCCTAACACGTACCCTCACCCCTTACTCAAGATCTATGGTTTGTGGATCCGTCTAAATACCATTGGATTACGAGAGTCATTCAAATCGAGTGATATAGGGTACAAGTCTTTATCTTTAATCACTCGTAGTCGTTTGGCTTTATGCTTTTCGATGAAAGGTGTAAAGTTGACTTGAACGGTTCCAAAATCCCATAAAACTTGGTGGCGACTCTAATTTGTCTTAATTCGATTCGAAAGAACCTCGAGTCGATTATGCCTAGTGTGGATCCCGAGGACGCAGTTCCCGAGGGCCTTGTCCACACCAAGGCTTGCAGTAAAGCTTGGCGATGTGGGAACGAGCTTGCTACTAATTGCCAGACTGAAAGATCAGCCTTTGTCTTCTGTAATTGCTTGAGCAAATGATCAGTAGAGTCATCTTCGTTATCATTTGGTGTGACAATGTTGGTTGGACCATTTTGAGTAGTGCTTTGATATGGGCGACCCGAACGAGTTAGGTGGTCCACATCTTGGTCTTCGCCATTTTGGACAATTTCTTTGACTAGGGAGTTTTCAATGAGATACTCGTCCTCGTCATCGTCGGCCCAAACTCCATTGATTGTGGCTAGTCTTCTCATTCTCATGATTTCATTTTCTAGTCGTATGATTTGGTCGACTAATTTATCTACCACAGCGACTATTTCTTGCATAGTAGCATTTTGAGAGAAGACTAGTGGCACATGCTCTTTAGGTGTCGCGTTGGGATCACGAGCACTTGTCACCACATTTTCTAATTCCCAAACTTTCTTATCCACACTCCTTGCCCATGTGATGAAGTCGGAAATAGTAGGGGAGATGGTAGAGTAGAAACCTTCATTTTCGATTGCATAGATTTCATTTTCGATTGGAGAAATGAGGTGTGAACAATCTAAGGTAGATCCATCACTTGTGATCACTAGAACTCCAAGAGGATTCTGAGTGTTGTTGGGTTTACCTCCCGGCGGTATTGGCAATCGACCATCTTCAATCATGTCTTGAAGCACATTTTTCAACTTGTAGCACTTTTCTGTGTCATGTCCCTTGCCCCTATGGTATTCACAGTATGAGTTCTCATCCCAGAACTTGGATTTCCTTTCGGGTTCGGGAGTAGGTCCAATGGGTTGGAGTTTGCCTTGCTTCATTAGCCTTTTTAGAGCGTTGGCGTAAGTGTCCCCAAGATTTGTGAATTTCCTTGGTGGGGTAGTTTTCTTGGATGGCTCGAGAAGGTTAACTTCATCTGTCTTGCTAGTAGAGCCGTATGAACGGCTTGTTGAGCCTTGATATCCTCGACCTACTGTTTTGGACAAGAGTCCTTTACGAATGTCATCTTTGATCCTTGTCCCTAGTACGGTTAAGTCCTTGAAACTTTTGATGTTTTGGTATCTCAAATGGTTGGCATAAATGGGTTTGAGATTATCCACGAACTTCTCCACAAGGGTAGCCTCATCCGGACGTTCAACTAGTTGGGTACTAGTCTTCCTCCACCTACTTAGGAAGTCGGTGAATCCTTCTTTGTCATTTTGGGTAAGAACCTCTAGAGTGCGCATGTTAACTTGGATCTCGGCATTATCCGCATATTGTTTAGAAAACTCGATTGCGGCATCTTCCCAAGTAGCGACCTTCTTATGATCTAAGGAGTAGAACCATTGCTTCGGGATGGTGTCAAAATATAAAGGAAAGATCCTTAAGAACATCTCGGGTTTGATGCCTTTGATAGACATATAATCCTTGAAGGCACGGATGTGGTTCAAAGGGTTCTCGTGCCCCTTGAATTTAGGGATATCTGTCATATTGAAGTTGGTTGGCAATTTGGAATTGACGGCTTCATACTTGTGATTGTTCTCCCTATAAATGTCATCCCCCTTAAGGTACATCAATTGCTCCTCTAAGTATTGGAGTCTTTTCTCAGCTACAGTCATCCCCATGAGAGGATTTTCATCCCTGGATTCATTCTCGGAGTCACCTATTACTTCACTTTCATGGGGAGGTAACCTTCCCTCTACGGCATAGATCCGGCCCTCGATGATCTCAAGGCGATCATGGACTTGGTCTTGGGTATCTTGGATACGGGCTAGCGCGGCTAGGATTCGATCATTACCATCTTGAAGTTGGTTGAGGTTTGTTTCGCTGGATCCAGGCATCTTGAAAACTGGATAAGAGATCGATGACGAATCAAAACACGATCGACCATTCTAACACGCTTGCTAAAAGAGGAAATGTTTTGACTCGTGAAGTGGGTGTGTGCCACTTGTGTTGAGTGAGTTTTGAAGAAAGACAAAGATTTTGAAAATGTGTATCCTAGTCAACTATAGTGTAGTTGTAGGAGTGGACTCGAAGTGAGGTTTTGAAATGGGCTTGTGGCCCGAATTTTGACTTGACAAACGGACAGAGTTTCGACTGGATTTTGCGCTAATCAAATGGCCTATTTCAAAATTTTGATTAAGAAAAGGGGTTTTGATTTTTGAAAAATCGTCATGGTTTTGTTTAGAAAATGGTGATCATGTAATGTACAAGCATTTATACAAGCATTATAACGGGATGCTGAGTGCATTTAAGAGGGTTTTGGTTTAAAGGGTGGGTTGCCATACCGAACCATCAAACCCGAAATCTGTGGAGAGGCTCGTACCAAACAAGAGTAAGGCCGATTCCTAGTCCATTTCCTCAAGTAGTGAAGGCCCTTGATACAAACAAGAGTAAGCATCATGGTATGGATGACGTCAATCGCTATCCATCCTTAGGCCCAAATAAGAATTAGGACCGTTTAGACGGGACGATTGGTCGAATGGGTTGGGTTGGGCCTAGGAAGGCCGAATAAAACGGTCTAGGAAGACCGAGTTATGAGAACCGACAATTGTCTTGTACAAACTATTCCCTAACCTTGTTCAAGTTTCACCCTTAGCTACACGTAAGTGTATTTCCCAAATGAGTCGCCAAACCGTGGACAGTGGGGGCCACGGGGCGCTTTGGGAGAGAGGAGAAACAAGCGTTTGCATTTTTGTTGGAGTCGCCACCAATTTTTATGGGAAATTGGAACCGTTCGAATACCTCGTGTCATGTCAAGACACAAAGTAGTGACATGAACACTAAGCAATTGTTACCCTTAGCATTCTATGTCTAGAATGACTCTCGTGGATGCCAATGAACACGGGTGTTCACGGAGATCTGGAGTAAGGGGTGAGGGTACGTATTAGGAAGCTCTTTTGATCGAACACCTAATCCCGCCCGCCTCGATAGCGGCCTCTACTAATGATTAGGGAAGTTATTCGTACTCGATATATCGTCGATTGTATGCATGCAATGCAACATCCAAGTTTTAATCCTAGCATGTGAGAATTAGACTCAGTCGGTGAACAATTAATTTAGCAAACAATTAGGTCGAAGTAGGAATTTAAGGTTCAATTACATGTGAGAACATTCAAATGATACAGGAAATAATGATAAATACAACAAAGGAAAATTACAATAATGAAAATTACAATAATTACATTGGATTAGGCGATTTATGTCGAAAATACCTTTAAAACGGATGTTTTGAGAAAGAAAGAATAAAAGAATAAAATTACAAACAGATCAGAAGGTGATAATACGATTAGTAGTTAATTATACGTGAACTAATTAAACTAAGTCAAGGCAACCACGGAGTTCAGGGACAGAATTCAACCCGGAACAGGCGCAGCAGAGCTGCGTCCTTTGGAATAGGCGCAGCAGACGCTTTGTCTGTTCCTGACCTGAATTCTGGCTGTGAAGCCGGAATCGCGTGTTGTTAATACTCATTGGTGAATTTGACGATGGATTAATTTATTTACTCGGATGGAAGTGATTAGTAGGTCAATTACATGATTAACGAGTCATGAAAGCGATAAAACATGGATGAGACGGAGATAAGGCGGGTTAATTACATGATTAATGATTGATTAGTGACATGGGTGAACAAAATAGGTTAAATATGACAAATTAATAACGAATTAATGATGAACATGCGATGAATGTGACAATAGACAGATTAAAATATATCAAAGACGAATTCCAGAAACTCAATATGAACAAATCGAACTTCTACAACCCGGATTGAATATAATGACAAAAACCCGCAAATATGAGATTATAAGGGATTTAGGTCGGATTTAATGACGAATTAAACGTGTTAACGAATGATAAATAACATACATGAAATTATTAGACTATTATGACGAAGAATTAAAGAAAACAAACGAAACAAATAAAAGTTTGACGAATTTCAGAGGACGAAGCAAGAAGAAAGGAAGCAGGAACTGCGGCAGCCTCACGAAGAGGCGCAGCAGGTACTGCGCTCCTTCGAAGAGGCGCAGCAGTTGCTGCGTCCTTTCTCGACGGTTAGTCTTCTGGAAATCCGTAAAAAAGAGGTTTTAAAGCACGGTTTAGAAATTGGTTTTAAGAGATATTTTCGACATAAACCTTACAATTGTGATACAAAAAGGTAAATACAATAAATAAAAGAGAGATTATACACCCTCAGACTTACATGTTGACGAAACGAGAAGGACTAAGATATCGATTAGTGATGCTCGACGCGAATGCAAAGAAAGTGCCCTCGTAAGAGGAAAACGATTAGACTAATTAAGTTGATTGATGTGGAGTTGGTCAAATTGGTCGGTCATGCAAACGAGGCTGGTACTCAGAAGGATCCGAGCTTACGTGGTCGAAAGATTAAGCACGTAGACGCCAAAAAGTAAGAACAAAAGTCTAGAATGCAAAGGGAGAAGAGAAGGGCGGACACTCGCGTGAGAAATATGAGGAGCGGAGGCTCCTATTTATACTAATCACGTGGAGGAAATAGGGTTTCAGAGACTCTTTGGAAGTGAATCTCGGAAAGATATGAAAAAGATACGAAAATTACGCAGAAAAGGACCTGGGAATAGGCGCAGCAAGCACTGCGTCTCTTGGAAGAGGCGCAGCACCTGCTGCGTCTGTTCCCAAGTGGTTTCCTCCTGCGGAAGAAAGATTTCCGTGTTTGAGTTATGGAAGGACGGAATAATTTGGTTTTTCCTTAATACTTTATATGAATATTAAGGGAAATTGTTTGCCAAAAGATTAAGATTGTGAAATATTTATAAAATATGGAATAGAAATATCCGGAACATTCCAGAACATTCCGACTCGGGATTGAACGCTTATCAGAAAATGGATTCGGTTTTAGGCTCGGACTCCAAATGTACTTTATTTACTGTCAAAACGACCGTATCGGCACGTAGATGACAACTAAGAGGTAGACATTAATGTTTGAGCAATCACTTAACGATAAACTTATGAATTGTCACAAATCGTTCCGCGTACCAAACATGCGGCCCAATCATCACCGGGTGGTTTGCGAGAGGTGCAGAAATGAGGTATCTACACTAATATAGCCATATAGATAGGATACCTCTAGTGTCTTATGTAAATTGACAAGATTGATCATATATTAGTCTCTCATTCAAATATTGAAGACTCGCTCACATTAAAGTGATAAGCGATTGTCTCACACTGAATTGATAGAAGACCGTGCACATTAAATCTAGTAGACGGATTTAATTGATAACAAGAGCTTGTTCTCTGCGCAGCCTGCGCAGCCTACGCAGGACTTTAATCTCGGTTCCTTATCCTTCTAAATCCCGATTTTCCCTTCATTCTTCATACTTTCTTCATCGACAAAACCCCAAAGTTCCCCATCTCATTCACTCTAAATCAAACCAAATCACCTATTATCATCAACAAACCTCCATCTCATCACCAATTTCTTCACCAAATTCATCCTTGCAATCAAAAACACCTTCAAACATCCCATTTTCTGACAAAAATCCCCCAATCTCCCAAGAACCCTAATTTTTCCGGGTTGATTTGAAACTAATTCAAGAGGATTTCTGGGTTACCAAGGGATTTGTATGTAACTTTCCTCTTCATTCAAGCAAGTTTTGGGAATATTCGGGAAGGTATAACAAATTTCTTCACTCTCTTTATTTCCATTGATTTAATTCACTTTACATTGTGTAGTTGAGTTGGATTCTTGCTTGTAATTGTTATTTAGGGATTGTTGGCAATCGTTTTCTGTTAGGGAAGGCAACAATTCAACAAAATTACCTTAACTACACAAGATTATGCTAGTGCACACAAGATGTTTGTTGAATTGCCCCTTAGAAAAAATTTCAGATTTTTGGTTGTTTTAAGTGGTTGTTTTTGCATTTTTTTGAAAGAAAGCAAGATGGTGTTTGGTCTTGGCAAGGGAAAATCAAAGAAAAAGGGTGAATCCTCAACCCAACCTCTACCAAATGCACCACCTAAGCCTTTTAGAGGGGATGAAGGGTTACCAAACAACACCAAGACTTACTTTAAGTTCTTTGAGAGTAAGCCCTTACCGATTTCAAAATTCCTTCACCCGGGGACCTTGAGGGACATAGGGATCTATGACCAAACCCTTGCCTTCCTCACCAAGGTGGGATTAGAGAGGTACATGAACCTCCAACCTCATACGTACTCCACCTATACCTTAGAATTCCTTTCTACCATAGTAATCACGGGGGAAAGAGGGAATGAAAGGGTGAGTTTTAGGTTGAACAAGACATGGCACACTCTAACCTTTGAGAGGGTGAGGTAAATTTTGAGGATCACTAAGCCTCCTTCCCCCATAAACCTACCGGGAATGGCCTTAAACGATACTTGGTGTGCACTCACGGGGAAAACACACATGACCAATAATGACAAGCTCTTCTCAATCACAACCCCCCCCCCCCCCCTCCATCCGGATTTTTACACGTATGATTTCGTGTTTCTTATTTACAATGGGGGAGCCTACCAAACTAAATGAAGGGGTCTGTGAGTGCATGTGGGCGATGTTGCCCGAGGGGGAGGGGGTGCCGGATTGGGCAAGGCTTTTTGTGGTTGGTGCATCTAAGCAACGAGAGAAGAAAGGGAGCATTAATTGTGGAGGTTTGGTCACTCTTTTTGTGGCTAGCTTGGTTGGCGTTATTCCGGATGAGCAACCTCGAGTGTGGGGGAATCACCTTTACAATGAAGCGGGGTTGGCGGAAACCCATATAATTATTCCTTTGGACACGGTTCCATGGAGTTGTCATTGGTTGGGGGAAGGGGGTGTCCAATATATGAAGCTACCTTTGAATGGCCCCCTTCCAAGTGGACCAAGAGCTTGGGATTTCTTTTGCCCCGCCGAGAGCAACCTCCCCAACCCACCCCCATAAAGAATGAGGAATAGAAGAGCGGTTGAATCCTCCCAAGGTCCCCAACGAGAGAAAGAGAGAGAGGTTGAGATCATTGAGGGGGTATTCCATGAGACCCCACACATTCCTTCGTCCTACCAACCGCCTCAAGACACTCCTATGTTTGAGGACGGGGGTTCCTCAAGTCCACCTTTAGCACCATGGCAACACCAAATGTTCAAGTACTTTAAGGAGACCCGGGGGACGTTGCAAGCAATTAGTGGGAGGGTTGAGAGCAC
Organism: Silene latifolia; assembly: GCF_048544455.1. Lineage (NCBI taxonomy): Eukaryota > Viridiplantae > Streptophyta > Magnoliopsida > Caryophyllales > Caryophyllaceae > Silene > Silene latifolia. The sequence goes on along the minus strand of NC_133537.1, from coordinate 78,035,460 downwards.
CCATTCTTGGCAACAACAACAAGAGCCAAGATTGGAGAGTTTTGATCAATTTCGGAAATCTTTTGAAGAGCATAAAAGGTTGGGAGATGAGGCCGAATTGGCCCAAAGAAGAATGATTGAGGGGATTGCAAAGAGGCAAGAGGAGTCTCTTGCGTGGCAACAACAAAGCGCCAAGTCTTGGGCGGAGAATCAAGCAATGTGGCAAGAGCAAAACAAGTGGCGTGAACAAGCAAGCCACCAATTTGGGGTGCAAAACGAGAGGCACCACCAATACCTTGAGGATTCTTACTATGATGCTCAAGCCCATGAAGACTCCTTTGTCCTCATTCAAGGCCTTTTCGGAATGACTCTCCACCAAAATGAACCAACCTACCATCCCACCATTGATGAAGCTCAAGTCAATGAGGCCTACATGAGGGCCAAGCAAGAAAAAGAAAGAAGAGAAAGAAGAAGAAACAAACGAGGGGCGTATGAGCGACGTGAAGGCTCGGGCCCCTCCAACTAAAAGTTTTGAAGAAGTTGGCACTCCTCCACATTGAGGACAATGTGAGATTTAAGTGTGGGGGAGTGAGAAATTGTAACATATGTAAATTGTCTTTCAAATCAATGCAAATGACAAATGACAAAAAAAAAAAAAAATTGAAAATTCCGGCTAGGTGAAAACCCACAAGGGTGGGCACCTAGGAAAGATTGGAAAAGGTGGCCGAGGACGGAATGAAAACCCGAAAGGGCATTCCGGGCAAAATGAAGAATCGAGTTGCGAGCCACCGATGAGAGGAAAGGAAAAAGCTAAGGTGAAAACCCGAAAGGGCACCTTAGGCAAAATGAGGGATTTTCAAACAAAAAAATCGAAAAATTGAAAAATGCAACACCAAAAAGATGGAGGGATAAGAAGGGAGCAATAAGGAGGGTCTTGGAAGGAGGTTAGATTTAGGATTTAATTTCTTTTTGAGTCAAAGAAAATTGTTTCAAATTGGTGGTTTTTTCATGTTGGCTACTAAGTTGTTGATCTTTATTGGTGTTTGGCCAACTTAGTAGCATAACTTGCATTGCTTGGAGTGATAAGGGGGTGATATAAGGGGAAGGTGAATGAGTTGGAGGATTGTTTAGGTCACTTTGCTATTGCCTTGGGATAAGGCAAGAGTGACCGCTTCTACTTTGGTGATATAAGAAGGGCGGAGTTGTGTGATGAGTCGGAGTTGGTGGTGTGTCGTGTCCTTGTTTTGAGGGAGACATAAGGCGGGGGAGTGAGTGAAGAGTTGTGTCAAATTTAAGTCAAGTTCTTTTCTTTTGATTGGTGGTTGTGTTTTGAGGGAGATATAAGAAGGAAGAGGAAAGGGAAGAGTGATCATTCACTCCTACACTCTCTTGTAGACTTCATGTTTGCTTGTTTCGGGTTTTGCTCGGGACTAGCAAAAGTCTAAGTGTGGGGGAGTTTGATAGTAATGTATTGTGTCGGTCTAAGAGGGTGATTTTATCACCCTCGTGTCTTTTAATATGGGTCTTTTAGTATGATTTTCCCTAGTATTCGGCAATTGGGTATATAGTGGTAACTTGTGCACTTTACCTCGATTGGACACTCAATCTTAATGCACAGAACCCGAGAGGCAAATGAAGCACTTTTCAAAGGCTAAAACAAGGCACGAGAGGATCACTTGTAACCCGAAAACCAGTTGGGAGAAGTAGGAATGAAGATTAGAAGAAATGAAGGCATTTGAAGAGGTATAGCTCTTGGAATATAGAAGTCCCAAAAAGCGAGTTCGTGCGCGATCTGCGCAAAACAAGTCTTGTGCAGTGCGCACTATTGCGCAGTAAGAATGTGGTTGCGCGACTGCTGCAGCTCGCTTATACGGGTTTTCTAATCTTCTTTTTGGGCTTCTTAATTGGAAATCTTTCTAGGTTTTCGTGAAGCCCTATATATACCCGAGAGTTTGAAGACCTAAAGCATTCACCTACCATCCTATCATCTCATCTAATCTCATATTGAGGGTTTTAATCTTGTAATAATTTAGAAGACAATTTTCCATTCAAGTTTTAATCTTTCTTTATTGTTGGGTTTATGAAGACTATGGAAGGCTAAATCCTTCCCTACTTGGTGTAATCCATTGTAAGCTTTCATCTTTATCATTGTATTGACTCTTTAATCTCTACTCTTTCATTTATTTCAATTTCTAAGTTTTAATGTCATGATGAATGTTTTGTTGTGAGAAGTAATTACCCTTGCCTCTTTAATGTTCATCTATTGCTTGTTTATTGCAAAGTTCCTTGCTTTTGTGATAACTTGTTGAAGCACCTCATGATTATTGATATCTTGGTTTAAAGTATCAACCTTTGTGAGTATAAATTGATTGTATCATTGGGTTTGTTGGTTTAAACATATCTTTGTGATATCCCATTTACTTTCCTCCGGTAGCGGAATTGACCATTCTTTGATCATCTTGGCCTAGCCCTTCATAGAAGTTCACAAGAAGATCATCATCGCTCAACCCGTGGTATGGGCATTGAGCTACCAACTTTTTAAACCTCTCCCAATACTCATACATGGTTTCACCATTGAGGTCTTGTTCTATGGTAGTAATGGCCTTCTTATCACGGTTGTGGCGTGCATCGGGGTTGTACTTCTCAAGAAAAGCCGCCTTCATTTCCTTCCAAGTTCTTATAGATCCCGGAGCAAGATAAAAGAGCCAATCTTTGGCAGAATCCAACAAAGAAAATGGGAAGGCCCGTAATTTGAATTGATCCTCCGTCACCCCATTCGGAATAGCACCTTCACACATTATGTGAAATTCCGAAAGGTGACGGTTTGGGTCATTCCCCGCATGGCCATGGAACTTAGGCAAGTTATGGATAAAGAAGCCTTTGAGTTCGAAATTTGCATTGGCTCCTAAAGGGGGATAGGTGATACACAAGGGTTTCTCATCATAATTCCTTGCTCGTATCTCCCGGATGGTTCTCGTGTCATTCGCCATAGGGGGATACTCTACTTCAATCAGATTTACTCCAATAGGTTCTTCTAAAGGTGCTTCTTCTACTCTATGTTCTCTTTGTGCTCTTTGGTACCAAGGATTAGTAAATAACCACGAATATGCTCCAAAAGCGTCCTCTTCCACGGGGGTTGATTCACCGTGTTGTGGAGAACTAAACATAAACCTTCGCACTACACACACAAGTTAGAACTTCCACTTACTTATCAAAACAAAGAAAAGAGAAATAACTAACATGCAATTTAACAATCAAGCCTTTAGCTATGTTGCTCTTCCCCGGCAACGGCGCCAAAATTTGATAGCAATAAAACTAGGTGTCGTAATATACTAGAATTAACCTATCAAATTAACAATTTATAAACCAAACTCAACTCTACACTATGCAATTTAGAATAGTAGTAAAGGGAAGTAAGGGTCGAACCCAAGAGAAGGGATTTAAGACTAAAAAGTTGAATTAAGACTAATTAAGATGGACAAAGCACAAGACTATAAACAAACAATGGTTATCAACAATGAACAACAATAGAGAGACATATATGGAGAATTGGCATGGAGAAGACAAATAACAAAATCAAGGAGATGTGAGTTTTCCTATGAGACAAGGTAACAAACACTTGGTATGCAAGTAACAATTATAAGAGGTGAATACTTGGTATAATCCTACAAGTCCCAACTTTTCTCAAAGCAAGACTCTTTCTTTCCAATTTCATTTACCCAACAACAATCCTCAAGCAATTGATTACCACTATCTAAGCCAACAATGATAATTCTACTTAAACTACAAATTCTAACATTAAACCATGTAAGAATTGTAGCCAAGAGGATGAAGAACAAAACCAAGAGGAAAGTAAATGAGATATCACAAAGATATGTTTAAACCAACAAACCCAATGATACAATCAATTTCTACTCACAAAGGTTGATACTTTAAACCAAGATATCAATAATCATGAGATGCTTCAACAAGTTATCACAAAAGCAAGGAACTTTGCAATAAACAAGCAATAGATGAACATTAAAGAGGCAAGGGTAATTACTTATCACAACAAAACATTCATCATGACATTCAAACTTAGAAATTGAAATAAATGAAAGAGTAGAGATTAAAGAGTCAATACAATGATAAAGATGAAAGCTTGCAATGGATTACACCAAGTAGGGAAGGATTTAGCCTTCCATAGTCTTCATAAACCCAACAATAAAGAAAGATTACAACTTGAATGGAAAATTGTCTTCTAAATTATTACAAGATTAAAACCCTCAATATGAGATTAGATGAGATGATAGGATGGTAGGTGAATGCTTTAGGTCTTCAAACTCTCGGGTATATATAGGGCTTCACGAAAACCTAGAAAGATTTCCAATTAAGAAGCCCAAAAAGAAGATTAGAAAACCCGTATAGCAGCGCTGCGCGGGCTGCGCAGGCTGCACAACCACTGTTCTTGCCTACACAATAGTGCGCACCTGCGCAGGCTGCGCACAGACTCGCTTTTTGGGACTTCTATATTCCAAGAGCTAGACCTCTTCAAATGCCTTCATTTCTTCTAATCTTCATTCCTACTTCTCCCAACTGGTTTTCGGGTTACAAGTGATCCTCTCGTGCCTTGTCTTAGCCTTTGAAAAGTGCTTCATTTGCCTCTCGGGTTCCGTGCATTAAGATTGAGTGTCCAACCGAGGTAAAGTGCACAAGTTACCACCATATACCCAATTGCCGAATACTAGGGAAAAGCATACTAAAAGACCCATATTAAAAGACACGAGGGTGATAAAATCACCCTCTTAGACCGACACAATACATTACTATCATTCTCACAATAAAATAATAGGAGAATGTCTCATGTTTTATTGATATAAGATCGTCTTAAATTATAATGACGATTGTCTCATGTTAAATAGATATGAAATCTTGTCACATTAATTGGATTAGAGCTCGTCTAAATTAAATAGATATGAGACTTTCTCACATTAAATAAATAGTAGACCGTCTCACATTAAATTATTCCTCGACAACTGGAGCAACGTACTAACGACAATATATTATATTAGGCTAACTTTAAAATTACCTAATATAATAAAACAAAGTTGATAAAAAAAACAGGTGGTAGTATTAATACAGCGATTAATTATATCACACAAGAAGATCAATACAGGAATACATACCACTGGGAAATAAGCCGCAAATATGCTACTGTATTAAAATGAGAATTAATAGCACTAAAGACAAAAACAATTCGTGTTCGGATTAATTATATGGCTAAACCAAACTACGCACCAAAAAAAACAATTGAGGGAAATGTATTGGATATAGAACTTCCAAATACATACGAAGTATTAAATTATTAATATCGTTTAAGGCTAAATCGGAAAAAAAAAAAAAATTTGTGACGGAATGTAACTTGATCGTATAGTATAATAATCTGGTGATATAATACAAACTTTACTAAAAGAAAAATCATGTCAGCCGCAAGTTGAAATTAGAATAGAAAGGGAAGAAATAGGAGCAAAGCTGCAAATCAGACATAAAAAAGAACGCGATGCCAAAAATTCATTAGGAAAGGACACCCGTCAATAATTCTGATGATGAAATTCATTTTTCGTTTCAAATTGCAAGTATATTGAAAGAAAAGTGCAATAAGATTACTTTTATTATAATCCAATTGTTATGCTTAAATCTCTCCATAAGTCCCATATGATTAAACGATTAGCATAGTTCTATGACCATAGAGATACAAGAATGAAAACCACAAAGAAATATAGTGGTCTCCATGTATTCTCGTAAATGTCAAATGAACATAAACGCTAACAAGGACTTTGTTTATGAGATAAAGACTCAATATAAGTGAACTGATGTCAAAAATACAGTGTATATAAAACCTTTAACAACGAATTTTGAAAGGGAATCACCTAAGAAATGAGATTACAAGAAGGAAAAAGATTACCGCTTAATTTGTTAGAACGTCGTGCTGATAACGTGTTATAAAATAAGAATTAGAGAAGAAAGTGTAGAGAGAAAATAAGCAAATAAATTGAGAGGGGAAGAGAGTCGTCCATCGTATTCATACTAATGGGTATATATATAGTACATAGAAGAGGGGTGAATGAGAAACCTAATTACATATACGATGACTATAAGGGTATAAGCCCAATGGACATCCATACACACTATTGTTTCATAACAAAGAGTAGGTCTCCTGAGAGACGGTCTTTTAATAAGCTTTATTGAGATACCATTGTACAATTTTAAGAAAAAGTGGTACTAAAGGTAATAAAATAGGTAAAAATCATGATTAATAAAAAAATTGGTACATTTATTATGTAAATAGGTACGAAATTATTATGTCACAATCAACAATAAAAAGGGTACGAAATATGAATAAAAGGGTACGAAGGATTAGTCTCTCAATAACTTTTTTTTTTTTTGATGAGAATGAACGATAACATTAAACACAAGAAGGTTCAATACAAATTAGGGGGGAGGGTCCGGGGATAAAGGAGTACAAACATGAGCAAGATCCAAATTATACAAAGATAAAACAAAAGTAGGTGGTGCTACATCCCACCTAAAGACGCCCCCATTAGAGCTCGAGTCATGTAAAGCAAACTTGGAGACGGCATCCGCAACATGGTTAGTCGATCTTTTCTCATAGATAATGATCGTTGAAGGTGAGGCTTTTGAGAGATCCCTGCACTCCAAAATGATGTTAGTGTAAGGCCCACAAGGAGCCGAGTTTCCCAAAATCGCATTTACCGCAAGTGAACAATCAGAACTGACAATAAAATTTCCAATGTTTGAGGCTGCAAAGCTAAAACCATTCTTAATCGCAAGAAGTTCGGAGATGAAGGGGTTAGGGGCTAACTTTCTGATGGACCAACCTTTTATCCAAACACCTAAAGGGGAACGAGAGACACACGCGAGACCAGCTAAGGAGGAAGAAGGACAAAAGGCCGCATCGACGTTGATCTTAGACCAACTAGGCGGAGGAGGGGCCCAACGGTTTGGGTAAAAAGTGGTGGCAGGTGCTGGACAGAGGGTTAAAAGGGGGGTGGACTGGTGGTGTGTGGTGTGCGGGTGGGAAGTAGGTTGAGAAGAAGTAGGGGCCTAGATTGGCAGCCCCGAGTGCGAGCAAAGAGGGGTGGAAACACAGGTGTAAGTGCATTGGGCAGCGCTCCATTGAGAGGCAAGGGAGGAGGAGTGAGTGATCCAATTGGAGTCAATAGGGAGGTTAGAACCCGAGAAGACGAAGTCATTTCGCCTGAGCCAGAGACGCCAAGTGAGGAAGGAGAAGAGCGTAACCCAAGATTTGTTAGTAGAAGTGCAATTTTCTTTAATCCAAGGTTGGAGGGGGAGGGAGTAGAAATTATGGGGGAGGGTGTAATTATCCCAAACAGAAAGGGCATGGGTGCAATCACGGAGGATGTGAAGTGTATTTTCTTCCAACGAAGGGCTATGGCAAGCTGTGCAATGTGGTGAATGGATGACACGTCTTTTGTATAGAGTGAGGTTATGAGATAATTTGTCCCACCAGGACAGCCAAATGAAGAGTTTGATGCGGGGTTGGGATGGAATGTCCCACAGCCAGCTCATGTCAAGCGGGGGCAGAGGATGATGCGGGTCACCAAGGATGTGATTATAAGAAGCCCCAATATGGGTAACAAAATGGTCTTTATTTGGTGAACGATATTACCATTAATGATGGTTTACCATTTTAGGCTAACTGTAGTTAATAATAGAACCGTCTATTATCATTTATGTTTTCTATTTGTTCCATCATATAAATAAAAAACGCTCTATAAAATATGGGTAAGCCTATCGAATACTCAACATAGAATTTAATAATTACATAAAAAAAATAGTTAATTTGTATGTTTCGTATATAACCTAATCTAGAAATCTTAATAGATATCGAAAATGCTAAAATATTGATACGATGTCTATAATAAATGAGTATAAATGCGGACGAATTGGAAAGCGGCCCTGGTAATTATTTTATCCTAACTTCGTCCCTGCGTTATACATAAGTGACAACCCAACGTTACAAGAAAAAAAAATTGACAAGTGACTAAGACATTCACACATTGTATATAACCTAATTTTCCATGTAATCTCAAATAAACATTTAAAGCTCCACATTGACTCCACGACTTTGAATATAAATAGTCAATTGCTCAAATTTTATGATTATCCACATGGAAAAGACCAGTGCTCACATAGAATCCTAGTGAAAATTTAACATACATTTATAAAACCTTTTAACTCTAGCACATCTTACTTAACGTATTCAAATACGAGTAAATCTTATTTATTATGTCCTTGTATTAGTTTTTCTATTTCTATACTCTTGAAGCCTCGTAAATACAACACAATCCGTAAAGCTGTAAAGGCACAATATCACTAATGTGAAAATATATAATCTTACATGAGTCATATGATGATCAACAAACTTAACACATGTTTCCAAAAAAAAAAAAAATGTCATAGTAAAATGAATGAAGACTCATTTTACGGTCTATCCATTTACACAAATTCTCATTATAGACGGGATATATCCGTCTATAGTTATAGACGGGTCAAATATCCACCCACTTAAAGCATAAGACAAACAACAAGTTGTATGGTGGGACCCAAAAATATCACCACTTTAAGCATATTTGACCCGTATTTCACTTTAGACGGATATATCCGTCTACAGTGAGACTTATTGATCCATTTATCTTACGTCGCTATTACTTATGGAAACATGACGTACTAAAGAAAATTCCGTCTCATGCCAACACGTATAAAATAGCGTTGTATATACTTGATCATGCCGAAAGACAAGTATCGTTACACATTATACAACATTTCAATGTTAATGGTACGACTATGATCCACATACGAAAACAATTTTTTTTTTTTTTTTTTTGGCAGCGATACAAAAAGATTCACAAGCTACGACCCTCTCATGGCCTGCTTAGCAAGGTCATGAGCGGTCTTATTAAAACACCTAGGTACAAAAGTAAAACTTAGGCAATGAAACATCGGAAATAACACACCCATATCATCTAGAATCCCTCTTGTAAGATGGTGTACCATTTCCCTCCCGGTTATTTGGAGCAACAGCTTGAGACAATCCGTAGAAACGTCTAAATGTCGAATCCCTTGATCCCGTGCCCAAATCAACACATCCTTCAAACTTAATGCTTCTGCTTGCAACGCCGATTGTGCCTTGATTTTGATGCTTCTACTGAAGAGAATAGCTCCATCATCCGCAGTCGCAACCCATCCAATAGCAGCTTCTTTAACCGACTTCCACCCCGCATCTACCATAACCTTGACAGAAGCACACGAAAAGGCCTCACCTACCACATAAAAGGGGCGTCCATCCCGCGGCTCTATGGGCGAACAGTTCAAATCACCCCCAACAACCCTATCCGCACCCCTTACTTTTTCCCCCTCCTCCCATGCCTTCACCACAATATCCATCGTGCTTCTCCATATACCGTAGAACAGCTGAGGATGAAAATTGGCTTCCTGAAAAACCACCCTATTCTGGACCACCCATAAACACCACAAGGTACCCAAAAACTTAATCAAGCTAATATCGGCTCCCTCAGACTTACCCAGATATGAGATCCAGTTGATAATCCACTATCCTACATCCATTGAGGGAGCGCAGTTAACTCGGATACCCAAGTCCAAACATGCCCAAATACGCTTAGCAACACTACAATCCCTAAAAAGATGAGCTCTTGCTTCCATGAACCCATCCTCATTCGCACAAACTTTACAGGATAGGTCAGCCTGGAAACCTCGGCGAGCAAGGCTAGACCCCATGGGAAGAGAATCGGAAATGAGCTGCCATAAGAACACTTTCCACTTTTGTGGAACTGGAAGCTTCCACAAAACCTTCTGACAAAACCTGATACTATTATCACTCATCCGTGTCTTGTCTTTATTACATGCATGCGTCTCCATGAAGTGACTAAAAGCAACCCCATAGCCATTTTTCACCGAATATTCACCATTAGTCGTATGCTTCCAAAAAATGCAATCATGAACCTGGGAAACACAGACCGGAATCGCTAAGATGTGATCCACAACCCCCTCATGGAAAAGATACATGATGCGTTGCTCATCCCAACCTTCATTCTCATGATGAATATCATGAACCCTCAAGTCCTTTAAACCAACATTTTCTATTCGTAGAGCCTCGGCACTCGGTTCCGGCATCTCACCATTAACCCAACGAGTAGTCCAAACATTAAGACTAGAACGTATCCCTGGTTTCCAAGCAACATTGTGAACTAACAAATCCAATCCATATCGCAGACTTCTCATTCCCCATGACACATTACCCGACCTTTTGTAGTCCAAGTCGGTCTTCATCCCTTGCCTCCCAAACAATTTTGCTCTAAACACCTTACAAAACAAGGACTCTTGGCCCGACACAATTCTCCAAGCCTGTTTAGCTAGCAAGGCTTGATTCAAACATTCAATATTCCGCAAGCCAAGCCCTCCTGCACTTTTCGGCAAACTCGGAAAATTCCTACTACACCAGTGAGTACCCTTACCCGACTTACATCCCGCCCACCAAAAATGCAACAACAAAGAGTTAATCTTGTTAGTCACACTTACCGGAATTTTAAAAACTGATAGAAAGTAATTTGAAAGATTTTATAGAACCGATGAAATTAGGGTAAGTCTACCAGCCGATGAGAGGAAAATGCCATTCCACGAAGAAATCCTCTTCATAACACAATCCGTTAACGTCATGAAAAAATCTCTCTTTGACCCCTGAAATTCTGTTGGAATCCCAAGATATTTGTCAATTCCTTTGTTGTTTCTAATGTTAAAAACCTGAAGACACACCTTAGCCTGACTCAACCTCATACTTGGGCTAAACTGAATTCCCGACTTAGCATCATTAATCCTTTGGCCCGATGCTCCACAATAAGCATCCAAAATACTTTTCAAATGTTTCGCAGAGTCCCCTGTTTCCTGAAGAAATAAAACAGCGTCATCCGCAAAGAAAAGATGCGTCAGCGGAGTTACTTGCTTACATAACTGAATACCCTTAAGCAATCCACGATTTTGAGCCTGAATAACCATCCCCGATAACACTTCCATACAAAGAATAAATAAGTAAGGGGACAAAGGATCTCCCTGCCGAAGACCACATTTTGGTAAAAAAAACAGTAAGAGGCGATCCAGTCAGTAAAATCTCGTACGAAACCGTCGTAACACAATTCATGATTAAACCAATCATTCTCTCCGGAAAACGAAACTTACCCATGACCTTAGCCAGGAAACCCCAACGAATTCTATCATAAGATTTGCTCATATCAGCCTTGAAAGCAAACCGCCCATATTTTTGGAGAATATATTTTGCAACATATGAAAGTCTGTAACTTTCAACAATAACAGTGACAATGAAGGAAGAAAGTTTATGTTTTTGTGAGACGATTTTCTGGTTGTATATGAACAAAATAAAATGCAGCAAATATAAAGATAATAACAAGCATAAGCATCCACAAAGGTAAGCCTAACTCGTCTTCTTAATCAAGCCACAAAGGTCTAGATTAAGGTTCTCCACGAAGGAAGATTAACACCCACGAAGGAATGAAGTTTTTGCACAAAGCAAGGTTTTTTCATTTATCAAATTCTGCTTTTTACAATGGGAATAAGGCTCATTATATAGAGCTCTACAACTAATCTCTACCCTAAAAATAAAGCAACATCTAAGGGCTCAAAAGCCTTGCAAAAAGAAGTTAAAACTTTCAGAAAGTCTTCTAATAAGAACAAGTAAAACTGATGCAAAAACAGGCTGCTGAAAACTTCAGAAAAGCAACATTAAAGTAGTCTTGTCCCTTTCCTGAAATGGCAAAACAACTTTGGTATCTTCAGGCTTGTGTTGGACTTCTTTGCTGTTTGCTTTCTTGGACTTTCTTGTAGCTTAGGATATTAGGATTGATGGAAAAATAATATGGAGACATAATTTGAGCAATTGCCTTAAGAACTTAGGTCATTTTCTTGATGGTTCAGAAACATAACATTTCAGGATTCAACCTTGTCTTCAAAAATTCGTATCTCTTGATCCAGGTTGAAATAAATGGCTTGTGATGGCATGAATGAAATCTAAGGATGTTAGATTCCATTCCCAGAAGGAATTAGCCCTTGAAGTGGCCTAGAACTTGAGATATGATTTTCTTACTAAGAGCAGGTCAGAAACCAACATTCAGCATTCCTCTTGAACAGCTGCAGTGACTTAGAAAAATCATAGCTCATAGCTTAGGAAGGTTAAAAATACCCAACATACATCAAATTAAAGCTAATGATGTTAGCGTTCTCTGCCAAAAAGAATTACTCAAAAAGAACCGCTAAATCTTGAGTTATGCAGGTTTGAGTGACAACAAGTCATTTCAGAAAACAGCATTGCATTCCTGCGTGACAGTCTTTGAAGCTTCATTATGAGAAATCTACACATTAACTTCTGTTGATTCCAACTCCATAGGAAAGTAGACTTCTTCAAGATTTTATCCATATAAAGAACATAATTTTTGACCAAGTAAAACTCAAGATATGGAGCAAACAAAATGACCATAATTCTGCAATCAAAACAGAAATGCTATGTTTTAATGTTCTTTGCTCAAGTAATTTCTTTCTTGGATTGTCATTATCATTTTCCCTTTAGTTGATCACAAAAATGGCATCCCCATATTTCAACTCCTGTTGCAAATCCCCTTTCTTCAAAAGAATTTGCCTCAAATTCCGATTGATCAATTCCCTTAGCTCCTGCTTCAAACCCTCCAACTTGAAAGAATTTGACCTCAAATTTTGAAAGACAAATTCACCAAATAATCACCACAAGGTTTCAGCTCCTATTGACAGCAAAAATAACTCCTACTTTCAATTGATGCATCTCCAAAAACATCAGCCGCAGGTGCTTCCCTCCGGGATCAAAGATTAACACAAAGTCTCTTAGCATTAGAAGGATACCAAGTTCAGATTTGAGAGACCCTTGTGTGCACTTAACACTCTTGGTCCTAAACTTAGCTGGCTTTGTTAGTCTTTCTTCTTCTTTTCCTACTTGATGAGTTGGTGAGGTGACTACTATGGAGAAACGACTCTTCAAAGGAGTCATCTTAAATACATCAGTCCCGATTTATTTTCACAACCTTTTTTTATCACATTAACCTTCATAAAGGAAATGAATTTTCCCTTCCCAATAAACACCATAGTAAGCCATATGAAAAATGGTAGCATATGAGAAGCCCGACTCCACAGAAGATAGTATAACTCCATGTGTTCAGCAACAAAAGAGTTCTTAGGGCCATTAATGTTTTCTCTCTTAGAACCATTCTCAATACCCAGGATGAACAACCCATATGTATAAACTTCTTCACCCGAATGACAGTAGACATATCCACAATAAGCAACAACAACTCTTTGATTCATGCTTCTGTCCATTTGCATTATAAAGGACATTCTTGGCTTATGTTCGGTTAAAACTCCATTAATTCCACAGCTAAAGTGTGGCATTACCATTCCATTAACATGACAACATTTCAAGCTAGCCTTAACCTCAGAAATTTTAACATTGATTCTCAAAATCAGAATGTACAAATTAAAACAAATAGGAATAACTTGATTCATTTCTAATCCATAACCGATTCTGAATTTCGAGAACAGTACCATTAGCAACTTAGGACTTAATAACAACATGATTAACTCATCAAGGCTTAAACAAGCAGGTCCCAAACATCCTACATCCGTAAAACATAACCATTTCACCTTATTGGACAGATTATACATGTTAAGCCTCAACACCTCATCCCTCCAAATAAATAAGTATAAACCACCATCTAAACTAAACATTAACCTTAGCAACATGTAGAAATGAAAGTGTGGTGAAAAGAAGTTGTAGATTTTACCTCCCTTGGAACTTATTCCAAAATCAGAATAAGGAATACAATAGAAGTGCATATTCTGAAATGGTAAGCATGGGACAATGTAAGAATAATCTTCTTGCTCCTTCTTGTGCGCACCCAATATGGTTTCCTCATTAAGTATGGTCAAGGAAAACCCCATAATGAAGCTCAAAGGATTGTCTAACCTCTAGTTCAAGAACAACTTCATAGGGTTCAAGAGAGCACCATGGACGTCATGAGGAATAATTCTCGGGACAGTCTCTGAAACATTGTTGTGAACTATTCTGTCAATATATCTCGCCTCACAGAACTGTTTCTTTATCCATTAATGGTTTATGGACTTCACACCCAACATACACTTTATCGTCAAAAACAGGGGGAAGCTCGGGATTGAAGAAAGTATTACCCTCCTCATGAAGGTCATCCATAAACATTGAAAATTTCATTTCTTAAAGAAAAGGATGGATCTTTGTAATGTAAAGATACCGACTTTGATGTGAGCAAGGAAATGAAAACAAAATGTCAGAAACCAAATTTACAAAAATCGGGATTTCAGGAGTGTTGAACCTGATGCAAAGTAATGAACTTTTGTGTATCAAACCACTCATATAACAACCTAGGCTCTGATTACCAATTTGGAGCATATATTTTGCAACATATGAAAGTCTGTAACTTTCAACAATAACAGTGACAATGAAGGAAGAAAGTTTATGTTTTTGTGAGACGATTTTCTGGTTGTATATGAACAAAATAAAATGCAGCAAATATAAAGATAATAACAAGCATAAGCATCCACAAAGGTAAGCCTAACTCGTCTTCTTAATCAAGCCACAAAGGTCTAGATTAAGGTTCTCCACGAAGGAAGATTAACACCCACGAAGGAATGAAGTTTTTGCACAAAGCAAGGTTTTTTCATTTATCAAATTCTGCTTTTTACAATGGGAATAAGGCTCATTATATAGAGCTCTACAACTAATCTCTACCCTAAAAATAAAGCAACATCTAAGGGCTCAAAAGCCTTGCAAAAAGAAGTTAAAACTTTCAGAAAGTCTTCTAATAAGAACAAGTAAAACTGATGCAAAAACAGGCTGCTGAAAACTTCAGAAAAGCAACATTAAAGTAGTCTTGTCCCTTTCCTGAAATGGCAAAACAACTTTGGTATCTTCAGGCTTGTGTTGGACTTCTTTGCTGTTTGCTTTCTTGGACTTTCTTGTAGCTTAGGATATTAGGATTGATGGAAAAATAATATGGAGACATAATTTGAGCAATTTCCTTAAGAACTCAGGTCATTTTCTTTATGGTTCAGAAACATAACATTTCAGGATTCAACCTTGTCTTCAAAAATTCGTATCTCTTGATCCAGGTTGAAATAAATGGCTTGTGATGGCTTGAATGAAAGCTAAGGATGTTAGATTCCATTCCCAGAAGGAATTAGCTAAAAGAACCGCTAAATCTTGAGTTTATGTTTTTGTGAGACGATTTTCTGGTTGAAATAAAAGAACCGCTAAATCTTGAGTTATGCAGGTTTGAGTGACAACAGGTCATTTCAGAAAACAGCATTGCATTCCTGCGTGGCAGTCTTTGAAGCTTCATTATGAGAAATCTAGGTTGAAATAAATGGCTTGTGATGGCTTGAATGAAAGCTAAGGATGTTAGATTCCATTCCCAGAAGGAATTAGCCCTTGAAGTGGCCTAGAACTTGAGATATGATTTTCTTACTAAGAGCAGGTCAGAAACCAACATTCAGCATTCCTCTTGAACAGCTGCAGTGACTTAGAAAAATCATAGCTCATAGCTTAGAAAGGTTAAAAATACCCAACATACATCAAATTAAAGCTAATGATGTTAGCTTTCTCTGCCAAAAAGAATTACTCAAAAAGAACCGCTAAATCTTGAGTTATGCAGGTTTGAGTGACAACAGGTCATTTCAGAAAACAGCATTGCATTCCTGCGTGACAGTCTTTGAAGCTTCATTATGAGAAATCTACACATTAACTTCTGTTGATTCCAACTCCATAGGAAAGTAGACTTCTTCAAGATTTTATCCATATAAAGAACATAATTTTTGACCAAGTAAAACTCAAGATATGGAGCAAACAAAATGACCATAATTCTGCAATCAAAACAGAAATGCTATGTTTTAATGTTCTTTGCTCAAGTAATTTCTTTCTTGGATTGTCATTATCATTTTCCCTTTAGTTGATCACAAAAATGGCATCCCCATATTTCAACTCCTGTTGCAATTTTCCACTTTTATGTCTATTAATCTCATGAATAGCTTCATGTCCCAGAAGAATATTATCACTAATAAGCCGCCCAGAATAAAAGCATTTTGAAACTCACCAGTCAGGGAACTCATGACCCGGGCAAGTCTATTAGCAACACACTTAGAGATAATTCTCATAAAGACGTTACAGAGACTAATAGGGCGATAATCTTGCACAACCTCAGGGTTTCCAGTCTTAGGAATGAGAGCAATAAAGGTTCGATTTGACTCGCGCAACACACGACCCGAGTTTAGCACAGATAGAGCCGCCTTGATGAAATCCTTCTTAATAAATCCCCAAAATTTCTGGAAGAAATAGGCCGGGATGTCATCCGGTCCCGGTGATTTCAATGTCCCCATCTGAAAAACAGCAGCCCGTACTTCCTTAGCAGTGAAAGGCTTCGTCAACCAATCGACATCATCATTCGACAAACTCTTTGTAACACCCCAAAAGATCTCCTCTTCAGCCACCAAACTCTCCGATTCTTCCATCGACCCATTGACCTCATACAACCCCATAAAGTATTGCTGGAAAACGCTACCGACCTCTTTGGAATCATACGTCCAATTTCCATCATCTCCTTTAATTCCATGAATATAGTTCCTCCCAGCCCTCCCTTTGACCCAATTAAAGAAATACTTAGTGCAAGTATCCCCATCAATAGCCCATCGAACTTTAGTTCTTTGTTTCCAAAACATATCAGCAGCACGAGCAAAGGCCCGAACTTCCTCATCCACTTTAGAATGCTCCTCGTCCCTTCCCTCGCGTATTGCTAACTCCATACCCTTCTCTAGACGAACATCAAAATCCTCCCATTTCTGTCTTCAATCCTGTCTCTTGTCAAGGGTCCAGGATTTCATTCTTTGCTTAAACACAGCTAATTTCCTCGTGACTTGAAAGGCCGGAGAGCCCTTAAACTTTGTCAACCACGCCTTTTGAACTTCCTTAACACATTCTTCATGTTCTAGAGCCCACGAATCCAACTTGTAGGGCTTCCGAGACCCATTACTGATAAGATTGAAATCCAACTCAATCGGAGCATGGTCAGAAATCTGAATTGGATAGTGTTTTAGTCCCGTATTTGGGAAGAAAGTGAACCAATCCTTAGACCCCATAGCTTTATCCAACCTTTCATACACGCGATCTTGACCCTTCTGATTATTGCACCATGTAAATTGAGGCCCCTTAAATGGTATATCCACTAGCTCATTTCTAATACGCCATTTATTAAACATAGAAGCCTCATATATCGTAGTAGGCTTCAAAGTCCACTTATCGCAAGAGAACTCCACTTGGTTAAAGTCGCCAATTATTAAATAAGGTTACTGAAAAGATGATAATCGACATTCTAAATCACTCAAAACAGATGCCCTCTTAGAAGAACTCGGCGCACCATAAAAGAGAACCAAGTACCATAAAAGCCCATTATATATTTCGACAAGGAGGACCACAAAATGTATACAAGAGTAAACATGGCGCATCTTAGCTTCCCTACGCCACCCAACCCAAAGCCCTCCTGAAGCGCCTAAAGCGTCCACCCCAACAGTCTTATCAAACCCAAAAGATCGAAAAATAGGGCTAACACTACTAACATTACATTTAGTTTCCATAATAAACAGAAAATCAAAATAATTATTACTAACTAGCGCTCTAATTTTAGGAATTGTAGGGGAGAGCGCATTACTTAGTCCCCTACAATTCCAAGCCAAACCCATCATGGTGAGCGAGGAGGTTGTGAGGGCCCAACCTCCACAGAGCCATCAGCAGCAGGAGCATCATTAACAGAAGAACCAGTAGACTCATTTAAATCAAAATCACCCACATTCATACGAAAACCAGAGCCTGAGTAAGCACCCTTCCCATTATGAATACCTCTACCCACACATGGTCTCTTGGCTAGCTGAAGAAGATATTCTTTTGCCTTTTCCATTGAAGCAACAACAGCTTCTGGTACCATCTCATCCTGAACTTCAGTGCATCACTTCCTTTTTCTTGCCCCAGAAATAGCATCCTTATGAGTCTTCAACATCTCAGGTTGATGATACAAATCAGCCACACCCATAAACTCATCAGACAAACAGCTTTTGACCTCCCTTCCCATGTCTATATTTGCAATTAACCTTGTTGAGGGAGCGCATCTTGATCCCACAGCAAACCCAGACAAATTACCAACCGCAGCAGCTCCAAAATTCTCACCAGTCAACTCCACAGCAGCATTTTGATTCTGACTTTCAAGGGACTGCAAAGTAGCAACCCTAGCTTTTAAAGCAGCAGTACGAGCCTGAAGATCAGCACCCATCCTCTCAATAGCAGAAGAAGACAGGGATGGACTAGCTCTAGCATTCAAATCAGGCCCCATAGAGATTGGTCCCTCCCTTACTGGCATACTACTCACCTCATTCTGATCCTCATTAGCCTCCTCAAAAGTAGATATGAGATTGATTGCACTGCTATGATGAAATTCAGAAGACTCATCAGAAGAGTTTCCCAACATAGCAGGGTTGAGCACCCATGAGCATGGAGGAAGTGGTTCCCTAGCAGGCAGTGGTTCAGAGTCAGAACTAATACTAATGATTTCAATTGAAGACTCCTCAAGGGGAGTGCCCATCTCCATGTCAGCTGACCCCTAATCTCCATCCCCTGGCTGAGGACCCATACCCTCAGGATAATGATACATAATAGGGATGCCCATAGGAGGAGGGTCAAAAGTCTGGTTAAGGCCACGATGATCATCCTCCATCCTAGCCCACTCCACATCTGCTTCCACTCTAGAAAGGATAGACTCCTGAATCCTAAGATCACGATCAAGGACACCCCTTGAACTGCCTGGACCAGTGTAAAGAAGATAAGGGTCAGCAGCCTGAATTTGATGTAGAATGCTTGCCTGACCAAGCACAGGAGCCCTCGGTTGTTCCAAATCTTCAGCAGCACTATAGTACTCATCAGAATTGCTTTGATTGTTATTATTAGCCTGTAAAGCATTACCAGGCTGACCAACACCATTCCCACCCATCTGATGCGTGCTATCCATACCAATACCAAGACCAACAACAGCAGCAGCAGCATTCCCCTCCTCAGACACCCATCCTCCTAACCCAGTCCCTCCTTGCCCTTGATCATGTCCAAGAACCTGTGAGGATTGTCCCTGAGCAACACCCATCCCACCAGTCCTACCATCTTGCACCACCCCCTCCCCAGAACCAGGTTGGACACCGGCAGCCTGTGAACTAGCACCTTGATGAAACCCTCCTAATACACCACTCCCAGTACCCTGACCTGGTACATCATCCATAGGTACATCCCCTTGATTACCCATACCCCCAATATCAGCATTACCTTGAGGAGGCTGAGAACTCGACCTGCCCCCCTCCCCCTCCCCCCCCCCATTGTGAACAGAAAAAATAATCGCCCAAAAAAAGGTCGGTCACCACAAAAACCGCATACCAGGATAAACCCTCCCACCAGGAGTAAGTCCCAATTCAAAATCCATCAGTCTCTCAGGTTGTTCCCTTTCCCCAACCCTAATCCCTCTCCCATTAGCCAGGCGAACATTTGAAGAAATATACTTGGTTGTTGACGGTGTAGACCTTAAATCCATGTTGAACATGGTGTGGTTACTGTTAGAATGAAAAACCACAAACCCTTTTTCATAGTTCTGTCAAGCATGCCATTAATACTAGACATTATTGTCATTATGCTTTCCCTACACTGGGATCCCCTATGACCAACTTTACCACATCTTATACAATATTTAAACACCTCCTCATACTTAAATTGCACCCACAACAAATAGCCCCCATCCATAGCCAAGAAAAACCCCGGCATTAATGGCTCATTAAGCTTGACACAGACTTTCAGTCTTAAATAGTCATTTTTTGGAATAACTTCAAAAGGCTCAACCTGATAATGGTGACTTAAGAGTTTACCTGCCACCCTAGCCACATGCATGGAGAGATATTCGAAGGGCAACCCACAAACCCTCACCTTCAGCTCAGCATAAGGGAAACGAACAGTCCT
This sequence comes from Silene latifolia, assembly GCF_048544455.1. Classification (NCBI taxonomy): domain Eukaryota; kingdom Viridiplantae; phylum Streptophyta; class Magnoliopsida; order Caryophyllales; family Caryophyllaceae; genus Silene; species Silene latifolia. The sequence goes on along the minus strand of NC_133537.1, from coordinate 78,015,284 downwards.
AGGGACGGTATCTGGATACCATTGAGCAAACACCATCAGTGCCCCATCAATAGTGGCAGTACTCCTCCTAAGGAGTCCCTCCTTATCATCCAACTCAGAGCAGTGCAGAACATATATCTCCCCCATCTTATGAACAATAATATCTCCCTTCGTATTCCATTTTTTCCTGATGACATCATTCACCATAGCTGCCTCAAAAAGACGGTAATCCACCAGAAACCCCAAAATACAATTACCCCAATATTCCCTAGACTGGCCCAGATAACCTGGATCAATATTCACAACTCCCCCACTACGAGGATACCTCCAGATATTTACATGCACCGGATTGGAAGGATTGAACTCAGCATTTGGAAACGGCTGATGATTATAAAAGTTCTGATGACCATCATGATCATCGTAGGATCAACTCCGTTAGTAAATCTCCCAAACTGTCCTTCAAAATCCATGAGACAGCGATAAAGACAATAATTAAAATTACACTTATATTTTGATTTTTTTGAAATATATTTTGATTTTGTAAGTCGAAGAACAGAAGAAGAAAACAAAGCAGTTGAGGGTGAAGAAACCCTAAACAAGGCCGGGTTTAAATAGCCCATTAGAATCCCTTTATACAGAACATACCAAAGTGAACATTTAGGCATACCATGATTTATTTGAAACTTTTCTACATAAGTAAAGACTAAAGACTCTTCAAGGCTTTTAAACGAATTGGACACACAAATAAGTAAATACTTTTAGCAAATGATCAACTTCATTAATATACTTAGAAAACCAGGTAGCCACACTTTTTATAATTCCAATTAGATAAAGTTATGCAAATTACCAAGCAGATTTAGATCACAAATATAGACAAAATATTAAAATCTGTACTATCAAGAATAAGTTGGTAATCACCAATTTCTCATTTAGCCACCAAGAACGTAAGTAATGAGCAAGTTGTCGACATTAATAAAAAAAAAATAAAGTCACCTCTATTTGCACGAAGAGAACGTACATTTGGCCGCCTTTGATAATTTAAGCCATACAGATAACATTACTCTCAAATAAAAATTTAGACTTTTGGTGACGAATTAGCAGAAACAGATATAACCATATCGCCTTAAATAAAAAAATTTAACGAGCAAAAAAAATAATTAAAATTCAACTTTAGACTGTAGGCGGTATGACTATTACATAAACAATGAACAGTAAATCTTACGGAACATATGAGAGATTTGTCGTGGGGTGATGACCATCACTGCCCTAAAATTGAATTTGCCCCGCTCGATACACACGGCCTCTTGGCAACCAACCCCAGGGTTACACGACGTCCGAGTCTAAGATGTACGACAAAGACTCAAAATGAGAACTATTTGCAAAATGTTGCCACTGCCTTAAAATTGAATCTGCCACGCTCGATACACACGGCCTCTACTTTGTAACACCCTCGTACACCAAGATGCCTTACCAAGGACCATCCCAGTGTATGAAGGTGTTCCCATCTCGGTTACCCGAGGTAGTAGATCAAATAAACAACGAAAGAACACTTATTAAGTATCTTTAAGTCTTTACAATGGTGATCAAAGAAACAAGATACAACGAGATGACTCCAAAGACTACTAAGCCTGAATGTCGTAAACTTCTACTTCGGTAGCGTGATGACTCGAATCCCTTCCTAGCCCGCAAGCCATTGGACCAACTGTACCTGACAGACCAACTGCTCACCATCCCCGAATGGATCACCACAGTTTTAAAAAACAACAGCAACAACGGGGTTAGTTACTGTATAATCAAATAATCAAAGTAAGGCAAGTGCGAAAGATAAACACTGATCATCAGCCATCTCCCACTCCCAATCACAAGATGCAGCGGTGGGGGACCGCAGCCACACCCACCAAGGTCCCGCTCATCAATGAGCAATAATCCATGTCCCTTAATGTGCACATCCCCTCCCGTGACGGGTTCCACGAAGGGCGAACTAGGGTGTGAAGCCACTTCCGCAAGTGACTCCACCACAATCATCACAATACCAATGCCAACATCATACCAACACCATCACCAACACCAACACCAACAACAACACCAACACCAACACCAACACCAACACCATAGATGATCACAATATCAATCACACAATACCACATAGATCTTAATTCAATTAAACAGTAAACTGAGTAGGAAACCCTACCTTATCGCTAAGCCATGAAAATGCATCCAACAACCAGCCAAGCAAGACTCCGAGATGCATCCTAGTGATGCGAACCGATGATGACAACGACGATATCTTCGCTAACATCCTCATCTGTAACCCAATCCTCTTCCATGGTCAATGTCTCGGCTAAATGAGAGTGCATGGGCAAGGTGGGTGATAGGAGAGAGAGGAATATATTAGGGTTAGAGAGAAATGGAACCGTCGGAAAAATGAAATAAAACTCACGAACTCACGTTTTATAATTACGCGTCCGTAGTGGCTATACTCGGTCGAGTACTCTCATACTCGGCCGAGTAAGCCCTACTCGGTCGAGTGTTACCACCACTCGGCCGAGTAGTCCATACTAGGTCGAGTAACAACTACGTAAGTCTCTTCTCCTCTCACTTATCCCCTTTCTAAGGTCTTCCGTGGTCAAAAGGTCGGTCAAAGGGTCCTTAAACAGGGCGGGTATTACATCTTGGCAACCAACCTCTAGGGTCACACGACGTCCGAGTCTAAGGTGTACGACAAAGACTCAAAATGAGAACTATTTGCAAAACGTTGCCAGATATCAGCTATATGGAGAATAAGTGATCTCACACCCAAAAGGTGCCCCTTCACTACTACACCTATTAGTAGTGAAACTAAAGTGATCACTTCCAAACCATAAAACTCCGGGGAAGTGGTGATTTAGCCTCATAACTCTTTACATACAATTGTGAAATTAAGCCCCATAACTCTCAATTGGAGTAATTTAGCACCATTGCTTATACATAAAGTGCAGTTTGACTCCAATTCAAATTCTCACCAAATTCTCATCAAAATCTCATAGCTAAACCTCAATTTCTAGCCTAGTCTAATCTTACCTTACTCAAAAGGTAATATATTCTTGTTATTATCATTTAAATTGTCTTATTTTGTGACTAAATCAGATTAATTAGAGAAATATATATGTTCATTATTTGGTATATCAATCCGTCTCATTGTAGACAGACACTATACATCTAAAGCTGTAGACGGATAGTGGCCCTCTCACAAAATGCAAGTGAGAGGGCAAGTGGGACACTATCTATCTACACCTTTGATAAGACCATTTTATATTGACTTTATCTCCTTATTTTGGCTCTAATATATATGATTATTGCACTAACCTTAGAGATATTCTGAGCTAATATTGTATTCTAGTTGTCTTTGCATGTTTTGTCACATTTTATAGGAAGTTGATCTTTTAGAAGCTTATTCCATCATTGTGCAAGTAACTAGAAGCAAGACTAAGTAAAGAAGCAAACATTGGACCAACCTTGAAGTGTTACATGGATTTGCATGCATAAAGATATGGATTAAAATGAGAAATGCAAAATAAGGTCTTATGCAAAGCTAAGCCCAAGATTTGAAGTCCAATTAAGGTGGAAACTTTGGATGCTTAGTGAAGCTTTGGATGCAAATATCACATTTAACCTGGTGAATTAAGATGGAATTAGTGTCTCACATTGGATCCCCTTGTCATTTAATAAAGAAGTGAAGAGATTTGAAGCAAGCTTTGGGATGTTCATTGGATGCTCTTAGGATGCTCACTTAACATTTAACCGGAGGATTGAAGTTGAGTTAATAGCTCACTTAGAATTCCTTTGGAAATTAATCAAGCAATTAAGAGAAAATATTTGGGGTTGACCCCTTGTATTTACTCTAAATTTCACTCTTCATTTTCTATATAAAGGGTGTAGACTTCTACATCTTTTTTCACACCTTTATATACATTTTTCCACACATTTTCATATATGTTTTACTCTTAGTTTTAGAATAAAATGTAGGTTAGATTTCCTTTATGTTATTTACATTTCCTTTAGCATTTCAATATTGTATCACCATTTCTATTCAAGTATTGTTCTTCAATTCCAATTCCATTTCCATTGTTGAGGTAATTTATTTCTAGTATTATTTCCTTATCATTATGTTTAATATTTTGTTCATCATTAGCTTAGTTTACATAATGCAAGAGTAATAAATCTTGTCTAGGGGATAAAGGAAGTCATGCTAAATAACTAATCACATGCGTTAAAATGAGATGTCACGATATTAAAATAGTTTCTATAACATGTTTGCATTATATTGTTTAATCTTTGGTTATTGGCCGTAATCGTAGATTAAGTTTGTTAATTTATTCTATAAGTCGAGAGGCACGGAATTGAATTAGACTAAGCATGTGTAGTAGGACGACCTAGTCATAAACGAGAGTTTCTCTAGGACCCGGTCTATGGTGGACACTAATATCGATAGGTGGGTGTCTCGAAGCCTAAACAATTTATCATTATCAATGCATTTCTAAATTAACATGACTAATTAGTAATTTGCATGTGTGATCCGATTTTCCTAGACGCTTTCTTTATTATTGTTTTCATTTTATTTGCATAAGCAACCAACCAACCAACAACCGATAAACCGGCCTCGATATAATTCAATCCATAGCAACTTGTTTAGCAAACTCCCGTTTCCTTGTGGTTCGACCCCTATTACTACATTTATTTATGTTTAGGGAATTTATCTTTGCATAGGTGTGCGATAGCCTATCAAATTTTAGACGAAAAGTGTCCGTCTAAAGTGAGAATTTGTGTTGGTGTGTTATATGGTTGTTCAATATACAGAAATGTCAGACATGGGACTGTTTGCTTATGGCTGCTACTGCTTTGAGTTTTTTTTGTTACAGAAGTTTGAAGAATGTATATCGTTTATGAATAAATAACTATATACAGAAAATGTGAAATTGTAATACGTATATGGAGAGTACAAGTTTTTTTTTCTTATTTCTTTAATGAGAAATTGACGAGATATTGATTTCAAGGGAGATATTAGATACAATTTGAATTGGGGCTAAATTTCACTTTATATATAAGTATTGGGGCTAAATTACTCCATTTGGGAGTTATGGGGTTTAATTTCACAATTGTA